>NC_066626.1:26212148-26515179 GCF_025201925.1 Gopherus flavomarginatus
CAGTAACCCACAGTCCGGGTTTTCCCTCCCAGGGGAACCCCTAACCCTCTATCCCCACCTCGCCTCAGTGGCTACTACCAGTCATCATCTAGCCTCTGCTCACAGGGGCAAACTGCAGTCTGTAAAAGGCCACTCATCACTGGCAAGTGGGGTCGGACCAGCTATCTCTGCCTAACCCCGGGCTGCAGCCTCGGCACCCTAGTACCTGTTTTGGTATTTTAGCAAGGCCAGCAGCCTGGGGATTTACCAGGCTGGAGCTCCCCAGCTCTCCTTGCCTTTCCCCAGCCCTGCTCCATACTCTGAGCTCCCAGGCAGAGCAAGAGAGAGACTGACTCAGCTCCTGGCTCACGGCCCTTTTATAGGGCCAGCTGTGGCCTGATTGGGGCATGCCCCAGCTGTGGCTGCTTCCCCAGTCAGCCTACCCTTTTTTTCAGAAGGGGGCAACTACCCCACTACAAAGTCCATCAATGGTTATTATACAAGATAGTCAGGGATACAACACCATGCTCTGAGCCTCTGTTCTGTTAATTCCCTCTGAAGTACCTGGCATTTGCCACCGTCGGAAGACTGGATAATGGGCTAGATGACCTGACCCACTATGACCATTCTTATGTTCTTATGACAAGCGTTGTTGTATCAAATAAACCTTCAGTAATAAATTAACTTGATTTTTTTTAAAGGCTGGATTACAGTGGACCTTCAAGAGAGTTTTTTTTCCTGGTGTCCAGAGAGCTCTTCAATCCATATTATGGTTTATTTGAATATTCAGCCAATGATACCTACACAGTACAAATAAGTCCCATGTCTGCTTTTGTAGACAATCACCATGAGTGGTAAGAATTAATTTCTAATCTTCTTTTATCTGTTGTTTCCACTTGTGGAGAACCATCATATTTGTTCAAACACAGAGTTTGATCTTTTTAACCAGCAGTAAAATAATTGCATTTCTTTAGACTGTCCTCATTTTTGTTTTAGTTGGTTGTAGCAGATATTCTTGTTTCTCACAAAGTCAGCAAAGATGAGATTTGGAACATATGTATTGTGGGTTTGGCTCACTACATGAAACTCCACACTTCTTGTACAAGAGCAAACATTTGCTTCACCAAAGCACTGTCAGTCCTTTGTACATGAAAAGCAGATTATATTAAACATTGGCTTGCAGTCAACTCAATGTGTGAGAGATTTCAATCAGCTTTTATTGCATTTTGTTTGTTTGGGATTTCCCCATGAATATAGATTGTTCCCAGTAAGGCAGTCCACATCTGATGGAGGAAAATCTAGTGAGATATCTCTTCTTGGTTTTTTGCTATTTAAACAAGGTCCATATACCTGATAGTAGCCTTTAAAATCTGTGAAAAAGATGTGCTATGAGGAATCCGAAAAACAACGGAGGAAAAAACCTGAAATGATGATCAGTGTATATATATCCATAAAATGTATCTTTTTATATATATACATAATCTCAATTTCAGGATTACGGGCCAAATTCTAAGATGGTATAAATCAGTGCATCTCCAGCGAAATCAGTGGAGTCATGTCACTTACGCTAGCTGAGAATCTGGATTTAAATTACAGTAATGGGGTGGCAGCTGCAAGTCTGTGTAGGACAGAGGCAAATTAGGGTCTCAAATGATGGCGAGTCATTGCGATGAAGTATAGTTGAGAGTTACCCCATTAAGTGCTGGCTGGCTGCACTGCACATCAACTGAAGCAATGCACCTGTTGGATTCTGATAAAAGATTGGATACAGAAGTTCAGCAACAACAAACTGTGTATGTTCCATCTGAAGAAGCATGACAGTCTGGCAGGACAAGCTGCAGGGCTGTGCATTGCCCTCTTCTCCCCATCCCCAGCTATGTGGACCTAGAGGACTGTCCAGTGAGTGAGTGGGGCATGACCCATTTGTTTCTGGAGAGACTAGTGCCAGCGTCAGCATCAGGGAGAGTGCAAAGAATGCAACTGTGCAAGAGGGAAGAAGCTTTGTGTGTCTCTTCCCCATCTTGCACACCCTGCGTAGGGCCAGGCATAACAAAGCCTTAATTTTTCCCAAGTAAAGTAGTTCTGAGTTATATGTCTTACCAGGAAGTCTAGAAACTTGACCTTCTTTCAGAGAGAGCTTGAATCTGTTTTCAGATACATGGAGGGCATGCCTAGTTTCTTTAATGATTTTTTTCACAATCTTCTGCAACATGCACCATTATTTTTGACTGCAGGAAACTCGACTGCATAATTTGTGGTAGTGGGGGACTGCGTTCGCGCTTTCCCCTGGTAAAAAAATAAAAATAAAAAATTGTGCCCTTAGTGTCTAAAAGAGTCTATGTGAAGGCCCTAGTGTTGCAAACAAAGTTGCCACATTCCTAATTTCTAATCTTCCAGCAGCAATGAGTGCACAAGGGAGTTTAAATCATGTTGGTACTTTCTGAGGGAAATGGAATGGTAAGGGTGATAATTCCCAGCCACCTCTCAAAAAAGGTTACATGGAGCCCAATATCCACCAGTCATGAAAAAGAGCATGGAGCCACCCACGAGGTGGAAAAGGATGCCTAGAATCATCTGTCAGAATCAATCTCTCAGTGCTCAGAAAGGGAGCCTGAGGAGACGGAGGGGCAGAAAACAGCTGTCATGTTGGAAGCCAGGGTCTGAAAAAAGAACCTAGTTTGGTAGGGTTAGAATGAGTTCAGTTTAGCTTTCAGGAGCTGAAAAGTGGCAACTTCAGCTTTGAAACCCCAGGTACTTTCCATGCCTTGCAGATTTGTTTTTTCACTCCATTCTACTGAGAACTAAAAAGAATCAAGCTACCACAATACAGTTATAGTTATCTGATTTAAATATACTGTTAAACTTGGTACACAGATAAATGATAGGGCAGCACACAAACCACAAAGTCTGAGTGTACTGGTTATAACTCATTTCCTTTGTCATTCAGGTTCAGGTTCAGTGGTCGAATCCTTGGTCTTGCTCTGATACATCAGTATTTGTTAGATGCCTTCTTTACACGGCCCTTTTATAAAGCCCTGCTTCGAATGTGAGTAGAAATGTTCTGATTTTCTTTTTCTCATGGAAAATGCAGTTTTTGACCAGCAATAAATGTCAGGTTCTTGACTCCAAGAAGATAGGTCAATATAATCTGGTCATTTAGTTTTAATCCAAGATTTACTTTAAAATATAGTTGCCTAAATCAAGGCCCATTTTTGGTACTAGCCAGTTACTTGATGACTTTGAAGATGTTGCTTATCAGTATCAAAACCTTGTGATTCCTGCCGGCCAATTACATCACCAGTTCCTTCTATAAAAACATGCTATTCAAATCCGACAGTGAAACATCAGATATTAATAGAGTACTTGTTCATTTGTCTTCAATGACTCATAGGAAAGGATCTGAATCAAACCTTATTTAGACTTTAAGATCAGTGTTTTCAAAAGTAGTCTCTGATTTTTGGCTGCCTCCATTTTGGGATGCCTAACTTGAGATACCCTGGGTCTGATTTTCAGAAGTATTGAATCTCCACAGCTCAGCTGAAGACGATAAGATCTGCAGTTGCTCAATACCACTGAAAATCAGATCTAATGTATCTCAAGTTTAGGGCCCAAAAAGGGAAGCTCAAAATCGGAAGCCACATCTAAGAATTTCCAAAGATAATTTACGTTTATCTGTAAAGCACCGTTCACATTTATGGTGCTGTGAAAATAATACAAGTTTATTTTTACAGCAGCCAAAACTGTAGTAGGTGCTTTACAGAATTATTTTTAAAAAAGGCCTGGTCCCACTCCCAAGGAGCTGACAGTCCCAAGTTAGAGGTGATGTGACAGGAGAGCTGGGGGGGAGACTAATAAAACTATATGGAGAGGGTGGGGGGTGAAAGACAAGGACTCCAGCAGTAATATCATGTGGTTATTTAGTTTAGTTATCTGTTGGTCATGGTGGCTTGCTAGGAGTTTTTTAAATATCTGTGGGCCAGATTCTGCCACCTTCACAAACAGAGGGCCTGATTCATGATCCCCTTGTGGCCTGGCCTGCAGAAAGACTCTACAAAGCAGCTTTATGGATACCTCTGCTCATGCACTCCCTCCTGGATCTGCAGCTCCACAGTTCAGGGGTCTAAACGAGCTCTGCACACATCTTTGCAGGAGGCACTTTTGCATGGGGCATTCCTGGCTCAGCAAGGGGAATGTTGTCCCAGCCATTCTGCACAGCTGCTAAGGGCCATTGCTGCAGGATGCAAGTTAAGGTAACCTTAGCCCAAGACCACTCCCGGTACCCTCTAGCTAGAGAAGATGCTAACCATCTTCCCTATGTGCCTGCACCAGCCCTAGAGTGGGCGCAAGAATAAATTCTCGTGGTGGAGTAGCAGCTTATTCTCTGGGTGATCCTAAATGTAAGGCTGTTCACAGGTTAAGATTCTGCTTCAAGTAAATAAGGCTGACAGATTCTGATCCCGTAATAATAATTATGATTGTTGACTGACTTCCTGTGGGGATCATGGAAGACACAAGTGGTAAGGAGGTGTTTGAATGAGAGGAGGGCAGTTGGCTCACAAACCAAATTTGGAAGGGCATACTATGTTTAAGGGCTTTATGGCAAAATCACCCAGGCTGGCACCACTGGCAAAATGGAGAGAGCAGGAGGCGACAGATTAAGACCATCCTCCTTATTGCAGAGCTTAGTACTAATAAAAAGGTGCTATTTCTTTTATGAGATGAATTACCTATCCCATATTGATGGATCTTTACACTTAACAAGAATTAATCACATTTTTTGTAATCCATGGTCAAAATAAGTCATTGAAATATGATATTAGTCATTGAAATACGATGCAAGTGGCTAGAATTTGAAATAAAGTGAAATTTATAAGCAAAAGGTCTTTAAAATGGAAATATAGGGTTTTGTAGTTTAACAACAAAGAGATGAGTTACACAAGTAGTTGCTTGTACCATTGCTAGGCGAATAGAGATTCAGAATAGTTTCTACTAACTTGACTTAAGAATGTCAGCACAAAGGAATCCAGTAACCACTGTTCTTTGTTCTGTTGATTTCTCTGAGCTCCCTTTATTCTCAGTTTGTTTTGTAGGGCTGTCCTGTCTCAGCTCTGTTAATGAGCATGCACTACTGCTGTCAGCTATATTTGTATATTTTCTTCTTGTTTATGTTAGACTCTGTGACCTGAGTGACTTGGAATACCTTGATGAGGAGTTCCACCAGAGTTTGCAGTGGATGAAAGACAACGATATACATGATATCCTAGATCTCACATTCACTGTAAATGAAGAAGTTTTTGGGCAGGTGTGCAAGATTGCTACTTTCCTTTCCTTTCCTCTTTATATGCTGTTGTTAGGTAACTGTTTCTTTAGACTGAAAAATGATGCCATTCCCAGCTAATTTGAGTTCATTAATAAAAATCTTGGTTGATATGAACAATTGAAAAACCTACAGAGAGATTATCATTCGTTACCTACCAATGCAATACCTAGAGAATGCAGGAGCTGGTTTGTATCTCTTATTCTGAAGCTGCTTGTTCTTACTTTGTAGTTGACATGGTCTGGTGAAAACGCGGATTTCAATTTCATGTCATCTGTCTGAGTTTATGTACTCCAGTCTGTTAAGCCAATCTGTGCTTGGCCTATGATATTGGGGAATTAGCGCTACATATTTAACAAAAAGCTTGAGTTTATAATATATTTTTTGTTGTCTTTATATTATTTTGGTGATGGTTTTCCTCTAAGATCACTGAACGGGAATTGAAACCAGGGGGTGCCAACATCCCAGTCACAGAGAAGAACAAAAAAGAATACATAGAGAGAATGGTGAAATGGAGAATTGAAAGAGGGGTTGTGCAGCAAACAGAAAGTCTAGTTCGAGGTTTCTATGAGGTAAGAAATCCTACTCAACTCTAGTTCCCATATGTATATTACCTAGCTTTCTCTATACTTGCATTTCTAATAAACCCAACCACACAGTATTTAGAAGACATAGGTAAAATCAGGAGTGAGAATCATATATATCCTACAGTAGACCTAATGTATTTCATAATAATCAAATGTTGCATTATTTATGTGGAGGTCACTTGTTGAAGGTCATTGAGTCAAATAACATGACTACATTCTAAAGAAATGGAAAACATTATTACCACTATTTGCATTAGCAGCAGTGCAAACTCAGATAATAAGGAGAGTTGAACTCAGGAAGGAATTTTTTACTCCATGTCCAGCATTACACAATTGGCTGAGTATATTTCAAGATGTTTTCCTTTACATTTTCCACCTTGAACATGGACCTTGAATATATTGACCCTTATTGCCCCGGAGGTATTTCTGTATTATTTGTCTAAATAATTTTCCTTCTAAATACTATGAGTTTCTAATGAAACTGAATGTAGCTAGAGTATGAAACCCAGTGGAAGAATAGTCCCCATATTTGCATTTTTTGAAAAATGTTTTAACCTTAAGCCTCACCATTCATTGAACAAACCAGAACATTACTTGTAAAATGATACAGCATTAGTAACTGGGGAGTCCGTTTAGTAGGAGGCAAAAATAACGGAAACAATGAGGGCATGTTTCTATGTAATTTGTTTCCTTTCACAGGTTGTTGACGCTAGGCTGGTGTCTGTATTTGATGCAAGAGAATTGGAACTTGTTATTGCTGGCACGGCAGAAATTGACTTAAGTGACTGGAGAAACAACACAGAGTATAGAGGAGGTGACATTGATTTTTTTTTCTAGTCAAAGTTAGCTCTGGTTCCGCATGAGTGAACCTGGAAGTGCCCTGTGTCTAAGATTTTCCTAAAGCTATTCTATGAAATATGTCAATTTAATAAGTGTTTGAGCCCATTTTAAACTAATTTTGGAATGTCTTAATTTTTCTGTTTAGCTTTTGAATTAGGAGCTGTCATTTTAGTTGATAAAAGGGGTAAGATCCCAAACAGCAAGAGCATGTTTATATTTTGAATTTACAGAGAGGTTGATGGCATCTGAAAGTGAGTAGGCAAATCTTTGACATAAAGGTGTTCTTGGAGTTTGTTTACAGCAGCAGGTAAAGGTTCATGTTACATGTGACTCCAAACCCCTCTCACATCCCCATTACGCTCAGTCTTTCTCATTGCTCTTACATTCAACTGTCCTCTGATTTTTCTCCTGCCTGACTGCATAAAGAGAGTGGTAAGGCAGCCATCTTTAGTAAGGACCACTTCACTTCCATTTCCAAAGGCTATCTGGAACTGATAGTGAGCCTGTCTGAGTGCAGTCCTGCTTCAGTCCCATCAAGAACAAAGAGATGACAGCTGGTTTGAGTGAGGTGGCTGCAATTGCTACTGGCATCATGAGCAGCTTTTAAAAAAATGTAAAAAACCAAAAACCTGATGTCCACAAGAGTTGGCTACTCGGATGAGTGACTTGCTAATGGTTTAAGTGTTTACAAAAGGGAAACTGAATGTCTGCCTTTCATTTGGAGCAATGTGCAATGACTCTAATAAGAGCCCTGGGTTAGTCTCACTTGCTGTCTTTTTCTGATATTTGATTATAAGTATGGAGGCTAAGACTGTAATTAAGACTGAGCTGGGGAAGGCAAGGCCATTCATGATTAATATTTCACATGTGTGTTCTCCTGCACTTCTGTAGCACTTAATATTAAAAGAGTCAAAAGTAATGGGGCTTTTTGTTGTTGATCTAACAGGTTACCATGACAATCACATTGTAATTCGGTGGTTCTGGGCTGCTGTAGAAAGATTCAACAATGAACAACGGCTCAGGCTATTACAGGTGAGAGATCAGTAGATTTGTATAAAAATATATACCACCATTTCACATTAAATGTTAAACTACTTCATAAGTTTCGGACAATGAAACCTTCAGATAGTGTGATGTCAAGACAGGAGAATGCTGGTAACTCAGCAGTCTCCAGATGCTTACTGTCAATAATTGAAATGTCAGAACTAACTAAAAACACAAGTTCACTTGGTAGAAAGTTACCAATACCAGTATGAGTATTGGGTGGTGGTGATTTTTATTATTTGACTAAAAAAAATCCTCAAAATTTTGTATTCCAAGGAGAGGAAAAAGACATGACAGTATGTACCTTTGAAGATTATTCAGAGGAAGAGTTAGGGAGGCCTTGGCTGAGGAGTTCAAAATTATGAAAATGATACTGAAAACTGTTCCAGACCCCCATTATTATCCTTTCATATAAAATGAAAACAAGAGGCCTTCACTAAGTTGATAGCAAGTAAATTAGAAACAAACAAATAGAAACACTGCTTCACGCAATATGTCCACCTATGGAATTCATTTACCTGATGAAGGATTCAACAACACTAAAGGCAGTAGAGGAATTTTAATGCATATGGGTTTTTCACAGAGTTACATGTAATCAAATACAGGTACCTCTAGCACACCAAATTCTTTAGAAGGGACCAGATCTGATTTTATCTGTTTGCCACATAATTGCACTGGTTTCAAATCCATTGTTTTAAACATTTCAAAACTGGCATCTGATCATCATGTTCACTGTATCACTAACATGCCTTTTTCCTGTTACAGCTGGCTCTGTGTAAATGCTGTGTGGGAAACATTACTGAGGTGACTCTTTTGATGCAGGACCATAGATGGCTGTGTAACTTTATTGCTAAGATTTCCCTTTGTAATTATAATACAGTGTAGGGATTCTGCAACTGCAGGTCAAAAAATATTTTATATAGGTCATTAAAAATAAGTAGGTTGTGTTTGTCACAAGACTCTCTTATCAATGGATGGTTCTAGTCAAATCTGCTCTGTACAATATCATAAGAAATTATCACTGAAATCTATGGGAATTTTACCTAAACGAGAACTGCAGAACTTGACTCTTAGCTTATATCAGTTAGCAAAGTTTGTAAAGTGCTTTGAAATCCAGCTGGATGAAAGGCATGACATAAATGTAACATCATATATGGTAATTTACTTATTAGTTAGTCCCTCTTAAACCTTATTAAATGTGTTTTATTTTCTCTCTCCTCACTTTTTTGTTTATTATCTTGATGATACTAGTAATGTGACTTTAATTCTACATTGATTGTGCATCATAGTTACTCTTATATACTGGCTGTCTATAAATGAAATCTGTAACAGAAATTAGGCTAGTAAGCCGTCCCTCCTAGAGTGCTAATCAAGAAATATACCACTTTCCTTCCCCTACATTTTAAACAGAATTTTAATACTCCTGCTTCCCCTTCAAATAAGGCCTGATCCTGCAAACTCTTATACAGGAGCAATTTGACTGAGTGGGAACACTGCTGTGAGTAGTTACTTATGCACAAGCATTCACAGGACCCTCAGGTTGTATATCTGTCATACATATTATTCTTTTTGTGTTGGTAGTTTGTTACAGGCACATCCAGCATACCTTATGAGGGGTTTGCATCTCTAAGAGGAAGCAATGGGCCAAGAAGATTCTGTGTAGAAAAATGGGGGAAAATCACTGCTCTTCCCAGGTAAAAGTGTCTGTGTATGTTTTGGGTTGTTTTTTTTTAATCTAAATAAATTTTGAACTACTTGGATAGACTTCAGTTCTCTGTGAGCCAGTCACAATAGATATGTTGATATTCTCAACTACCCCTGCTGCTAACTATTGGGGTTATGCAGAAGCTGCTTGAGAAACAAACAGCTGTCACTGATTGACTGGGTCTGCTCTGCTACAGGGGAAGCTTTGCTCCCAAGTTGTTCCAGTGTGTCTGACATATCTGTATTTCTTTGTACTGAAGAGGTTGTTTCCCTGCGTGGTGGGAAAGGCAAACTAATTGTGCTTAGTAGTCCGTACCTTAATTCAATTCATTCTACTTTACCAGGTTTACAACTTCTCTTCTAAAATTTATGGTTTTTTTGTTTGTCATAAAACCAGGCGTTGCTTCCCTAAAATAGTATATATGATATTCTCTGAAAGGTAAGTTATTGGTCATTGCCAGAAAATGGATATCAGCTCTAGATGAAAGAGACCCAATGTATTTACAGTCTAGTTCAGTCCCTAGGAGGGCCAGCATGACTTCAGCATTGTGTAGAAATCTTGCGACAGAAAAAGGCAAAACATGATGATAAGAGAGGGTGAAGACTGTAAAGGGAGCAAGTAGTAGAGAGGTTTGGGCCAATTGAAAAGGGGAGTTGGATGTAAGGAAGAGCGGAGTTCCCCAAGGCCTTGAAAAGCGGAAGTCAGTGAAAGAATTCAGGGTGAAAAGTGACATGATCAGAGTGGCAAGAGGAAAAAGTAAAGAAGGAATTGCTTTCCTCATTTTTCCTTTTGCGATGCCAGGAAAAGAGCTGTGGTCTTAAATGATCTACTGTATCAAAAACTGATGACATATAAGCCAGGATCTGAGAAGTCGTCTTGACTGAACTCTGTATTAACAAGAACTTCTCTACAAAGAGGTCAGTTTTGCAGATTAATACATTTGGAGAAGATCTTCCATCATCCAATTCTGTAGCATTTAGAGGAAGTTACGCTGGTTGGAAATAGATACATTACTAATTTTGATTACCAGGTAGAAAGTCGAAGTATAAACAGTACTATGTAGTTGAAATGCACAGACCCAGTGTATAAGTTTGTGGAGTCAGTAGCTCTAACACAAAACCACATTGTCAGTTAAGAGTATAAATGGGAGCCACTCAGCTGAAGGTCAAAGATACAGTAAGAGAATTCTAAGTTTCTATTTCAAAATAATTTCTGTAGTATCTTTTAGGGTCAAAAGGTATTCTGTGTGTCAGCCACCTAGGCATGCCTCAGAGAGTGATCGTTACTGAAATGAGAAATAGATAATGTTCCTACAGCATTTTAAAAATATAAACGATTGCGTTTTCTTGAATGAACCTGGACTTCAGCAGTGCCATTCCATTTTATACCGATACTTAAGTAGGAAAAGAGATTATTGTAGTTTTTGTATCTTCTAATATTCGGTCTCTAAGACAGACTTTAGGCAGTACTGAAATATTATTATTAAATAAAAGGTCCCAGTTAGGATTAGGGCACCATTCACTGGGCACATTTCACATCAAAAAGACAATTCCTGCCCCAAAAGGTTTGCAGTCTAAGATCTCAGTCCTGCTTAACTTCACTATGATGAGGAGTCCCATTAGATTTGATGGGCTACTCCTGGTAATCAAGTTAAGAACATGTGTATATGTCATCAAGATCGGGGCCTTAAAAGCTAGATGTAAGTAGATGCAAAATACATATTTGATCAGTCTGGCAGGAGGCTGGCCTGGGAGGCACAAATAACTGGAAATCAGATTTTCCAGGATTGATAATCTGGCTACTGTGAGGAGGAACGTGACAAATTAATTCATTAAAAATCATCAACACTATACCCCCCAAAACATTTACTTTTACAGCTAATGAGAGGTTCAGCAAGGAATTTAAAGTAATTTAAAAATGGGAGAAAGAAAATTGTGAAAGTTCCATTAAAATAGTATTCTGAACCCATATAAACCCACCAAAGCAGGAGAACTCAAAGGGAAGGCTCAAACTAGCTGTCCACTAATATAACCGATGAACCCACTTTACCCATTTATTGTGCATAGATACGGAGACTTGAGACCAAATTCACCTCTTAGGCAGAAGGATCCAACCTGGAACAGGGACACACTCCTGTAAGCTGCTCATTCTGCTATGGAAACCAGAGCCAGCGGGTACAGTCTACACAGTGGGAAGGGGCAGGACAAGCTAGGAGATTCAGCACCTCACTGAGGGAGTTTCTTCTGGCAGGGCTACTGTGTAGTTTCAGATGTAAAATAAAACTGCTTCACTCTGGAGAAAGAGAGTGGACCCGCTTTACTAGTTCAGTCCAGTGGGTGCAGAGAGGGTGCCAACTGCTTGCCTCTTTGCCCATGGCAGTGAATATGGCCCTTGATCTTTAACTTTCAATTCCCATGCTTTGGCGACACTGGGCCACAACTTTACTACTGTTTTAAGATATTTTTACAAACATGAGAGCCAAATAACACAAGTTTATTTGTCATCAGTCAGCCACTCCCAGTGCTCAAGACATGGCACCCTTATCCCATAGGAAATGCATGATTTACAGCGTCCCTCTCAAACTTAGCTCTGAGCAGAATGTAAACTATGTGTTTGCTTTTCTAACATCTCCAGTTCCTGTGTGCAGAGCGGCTTCAGCCTAAGCCCCACCAGCTTCAAAGGCTTTACTGTGCAAACAATGAGTAGCACTGGCTGAAGCTCCCTATCTTAACAAAGCAGCAAAGAATCCTGTGGCACCTTATAGACTAACAGACGTTTTGGAGCATGAGCTTTCGTGGGTGAATACCCACTTCCTCAGATGCATGTAATGGAAGTTTCCAGGGGCAGGTATATATATGCTAGCAAGCAAGCTAGAGATAACGAGGTCAGTTCAATCAGGGAGGATGAGGCCCTGTTCTAGCAGTTGAGGTGTGAAAACCAAGAGAGGAGAAACTGGTTCTGTAGTTGGAAAGCCATTCACAGTCTTTGTTCAATCCTGAGCTGATGGTGTCAAATTTGCAGATGAACTGAAGCTCAGCAGTTTCTCTTTGAAGTCTGGTCCTGAAGTTTTTTTGCTGCAGGATGGCCACCTTAAGGTCTGCTATAGTGTGGCCAGGGAGGCTGAAGTGCTCTCCTACAGGTTTTTGTATATTGCCATTCCTAATGTCTGATTTGTGTCCATTTATCCTTTTCCGTAGAGACTGTCCAGTTTGGCCGATGTACATAGCAGAGGGGCATTGCTGGCATATGATGGCGTATATTACATTGGTGGATGTGCAGGTGAATGAACCAGTGATGGTGTGGCTGATCTGGTTAGGTCCTGTGATGGTGTCGCTGGTGTAGATATGTGGGCAGAGTTGGCATCGAGGTTTGTTGCATGGATTGGTTCCTGAGCTAGAGTTATTATGGTGCGGTGTGCAGTTACTGGTGAGAATATGTTTCTGGTTGGCAGGTTGTCTGTGGGCAAGGACTGGCCTGCCACCCAAGGCCTGTGAAAGTGTGGGATCATTGTCCAGGATGGGTTGTAGATCCTTGATGATACGTTGGAGGGGTTTTAGCTGGGGGCTATATGTGATGGCCAGTGGAGTCCTGTTGGTTTCTTTCTTGGGTTTGTCTTGCAGTAGGAGGCTTCTGGGTACACATCTGGCTCTGTTGATCTGTTTCCTTATTTCCTCGTGCGGGTATTGTAGTTTTGAGAATGCTTGGTGGAGATTTTGTAGGTGTTGGTCTCTGTCTGAGGGGTTAGAGCAGATGCGGCTGTACCTCAGTGCTTGGCTGTAGACAATGGATCGTGTGATGTGCCCGGGATGGAAGCTGGAGGCATGAAGGTAGGCATAGCGGTCGGTAGGTTTTCGATATAGGGTGGTGTTAATGTGACCATCACTTATTTGCACCGTGGTGTCAAGAAAGTGGACCTCCCGTGTAGATTGGTCCAGGCTGAGGTTGATGGTGGGGTGGAAGCTGTTAAAATCATGGTGGAATTTTTCCAGAGTCTCCTTCCCATGGGTCCAGATGATGAAGGTCCACTTTCTTGACACCACGGTGCAAATAAGTGATGGTCACATTAACACCACCCTATATCGAAAACCTACCGACCGCTATGCCTACCTTCATGCATCCAGCTTCCATCGCGGGCACGTCACATGATCCATTGTCTACAGCCAAACACTGAGGTACAACCGCATCTGCTCTAACCCCTCAGACAGAGACCAACACCTACAAAATCTCCACCAAGCATTCTCAAAACTACAATACCCGCACGAGGAAATAAGGAAACAGATCAACAGAGCCAGACGTGTACCCAGAAGCCTCCTACTGCAAGACAAACCCAAGAAAGAAACCAACAGGACTCCAATGGCCATCACATACAGCACCCAGCTAAAACCCCTCCAACGCATCATCAAGGATCTACAACCCATCCTGGACAATGATCCCACACTTTCACAGGCCTTGGGTGGCAGGCCAGTCCTTGCCCACAGACAACCTGCCAACCAGAAACATATTCTCACCAGTAACTGCACACCGCACCATAATAACTCTAGCTCAGGAACCAATCCATGCAACAAACCTCGATGCCAACTCTGCCCATATATCTACACCAGCAACACCATCACAGGACCTAACCAGATCAGCCACACCATCACTGGTTCATTCACCTGCACATCCACCAATGTAATATACGCCATCATATGCCAGCAATGCCCCTCTGCTATGTACATCGGCCAAACTGGACAGTCTCTACGGAAAAGGATAAATGGACACAAATCAGACATTAGGAATGGCAATATACAAAAACCTGTAGGAGAGCACTTCAACCTCCCTGGCCACACTATAGCAGACCTTAAGGTGGCCATCCTGCAGCAAAAAAACTTCAGGACCAGACTTCAAAGAGAAACTGCTGAGCTTCAGTTCATCTGCAAATTTGACACCATCAGCTCAGGATTGAACAAAGACTGTGAATGGCTTGCCAATTACAGAACCAGTTTCTCCTCTCTTGGTTTTCACACCTCAACTGCTAGAACAGGGCCTCATCCTCCCTGATTGAACTGACCTCGTTATCTCTAGCTTGCTTGCTAGCATATATATACCTGCCCCTGGAAATTTCCATTACATGCATCTGAGGAAGTGGGTATTCACCCACGAAAGCTCATGCTCCAAAACGTCTGTTAGTCTATAAGGTGCCACAGGATTCTTTGCTGCTTTTACAGATCCAGACTAACACGGCTACCCCTCTGATACTATCTTAACAAAGACACTGAATGGCAAACTTTCAGCAGGCTCCTAAAAGAGATCCTGCAGATGTGGAGGAATTGTTGGACACCCACTGAAAATTTCACCCTGAAGCTCTTTGATTCCTAATGATTCTAAGATTTTGTATTAACCTAGGGACGAATTCTTTTACCCTCACTTGCAGTGATTAGTGTTTTTATTTTGTG
Source organism: Gopherus flavomarginatus (assembly GCF_025201925.1). NCBI lineage: Eukaryota > Metazoa > Chordata > Testudines > Testudinidae > Gopherus > Gopherus flavomarginatus. The sequence continues at coordinate 26,227,056 of NC_066626.1, forward strand.
AATAGTCTGACCGATTTCACTGGGACCACTTGTGGAGTCTGGTATTACTGGCAAAATGTGGCTCTCAAATTACAAGTCAAGGTTTTGGGGTTTTTTATTCCTACCAAGAAAAAATGAATGAAAAAATTTTGTAGTAGCCATTCCCTTTTCCTGGCTCTGTAGAGCTGAGGAAGGCTAATACAGATAACAGATTGATTAGATGATTCCATAGCTTCCATAGTTCTGCCTTATTGAACCAGAACAATGAAACTTCTGTAACTTTCATGTCAAGTTGCCTGGATTCTGTCACTGCCCTCTATGTTAGTGGCATGTGAATGCACTGAAAAAATTAGTTATTACCTGTTTAGTTTTGACCCTGCTGTCCCTGTCACCACTTTTACTTCCAGCTTGTTTAACTTATTGTACGTCAGGCTAAATCAGATATCACTAGGAGAACTCTTGCTCTTTGTTTCTTAAATGTTTAGACGTTGGTAGTGTTAATTATATAGCAGCTAGTGATAATGCATATCTAAACATTTGCACGCGAACAGCATTCTTCTGTTATTGCTAAGGTACTGGACTTTGGACTTAAAAGTTCATTTGTCTGTAATACTGTTTGAACGTCAGTGAAAGGGGGAGTGATTGACTGTCAAGACTCCAGGAACTAAGATACGTTTACCTTTATCAGAAAATGTGAGAGCAGAAAGATGAACGTAGTACACAGTTAGCTTGAAATGTCCTGGGAAAGCAGTATTCACAGTAAAATCACTCTCCTTGCAGAATGACAGAGTCCTTTGTCTGGTAGAAAAAGAGCACATTTCCTCAACAGGATTAATATCTTCATTTTTAAAAATGAGTCAGCTCTCTAAAGAAAATTATGATCACATTTTCAATTCACTATGACAAAATCATCCTCAAAAACTGAAAGAAAACCCAACTTGTCTTCCTGCTAATCAGTTAAACCAAGATGCAAGATTGTTAGCTTGCAATGAATCCCTTATTGATTCATGCATCATGGTTTTTATAATTTGTGGTTGTACAGCCCACATTAAGCATGATGCATAATTCGAACAAGTGGATGTCTGATTCGAAGAAACTCCTCTCCTTCCACACCCTTTCTGAATGCATTAATTTTCAGAAGCAAGAGGAAATCATTCTTCTGGTTGTGTGAGCAGCCAGAGGATGCCAGGAAGATTGTTACAGTGGTCCACATTCCCCTCCTGTGGGCCTGATGGAAAGAGAAGCTCTATGAAGTTTCTTTCATAGTGTTTCCTCCAAATTCTCCTTGCAGAGGGTTAAAGAGAGGGAATCAGTTGAACCCACCCACCAGATGCAGGAGGTTAGGCCACCATGGATCTTCCAAGATCTAAACTGAACCCAGAGAATTGATGGATAAATAGGGCCATCTAGCTACCTGACAGCACTGCTCTAATTGTAAGCCTTCCTACTGTCTTTGACCTCCCCCACACACCCTTTAAGAAAGGTCCCCAGCACGGAGGAACTCTGCAGGAAGGTTAGATCCTCAAAGCACACTTCCTGGATCCCACAGGTAGCTTTCCACAATGTTCTGGGAAGAGAAGAGAAGTCCACAGATTCTGCTGACCTGCTCCCTTTCCAGGCAGGCAAAGGTTGATCCCTCTAGTGGATTGGGAGGGAAGAAGGGGGAAAACAAGCAGCCTCATGGGGTGTTAACTCTACCTGCTGAAAAACATTCTTATTCTGACAGAGTTCTGTTATGTCTACAATAATTGGATGGAGCAAAATACAATATTTTTTCTACTACAGCAGTACGCCTGAAGTTTGGTCTGATGTTTATAATGATAATCTGGCCCTGCATACTGTGTGTTTCCCAAAGCCTGGTATTTTTATGACACTACAATGCTGTTTGCTAATTCCGTGTTTCACCTTCACTGAGGAATTGTAATGAACTTTAGCTTCTGTGTTTATAAACAAGCTAGAATGACTCACCTCTTCTCTTCATGTTCCAGCCTGGTAGTTAGAATCTGATTGGCACTTAAGATGATGGTCCCTAGATTTGTTCATCTGGGGGCTGGGCACCTTTGTGTTTTACGAGGGCTCACTGTAAATCTAGTGTAGCTATTCTGAATACTGCTGAATGGGGTATGTTGAATAGGGACTCTCAGTAATTGGTGAGGGGAGAGTTCCTGACATTATACACTTAAATTTATTACGCTGCGTGTTTTTTAAATGTTTGCTGTTCAAGTGCTGACAGGCAGGCCACTGCAGAAAAGGTTTCTGCTTGCCAACGGGAACGGGTTTAAACAACAGTGTGGTGTGATTGCAAACAGAAAAAGTAAATGTAAAGAAAGTCCTGACCCTTTAAGGGCCAAACCCAAAGACAAAAGGACTTTTATCTTCCAAAACAAAGATCGAAAGGGTTAGTCATCTTTCAAAGAAGAAGAGGAAATGAAAAGTCCTTGGCACTTTCATCTCAGAACCCCTCTCCCAAAAGATCCTACTTGCATTAGTCACTTGGAGCTGTGCCATTTATTTCAGTGGGAGCAGGATGGAATTATCCTGCTACTCAATAAATCCCTATATCAAACTCAGGCAACTCTGTTCCTTCCTCTAGTCAGAGGATGGGATCTTTAGGACTTTTCCACAATGTGCATAGAGATTGTAATAGGCAGATTATAGAAATCGCGGGGGGAGGAAATATATTCCTATCCTGTCAGGAAAGCCAGAATGTGTTTGAGAATTATATACATACATTCATTTAACTACTAAATATATTTGTCTGTAATAGATTACCAAGATCAGATGCTCGGCTGGTGTAAATCAGCATACCTGCACTGATCAAGGAAGCTACCCTGATTTACACCAGCTGAGGCTCTGGCCCAGAGAAATTATCAATGGGAAAGACCTAATTTGCTAACTAGTCTATCTCCTGTCAGTAGGACTGTTCCCTAGGTGTATTTTCTAGTATTTCACTAACTTTATCTAATTTATGTGCATTCATTCTTCAGAAATAGCTTGCTCATGATTACAGACCTGGTATTCAAATATCACTAATTATTAATAGAAAATACTAATTTAAAAAGTATGTATTTTAAGCCCAGTTTTCAAAACAGACTGCCTCAATTGTGCCCCTAAATTACACATTTTGTGTGTGCACATTTTACAGGCAAAATTTAGGGTACTACTTGTGATCCACATTATGGTATCAATCTTTGACAATTCTTTTTTAACTTGAAAATAACAGTGTTCAGTAACACAATATCATTTCACAAAGCATGGTATTTTGAAAGTACCTTCTAGCGCACCTGAATTTTCGGTTACTTTCATTTGAATTTCTAAATAATATTTGCTTATTTGCCACTTTTTTTTTTTGCAGGGCTCATACATGTTTCAATCGTCTTGACCTTCCTCCTTACCCATCATTCGCCATGCTCTGTGAGAAACTGTTGACAGCAGTTGAGGAGACAAGTACCTTTGGACTTGAGTGATACACAAACCACAGTGCCCAGCTCTTTGGACGTTTGTGGATCTGTCCTCTCAAGAATGAATGAACATTTGTATTGGATTTCTTGGAGGAAAATTGTTGTACAATGCAATTCAGATAATGAGATTTCCATGAATGAGTAAATCTAGCCTCAGAAGCAGTTACAAGCATTGTGATAGTGGCAGAGTATTCTACGGTAATACTGGAGTGTGCCTGGTGTGCAGGGAAAACCAACAGTCTTGCAATAAACAGTTTTTCTTGACTGCCATGTTTGTTATGGGCCAAGCAAAAGATGTGACCATGCATGATCAGCAAGGTGGCTAAATCTGATAAGTGGTGAAATCCAGTTTCAAGATGAAGTCCTTGAATGTCAAGTTCAAGTCAAAATGTGAAATCGTTTAGCCCACCCCTAAATTAGCTAAAATCAAACTATGGAATTCTTTATTAAAAAAAAAGTTTCCTAAAGATACATTACTTTATGCCATATACTATAACAGAATATCCATTACTTGCTATACCTAAGACGACGAGTGCCTGCATGGTGTGCATCATAGGTTGCAGCTTCCTGGGGCAGAAGTGAATTTGAAGGAAAATCAGCAACAAGGGATGTCACAACAATGGCTTGCAATAAGGAGGTTTGTGAAAATGTATATGCAAGTGGTGCGTGTATGGCAAATGATGAGCTGTTATAAGGAGAACTTAATAATGACTGATTTTATGCTTTATACTGCATGGAAACTGTTTTTAAAAATAAGTATCAATTTACCACAGCATATCAGGAAAAAAAACTTACACAGTGACTTCTCTTTATTTTTATAGGTTCATTATGTTAAGTTCCTCAGAGTGTAAATAAGAAACTAGCATACTAAATGCTATTTCTGTTCATTTCACTTTTCATGCATAAACAGACATTGTGCTAGTGTTTTATTCTTTAAGCACTCTCAAGGGAAAAAATGCCTTTTATTTTTATATGAGTACGAAATTCCCAAAAAATATTTTGCACTGAATGTACCAAAGTTGAAGGGACATTATGATCAGACTGACCGCAAACTGCATCACTCTTACAAGTATCTAGAAAATAACTTCTGAAGAACCGAGCTTTCTTCACAGTGCTATGTCTATAGATATCAGGACTGTGCACATAAGTAATAATTTTGTAAAAATCACTACAAGTGATATTGTAATATGCATTTATTTTAAATGCATTTGGTTCATTTTTCATCCATCAAATAACCTTTAAAGGATTGAGTGTAATACAGATGTTTCATATTTTCCCAGCAACTTTTATTTGTACAGCACCGTAAAACACACTAGCTTATAGGGGAAACCATTTGCGACACTTAAGAGGATGAACCTTTAATAGTAATGATTCCACTCTCCCTTATCAGTGAACTTCCAAGCTGTAAACTGTTCGTAATGTCTTTCTAATTGCATTTTCACTGATGCGTAGTTTTCTTATCAATGTTAATTAAAATGGAGTCCTTTTCAATGGTATATCAAAAACTGCATGAATCCACCAATTTACTTATGTGTAATTTTGCCAAAGTGCACAGAGGTCACTTGCACCCATTCCTCATAACTATCTTTAATTCTAAATTAATTTTGCATCTGTGCACTTGTACAGCCATTAAGAAGTACTACATACATCGTGCCAGAGTTCCAGAAAACTTCAGCTGGATGTTAAATGGCAAGAACAGAAATACAGCTCTTTGTGTTCCTTTTGATGGCACTCAAGCATTTCAAGACCTGCTTTGTGGGAGAACTAAGTTTAGGAGTAGCCTCAGGATTCCCACTCTGGGGACTCTCGTTGAATAGGGGTCTCAGTGAGGTGATATGCTTATTTTCCATATTCATAACAATGGAAGCACCCATCCACGCAAGTGAACATTGGAATGGCAATAAAGATGCTGTCAGCAAAGACTACTTTTTCACCCTCACAGTGAGAAAGTAGGTGCTGTTGTGGTGGTAGGAGCGGGGTGCTGGGTAAGTGTAAGTTGCCTCATATCCCTCTCCCCACCCCGCCCCCACATTCCCCAAATGATATAGGAAATAATGCCTGTATTCAGATAACTGAGGAAACGCCATTGTCAAAAATAAAATGAAAATATCTTTTGACTTTACAAATAATGGGTTCCTCCCTAAATGGGTTCCTCCCTAAAACAATGACATCTGGGAATCACACGAGTTTTCTTAAACTGCTCCTAGCTTGTACTAAGTGGCAAAGAAATGTCAAACTGTATTATTCTATTTTTATCAAGTTTATCAATGTTTGCTAAGATATCTTGTTAATGGTCCAGGGTTTGCTAATGCATGTGTTGTATCAAAGAACTGATACACAGTAGATAAATTTACTTGTGAGCAGGTCATTTCAGCATGGCTCATATTTCATGTGATCAAATTCATTAAGTATCTGACACTCTAGTCACTTAGAGCCAAATGAAACTTTAGATTGGCTAAGAACCATCGAATTTAGCTCTTGTAATGTTACAGTATCTTTTCTTAAAAAGAGATCCTTGCAGGAGAACAGATCTACAAATATCAATCCAGAAACTCATTGGAATTAAAAGTGTTAAATATTTGACACAAAAGTTTACATCAGGCTGCATTTAAGCTATGCTTTTGTACAAACCAAAAGTAATAAATGCATTTGTCATCTTTTATTTTAAAAATGAGATGTACTACTTACTTTTGTTCTGTATTCCACCCTTTTCATCAGTTGCTGAGCATCCAGGACTCTGCAGAGCTCCAGCAGGCTCACCAAGGTGGCAGGTCTCAGCAAAAAGACATAACTCAGCGACCACTAAGATCCAGGCAGAGCAAGCTAAGGGGAGGGGAAAAGTTCTGTTCCCTCCTCCTGTCTTGCCTGTACCACACTGGACTCTAGGGAAGTGACACCTGAAGGTGATGGGCAGCTGGCTGCCTTGAGGCTGCAGCCCCTTCTGCTCACAGCCCTCAGCTAGTTTCTTTCTGTATTTTAAGAAATACTTCCCTGAAAAAGGGAGTGAAAGGGAAGAAGCATAGAAGCATTAACAGCCTCATACACCCATTACCCCACCAGCAGCAGCAGTCACCCATCAGCACCAGGGCCAATTCAACACCCCATCCCACAAAAGCCAGCCCTGGTTTCCTGCAGAAGATTGCAGGGTGTGAATACAAGGATTGTAGGGGTGGGGGTTGAACTCATAACAAGAGACAATGGCTGGTGTGAGGGTTGTGGATGGGGAGAAAGTTTGAAAATCCCTGGTTTAAAGCAGTATATCATTTAGAATATCTTACTTGGCTGATAAGGCGCTTTCCTTCTGGGGAGGAAACAGAAAGTCTAGCAGAGCAGAATGAAATAATGGGCCCCATTCAGCCACTGCATGATACTGACTTGGGCCAACATAATCCCCAGTATCCTTATTTGGCGGAAAGCCTACTTGGATGGTTGCTCACAGCAGCAGATTTAAGGCACCTACAGCCCCGTCCTCTACTCTGACAGGCAACTCTGAGCTAGCAAGCACTACACAGAAAGCAAGTGGTGCAGGTAGACTTCTTCCCCTGGCAGAACTGCTAGGGAAAGGGGTCTCTTCTCTTCTTCTGGGGTAAATCACAATCTTGGGTGCCCTGGAGCACAGCTTCTCCTAATGGGAAGGTGGGATGTGATTTGCACAGTCCTAGTGAACGTAATCATTGTCTGTGCCAAATACGTTGGAATAGCATCTAATTAATGAACACGTCCCAACTATCAGAGGCACAGATGCCTATTATGATATGTGTAGTCTCTTGTTCAAGGTATGTATGTAGGAACCTTTTACTTTATTATAGCAGTTTTCTCAACCACTCAACTCATCATAACAGAAAGCTGTCTCATAAGAAATACCCTCAGCAGCAGATTGTATATTAATTTATTAAAGGAATCTCTCAGCCCAAAATAAATTTATGTGTAACATAACTGTCACTCTGCAAAATGGAGGCAACAATTTCTTTTTTCCAGTTAATCTTTGTTACACTTTCACAATAAAAAAAATTAACTTTTCATAGTTAAATAAATTGTTTTCGTTATCCATGTTGTGGACCAGGGTCATACTAAATAAAGGTGTTAATATTGTTCGGAGATAGAGTGCATCTATAGTGAAATCATCTCAGTGCTCAGAGCCAGCTATGCAACACATAAGCCTCACGGTAAAGTTGTTCACCCCAGATCTTATGGTATATAGTGAATATACAGTAGAACCTCAGAGTTACGAACATCTCGGGAATGGAGGTTGTTCATAACTCCGAAATGTTCATAACTCTGAAAAAAATGTTGTGGTTGTTCTTTCAAAAGTTTACAACTGAACATTGACAATGCAGCTTTGAAACTTTACTATGCAGAAGAAAAATGCTACTTTTTAAGTAGTTTATGTTTAACACAGTACTGTACTGTATTTCCCTTTTTTTGGTCTCTGCTGCTGCCTGACTCTGTACTTCCAGTTTCAAATGAGATGTGTGGCTGACTGTCACTTTGTAGCTCTGGTGTTCGTAACTCTGAGGTTATACTGTATGTAATATATAATCTTCAAAGGAAGTTGAAGATCCAGGCAGTAGCACTCTGGCAGAGCATCTAAAAGAAAGTGTCTGGAATGATGGAAACTGGCAGAGAACATTGAACTGGTGGTTTGTTTGTTTTTAGATTACAGAAATTTAAAAACTTTTGTGGTTTCCTATGCTTTTTCAGTGCTTCTAGAAGTCCAAAATGGCTTCAGTTTTGAGTATTAAGACTGGTATCATATGGTTGCTAAAGTAATCTCTGCAGTATTTAATTGCAGATGCCATGACGTCTCTGCAGTATTAATGAATCTCTACAGTGTTGTTGGAAGATAATCATTGAGATGTTTGCAGAGACTGTGTTCTGGAATGAGAGAATTTATGCACAAATGGTAAATCTATATTAACTGTGTTTGACTAGTCTTTATAAGCTTATTTCCATAATGTAATACAAAGCAGTTTGAATCACGTTTAAAGGTTTTAATTTGTTTGTATTGAATTATGCTAGTTTTTAGAACTGTTGCTCATATTTATCTATCTTGCCATTGATTTGGGGAAAGAGGAAAATTTGCTCCTAGTAACACTAATGGGAATTAAGCATTAAGTAATATCTGCTTGAAGAGACAATAGACATCTGTCTTAACATCAGTCATACAAGGTAGGACCTGTTTTTAATTAAATCCCACTCCATCACCCCAAAATGAGTTTTCTATTTCCTCCTCCAGCACCTCTCCACCCCGAACAAAATTTCAAAATGATTACTGACACCTGATTTTAAAATTTTTCCCAGGTGACCAACCATTGTTGAATAATCCAAGGGGCAGTGGCAGAAATTTTCAATGATGCCTTGTTAACAGATTGCAAATGAAAGGCCTTTAAAAGTGTATCTGAGCGACCACAATGGCTGTTTTAGAACTAGTCTAGTCCTTTGGTTAAATATTTTTAACATAAAATACAGACTACAAAAGCTGATTTGAAATTGCTCTTCTCTCTTAGAAAAATGAATATAGATTACGTAGGCATTTAAAATATATATATTATTTAAATGGATACTGTCAGATTCAGAGCTATATTTAAAAAATATCTTTTCAGTTACTAATAACACTTTCGATTGTTAAAACTAAGCATATAAAATTAAATACACTTTGCAATTTTTGTTTTACTTTTTGCATATTTTTCCAGATACACAATGCAAGTAGAGTGGTCAGTTTGGTGTTGCTTATGGTCAGTTTCTGGTCAATTGCACTTTCTATTCTCATGCACTAGCTTAGTGATTTTTTTTATAATTTTATTAAAATATTTCTAATTTTTTTTTACATATTTTATTTTAAAGAAACCTAATTTGAGGGACTAAACTGCCTGGCTATGTCCCTTTAAAAAATCAGGGATGCCATCCTAACAGGCCTTTGTCAACGCCATGATATACCCTGCGTGTTTTAAACTGAACTCATGATTAATTTCATTGGGAAGATCTGCTTCAAAATCAGTGGCATCATATGACTCTTCATCAGTACTCAGAAAAACTCCCCTTGACTAGACAGTCTGGCTGCAGTTTAAAGATGGCAACACATTGTAAAGACTCCTTTGGGGTTGTTACAGATATTGTGTAATATATCTGTACATTTTTAAAATGTAATAAAACACCTTCTGAAATTTGCAAAAAGTTACTGTAACCGTGAATTAACCCCATGTTGAATCAATACACTGCCAATTTTAACTTTCTTTAAATACCAAATGTAATTAGAGCACATCACAGAATAGCCACTGAAAAATATTCTAAGAAATTGTTTGATATTGTGATGAAGGCAAAATGCATCCAAGCTTTGTTTCTTTCAATTATCATCCCCTAAAACTTCTTTAATAAAAAGGTTTCTAATGGAAGTACTGCTTCATTGTTCAGTATATCGTGGGGGGTTTTCTTTGTACAGACAGGAATTTCTCATTCATCCACAACTAAAAAGTCCTAACCTCCCCATAAATAATAACTAAGAGCCATATTATGCCACTAATTTACCAGAGTTCTCCACTGGGAACTTCTAATTTAAAATCTATGGGACTACAAGACTCTTAAAATGGGGATGAGCTCTTTGTGCTTTCATTCACTTCCTTATTTTAGGCAGCCTCCTAGCAACCCTCTTCTCCCACTTGAGTTGCATATGATTTGGACTATTGCCACACCCAACCTACAATCAACAAACAAGAGCAACCAACCGTCTGATACTGCAGTGTCAGAGTCGGGATAGTGAAGCTAAGATTATGGCATCCTGCACTTTTTCCTCAGGAATTAAACATGTCTCCTTTGCTACAAGTCTAGCTCCACTAATCCAAGTAGCTAAATGCTTTTTTTTAATTTAGTTTCTTGAAGTTAGCAGGTTTTTTGCACACAGAACTGTCCCTTGGGTACAGTGAATTGGAGCAACCGCTCCAGGCCCCGGTGCGATTGGCTGGTGCAGTTGGTCCCAGAAGTGACGCATCAGTCCTGTAAGTGACGGATTTGTCACTTCTGCCCAAGACCCCTGCACACCCCCGCCCCAGGGACAGACATGTGTGTGCGTGTGCACATGCTTAATTTTTTTTCTCACCTCCAAGCATTGCTACTAAGTGCATCTACCCTTGGCTAAGATATCAGTGAAAGGCTCTTACCAGGGCATAGGTTAATACTGATCGAGATTTCTGGGGAAAGTGTGATATATATGATTCCAGCCAAAATATTTCCTTCCATAGATAGAGTACATTGCCCATAAAGTACTTAAAGGTGGATCTTCTAGAAGGACAGCTTGGGATTCTAGCACTCCTCCCATGTTTCCATTTCCTGTTTGATGATATAATCAGGTGTTGGCACATTCCACTGCGTCAGCAGTTAAGCATCTTTACCTTGCATCATGAAAATTATTCTTTAAATAGGTAGGTAGGTAGGTATATTAGGACTGTATCATGTTCTCCAACTGTACAGATGTGACTGGTACAATATGAAAATTTTGCCTGAGACATTGGATTTGATTGTACTGTTGGCTGCTGATTTCCTGGTTTCCCACTGGGGCCTGAAGGTGGATATTTAAAAAATAAATAAATTAAAAGAGAAGTAACTACTGATGCCTCTTGAGTCATGCCAGTTCAGGAATATAACTGTAGCTGCTGAGCAGCTGTTACCATAATGTATGGTAATCACACACAGTGGGCATGACACGAAAAATGCAGTGGGAGCTGAACAACACAACAGCAGCCATGGAGTAATGCTACTGAGTGAAAACAAAACTGAAAGGGCAGGAACAAAAAGTGGAGAGGAAGAGATGACATTGACTTTTGTGAATCGTGTTGGGGAGTATGCTATGCAGTGCACATGCAGTTCTAATAACAAAAGGAAACCTTGCATTATGAAGTGAGGCATTTGCTTGAATATCCGCACCAAATAATACATATAAATGGAAAAGTACCATACATCTATAAATAAGTTAGTTCATATTTCCTGCACTTGTAAGACTTATTTTAGCCAAGAAGCATTAAAAGTCTTCGTAGTCTGACCTGGAAATTCAGAAGTCTAGCTTACACACCTTTTTTTTTTTCTTTTAATTGAACTGTTATCAGGATAATGGAGCCTTGTATAAAGGGCAATGTGTAGGTTTTTATTTTAGTTTACAAGTAATAACTGTTATGCTTATTACTGGATATATTTGCAACTGAAATAGTATTGGATAAGAAGCTATTTAAGCCATTGTTCCAGATAGTAACTTACGTTTTAGATATGATGGTCTAAATCTTAAAGTTCTAACACCGCTTTTATTCAGTATTTATCTGGGAAACTCCATGTGATGGATTTTATTTGTTTATATGTATTTTGGGATGGGATGGGGGACAAGCACATAAGATTACAAGTTTTTATAATGGGGATGCGGGCATCCAGAACCAAACAGGTATATACATGCATCTCCCTTACTTTTGACAAAGTGTTACCAGATCTAATTTTATACTAGTTCTTTGTTTTAAAAATTTCAGGCACTGTAAAAAGAGCACAGATTCTAAATTTTAAGTAGGGCACATGGTATATATATTTTTAAGCCTTTCCATGCTTTTTTAAGTTGAGAGTGTCCACAAGACTGTGTATCAAATGCAATACCAATTTTTTCTACCTTCTACAAGCCAGTTTGTTTCATCTGGGTTTAGTGTATGTCTTTCGTAAGAGACAAAATGAGGGAGGAGTGGAGTGAGGGAATATACTTCGAGTTAGGATGATGTATGTCTCTTTCTCCATTTCACATTGCATCAGCTATATGTCACCTTGCTTCAAGGCAGAAAGAGCAGATAATGCAGCTGAGTATGTTACATGGATGGCATTACATAGTGCCTGTACGTGAGGAATGTACTTAAATGCTTGGCTGCTTGCAGATTTGTATAATTATCTACTCAGTTGAACACCTTGTGTTGTATTTCTTATTATTCAAAAATGTGTTGAGGGAAAGAGTTTTACTGTATAAAATTTATTTTATTTTCATACCGATCTCTATTTTATTTAAAACCTTGTTCCATCATGAAATCACTTAATCCAAAATAAATCTTCTTACAAATAACTTTGGAAATTAACTTTTCTGTATGCATCTGAAAGTATTTTGGTCTAATTTTTTAAAGAGATTAGTTCTCATATATGAATTGTTCTAAATCCTAGCTAGTAGGTTTAAACTTTTAGAGCATCTCAGTGACACTTTCATCATCTTACGTTAATTGCCCTGTGTTCTGGAAAATGACGTATCTTAAAAGGAACAACATTTCAGCAACACAAAAAGTAAAGACTCTTGCAACACTCTGCCTCAGGTTTTGCAAAAGAACCACATTTGAAACTAAGGCTATGATAAATGAAATTAACAAAGGACAATGCCCTGGAATCTCCTCTTGGAAAGTGACCAGAATTCACTAAATTGTTTCCATGTCTACTCTTCTACGGAGGATCAAAAGCTGCAAAGGTACATTTTATTGACAATGGCTTATGATGTGATAGCATGATATTTTAACAGGCATAAATCTTTGGGAAAATATGCACTTCTCTTCCAGTATTTAAGATCATGATGATTGTTATTCTTAAATCCCCATAATCAATAGATTATTATAGATTATTGGCACTTGAAAAACTGGCTTCCAACATAATAAAAATAAATGGTCTGCTGCTAAAGAATTCAAGCAGTTTTTATAATTTGTTATGCTAGTTCTAGCAAGAAATATTGTCCGTTATTTATTGGAGCCAATTCTATATTTCTGCCATGTCAGAAATAGGTAATAGCCCACTTTCTGTAATGGTTTGATAAGAACATTGCCGTCTTTGTTATGTAACACCTTATATACAATAACTTTTATCATTTAGTGTTAAGATAATTTTCTTACTACCTTGAAATTATTTCTTTTGAAAGAATTCTTGGTATTACAGGGTCTAGGTATTAAAGGAAACCTGAAGAGAGCTAGTCTAAAGGATTAAAGAGAAGTCTGTGTGCCAATGGTGTTGAAATGGTGGGATACTGTCATTTTAGATTCAGTTTTCTGCTGTTGCTCTTGGATTTGTTGACTCATAGGACTGGAAGGGACCTTGAGCGGTCCTCTAGTCCAGTCCACTGTGCTCATGGCAGGACTCAGTATTATAGACCATCCCTGATAGGTGTTTGTTTAACCTGCTCTTAAAAATCTCCAATGATGGAGATTCCACAACCTCCCTAGGGTGGTTAAGCACTGGAATAAATTGCCTGACAGTTAAGAACTTTTTCCTAGTGTCCAACCGAAACCACCCTTGCTGCAATTTAAACCCATTGTTTCTTGTCCTATCCTCAGAGATTAAGAAGAACAATTTTCTCCCTCCTCCTTGTAACGTACTTGAAAATTGTTCTGTCCCCTCTCAGTCTTCTCTTCTTCAGACTAAAACAAACCCAATTTTCTCAACCTTCCCTCATAGGTCATGTTTTCTAGACATTTAATCATTTTTGTTGCTCTTCTCTGGGCTTTCTCCAATTTGTCCACATCTTTCCTGAGATGTGGCGCCCAGAACTGGACATGACACTCCAGTTGAGGCCTAAGCAGCACAGAGTAGAGCAGAAGAATTACTTCTCACATCTTGCTTACAACACTCCTGCTAATACATCCCCAAATGATTTTCGCTTTTTATTTTATTTATTTATTTATTTATTGCAACAGTGTTACACTGTTAACTCATATTTAGCTTGTGGTCCACTATGATCCCGAGATTCCTTTCCGCAGTGCTCCTTCCTAGGCAGTTATCATTCAGACTTATCATGAAAGAGTTTGATCTAAATAAATGATAATTAACTTTCTGTGTTAAAGAATTGATCCCTCTTCCCAATTTCTAGCCAAGATTGAGGCTCGGATAAAGTTCAGTCCAAGGTGATGCTGCCAGGTTGGGTACAACAGCTGGATGAAATACAAAGGTCATATCTGTCTGCTCATCTGAGGAATTTTGTGTACCTTTTGTTACTCTGGTTTACAGTGTGAGGGTCTTGTTGGATCTTCTGTTGTTTCAAGAATGCTTTTTACTATCTGTGTTTGGTGAGGATGTTGTGATATATAAGTTTGCACATGCACCTCACTGCAGTTATCAATAAACGTGTCATCTACAGAATAGATTACTGCAGTGTGCTCTACTTGCAGCCCCAGCAGACAATCACGTAGTGGCTGTGGTGTTGTCACGGACTCACAGGTCGTCCCCGCTCTTGGCCCCGTGCAGTCCGTGGGGGGTGCCCCTTTCACTGCGACAGCCCTTCTCTGGAGTCCACTCTCTCTCGGAGTCAGGCCTCTCCACTTCCTAGAGCCTCACCTCTCTGAGCCTTAGCAGACCTGTTTCTCGCCGTGGGCCCTCTCAGTGAGTCCACTCGCTCTGGACCCCCCGGGCCTCCTCACCCCCCGAAGGGGTTGATGCAACTCTGTTCTCTAGACCAGAGCGACTCTCAGCCAGCGTAAAACAGGAGGGTTTATTGAGGGTTGAACACAGCACAGGAAACTCCCAGGGCCTCAGGCCTGGTCTCCCTCAGCAAAGCACATCCCGGTCTGCATCCAGGTGGGCTGTGCCTGCTCCCTCTCTCCAGCTGGGCCTCCAATATCCCTGGCCCCAAGCCCCACCTCTGTCCATTGTCTTCTCTCCAGGTAAACAGGGTAACAGGGTAATAAACAGGTAGTCAACAGGATGGCCTGGGTCTCCTCTCCTCTCAGCCCTCCTCTGGCTGGAACCGGCTGGTCAGGTCACCGGGGTCTTCTCTCTGCAGCCTATTGTCCTCCCACTGGCCAGAACCAGCTGTGACTCCTGAGCTGGGTATCTGGGTCACCAGGTCATGGGTCACTGGAGTATCCATCCTCCAGGCCATTGGCTGGGGTCCCACATTCCCTCAAGTCCTCTGTAACAACAAACTCCCTCTCTCCTCACCTTGTTAAACCAGTAACACCCGGGGACACTGAGTCCCACTCCCTCTGCATGCAACCCCTTGGAAAACATGGAAAAATCCAGAACACCCTCCCCCCCACTTCGTCACAGGTGTCCTGGTGCAAAATGTAACTGCCCACTTAAGTAGAGTATTTCTCTACTTTAACCTAGGATTTGAGAATAGCTGGGTGCTTCTGACACACCCCAGATGTTTTTGGGAGCTGGGAGAAGTCCCTTGACTAGAACTTATTCCCCCATCTCGACCTTACAGAATCCAAAGGCCAGATTCAGCCCCTGTGATAGTGGAGATGGCCACATTGTAGGGCGTCATCCCAGAGGAAGGCAACTTTAAACTCCAACTGGAGATACATTGAATTAGCACATTTCAGTCAGTCAGGCCCTGGCCCTGCCCAGTATGTGTTGTGCTGGCAAGCCAGCTATGCTACCTTGCACCAAACAAAGCTGGGGGAAGAAGTTAAAAGGAGACTAGAATGTGACATAAGGGTATAAGACTGGTTACAATTGAAAATATTATGATAGTGGGGACATTGTAAGAGACAAACAGATGATAAGATCAGAAGGCCTAGAGGTCAACCATCGACTAGATGGCTGGACATCATACACAGGGGCCTGACCAGGCTGGGCTTAATGGAGGAACAAGACATGGACACGAAGGAATGGAGGGACTGTACTGGTCCCTGGAGTCTGTAAAGATGCTTTTGATAAGCAGAATTTCTATTCAGGCAGTTAGGATAGTACCTGACAATTCAAGACCTCCACCCTAGATTTTATCATAGTATATTATTTTTTTAATGAACTAACCTGATGCATAGATAACAATAAGCATATTTCATGATCCAGCATTATTGTAACCTTCATCCTCCCATTCCTCCTACCCCACCCTCTGTTTATATCTAATTAAAATTATAAAGTCCTTGGCGCAGAGTCCTGTCAATTATATTTTTCTCTAAAGTGCCATGCATGCCTCCATGGCATGATATAAATATTAAATATTACAACAGTACTCCCATATCTCTTGGCTTTTTAAGTGTGTGTTTAGCACTGTTATTTACTTTTTTGGTACCACATTCTATAATAACCTACTGTCTCTTAATTGCATCCATCTTTTAATTTTCATCTTGTGGACCATTTGGTATGTTTGGAATGCTGTTTACTTTTCATACTGTGCAGAGAGCACTCCTAACCAAATGGATCTCTCCATGCCTTGCACATTTCTATTTTGTTTGTCAAAGCTACTTGAAATTATTTATAATGAACTAAGTGCATAGGATGGTGGTAATAGCTCTATGAGAAGAACCTAGTAAAGATTTAAGACTGTAATAGTGAAAAATTTCTATTACTTACAATTCTAAAATCTAGATGGATGGTCCTGAGTGAGTTATGATGTAAAATGTGACTCTGATTCTTAAAATGTACATTCAAACAACCAAGTGATATAACGCATTCTACGTTTTTCAGAAATGGTTCCACCTTACCAAAATCATGCATTTTACTTCTGTTGCCTTATTTGTTAAGTTCTGATATAACAATCATTTATCCCAGAGTAGATGGTTGTCATTTCATTCTATAGTCCCATGCTTTAATTAAAAAATAACATTAGCCAAATAAGTTTCCAATAATAGTCAGCTGCTGAAAATAAACTACAGCAAAAAAATGAAAACTCCATTTATCACTGGAGTTAAAATTTCAGATTACATGAATGTTATTGCTCTTACACCAAAGAGAGAACAAAAATAATTCTGCAAATTCTAGAGAACTGCTTAGATTGCCTCCTCACAAAGGGAACTCAACTTGGCAACCAATCAAATCAGTCACAGACATTTTAGAACTGTTAAAAGATTCCACTGGTTTCAAAAAGCCCTTAGAGCCACTGTATGTCCTCAGAAAAACTCTTGGAAACCAAAATGAAGCTTTTATATCTTCAACTTTTATTTCAGTCTTCCCCAGCAATGAGCTATAAAGCTCTGAATAGTCACCACGTAATTTTTTTTTAATTATTATTCATCTGGGTCTTTCCTATGTGGTTATCTCCTGATGTGACGATTACTAAATGCAAAGTAATAGCTCTCTCACTCTTCGAAATGTGCAGATCCAAGTGCTATTCCAATGAGGTCCTGCAGATTGTTCTGGGCTCACTCATACAAGCACTAGAATAAATTGTCAGAGACCACTGAGTAATTCTTGTGACTATGACTCTTCAGTGACATGGCTTCTTTAGCCTGTAACACAGTGAGAGAACCATAATCTAATACAACTAGTGTTGACATGGTTAGGCCCTGTCCCCACCTGATAGTTATGGGTTGAATGTCTTGTCTGACAAGAAACTGCATTACAACTAGACAAGGAAGAGAATGTTGCAGGCATGTGTTTTCTGTGTTGTATACAATACAGTGACTCCTTGCTTAATGTTGTAGTTATGTTCCTGAAAAATGCAACTTTAAGCGAAACAACATTAAGCAAATCCAATTTCCCCATAAGAATTAATGTAAATGTGGGGGGGTTAGGTTCCAGGGAAATTTTTTTCACTAGACAAAAAACTATATATTATCTAGATATACACACAGTGTACCTGAAACTTGGTTGAGGTGGTGAAGTTAAAGGGTGGAAGAGGGAGGGATATTTCCCAGAGAATGCCTTGCTGCTAAATGATGAACTAGCACTCGGCTGAGCCCTCAAGGGTTAACATATTGTTATTAATGTAGCCTCTCACACAGGGCAGCACGAACACAAGGGAGGGGAGACAGCATAGCAGACAGAGACAGGCACACACCTTTTGTGTGGGAGAGAGAGATGCACACTACCCCTTTAAGTAAGCTGACCCACTCTTAAGTGCATTGTCTTTTTAAGTGGATCAGGAAGTTGAGACAGCAGCTGCTGCCCCAAGCTCTCCTTGTCTCTCTCCGTCCGTTTCCCCTCTCTGCTCGATAAGGAGAAGGGACAAGCGGGGTGCAGGAGCAGGGGGGCAGGGGACACCCTGACATTAGCCCTCCCTCCTGCCCATGCACAGCAAGCAGAAGTCTCTGGAAGCAGCTCCAAAGCAGAGGGCAGGAGCAGCACATAGCAGTGCGGAGAGGGACAGCTGAAATGCCTTGATAGCCTGCTGGGCGGCTGCAGCACAGGGAACTTAGAGGAGAGAGGAGCTGATAGGGGGCTGCCATTCCACCCTGGTTACAAGCCCCCACCAGCTAGCTGCAACGGGCTGCTCTTCCTGCAAGCAGTGGACAAAGCAGGCAGCTGCCAAATGATGTTAGAAGGGAGCATTGCACAACTTTAAATGAGCATGTTCCCTAATTGATCAGCAACGTAACAACGAAACAACATTAACCAGGATGACTTTAAGTGAGGAGTTACTGTATCTCAAGAGATTAATGTGCATTTCTGCAGCCCTGCAACTCCCATAATTGTGCTGTGTGGGTAGGGTGACCAGATAGCAAATGTGAAAAATCAAGACAAGGGTGGGGGGTAATAGGAACCTATATAAGAAAAAGACCCAAAAATCGAGACTGTCCCTATAAAATCAGGACATCTGGTCACCCTATGTGTAGGGGCTATTTCTCTCTTGTCCACAGTTTCAGGAGGCAGTTCAAAGCTGTAGCACAGCGTGTGCGAGCCATGCCCCATTCTCCAGCCTGCTGCAGATCTTTTACCTCTGTGGCATCGGTCAGTGGCACTTGTCTTTGCACCTGATCTTTCCTCCACCTTTTTTTCCCTTTTGAGGACAGTAGGAAGCAGTCTTTTTTTGTTTTCGCCTCTACTCCTTGACCAGGTATTTAGCAGCACATGGCTGAAGTCACCTAGAGTCCCTGCTGCAGCACTTCTCTGCCAAGCTCCTCTGGCCCCTTTCAGGGATGACAGAGCAGCTATAATCCACACACCTTTTGGGTGTGGTGGTCTGTCCCATCTAGTGGCACCAAGACCACTTAGAGAGCAATTAATGAGTCTGCTCCACAGCCTTAGCTAACAGGTAGCTCATGAGGTAAAGGCTCATGTTCTAAGCTCCAGAGGTCCCTGGTTCAATTCTGCCCACCAACAACAGGGGGTCTGTCGGTGTTACACAGGCACACAAGCATTGGGCTAAACTTAAAATATGCTTCATCTGTGGGGCAGCTTTAACAGCCTCTACAGAGGACAAATCATGCCCTGCCTGTTTTCCGCAGCTGACTCTAGTACTGCCCAGGCATGGACCTGTGAGTCAGACAGGTATGTTGGTACTCTTATCCCTCCCAAGAAGCTGCACTCTACCACAGAAAAGCCTGACCAGAATACACAGAGCTTCTCCCTGTTCTGCTCTAAGGATTCAGCCAGCCCTGGGAGTAGATCTTGTGGCAACTCAGGAGCACAAGAATAAAATCCTAGTAGGGCTTCTGGTACCACCACAAGCCCTGAGATGGGTCCTAAGTGCTCTGAAGAGAGAAGCGGGTCTCACAGTCAGTTCCCTTCCTCCCAGTTTGAGTCAGGAATTTCTGACACTCTTCATCCCTCAACCTGGGAGTGTACAGGGGAGAAATTTCTTGAGGTCTCTAGGCCACGTATGAAATAATAATCATTAATAAAAAAGAGTAAGAAAAAGTATAAAAAAAGTAAAAGGTATTTGCTCTCTGACTAAGATACATCCTCCTCTGCCGAGGAAGGAGAGCTATCAGACTCTGATTCTGAGCAGGATACAGACAAAATACAAGAATTTTTCCACCACCATCCTCTAGCAGTTTGAAACCATGGGGAAAAAGTTGTATCCCCAATCCAGCTCCAAGCCTCAGAGCAAATGCCTCCCTTCCAAACCTCTCCTGAGGCAGCAATTCCCCTGCACCCATCTTTGAGGAAGTAATCAGGGAGAAGTGGGAATTTCCTAAAAAGGGTAAACATGTTAATAGATATGTTCTCAGATTCTACAAGCTGCAAAATCCAAAGTATGCTATCAGAGATATGCCTAAGGTTGATGCAGCTGTGGCATTTCTAGAAAAGGATATGGTTATTCCTTCCAAAGGGGATATTTCCCCCATAATGGATAGGAAGGTTGAAGTAACCCTTACACGGGACTTTGTGCTTCCTTAGCCACCCTCAGAGCATCTCTGGCAGCCAAGTGCTTTGTTCAAGCCACATGACTGGAGGACCTTAAAGCCCTCAGGGGCAGAGACTAACCCAGTTTTAAGCCTATACATAAGAAAACCTCCTTATCGTCAGCATTTGTGGCTGATGCTTCAATGGATGCTATGAGGTTTTTTTGCCAGGGCCATAGACTGTAGATCACTAGCCAGGAGACACACATGACTTTGTCCATGGAACGTAGATACTCACTCCAAACAAGTCCTGTGCTCCTCTAAATTAACAAGATCTCTCCTCTTTGGAAAAAAATTGGACAAGATAGTGGCTGAACATAGCCCAAACATAGTGCCCAAACATAAACTGTGTCTCCCCTCTCCACTTAATGCTTTTGTCATAAACAGATAGCTAAGGGTTAATGTCTCTTACACCTGGAAAGAAGTAACCTGAAACACCTGACCAGAGGACCAATCAGGAAACCAGACTTTTTCAAATCTGGGTGGAGGGAAGTTTGTGTCTGAGTTCTTTGTCTTCTGCCTGTACTCCCTCTCAGCTATGGGAAGGATTTTTCTATCTCCTGCCTTTCTAATCTTCTGTTTCCCAGTTGTAAGTACAAAAGATCAGATAGTGATTTATATGTTTTTTTTTTGTATTTACATGTGTGTAGTTGCTGGAATGTGTTAAATTGTATTCTTTTTGAATAAGGCTGTTTATTCTTATTTCTTTTAAGAAATTGACCCTGTATTTGTCACCTTAATACAGAGAGACCATTTTTATGTATTTTTTTTCTTTTTACATAAAGCTTTCTCTTTAAGACCTGTTGGAGTTTTTCTTTAGTGGGGAAATCCAGGGAATTGAGTCTGTGCTCACCAGGGAATTGGTGGGAGGAAGAAGTCAGGGGGAAATCTGTATGTGTTAGATTTACTAGCCTGACTTTGCATTCCCTCTGGGTGAGGGGGGAAGAGAGATTAGCTCTCGGTACTTCTGTTTTCCAAGGCTGGAAACGGAGAGGGTGAAATCCCTCTGTTTAGATTCTCGGAGCTTGCTTCTGTGTATCTCTCCAGGAACACCTGGAGTGGGGAAGGGAAAAGGTTTATTTCCCTTTGTTGTGAGACTCAAGGGATTTGGGTCTTGGGGTCCCCAGGGAAGGTTTGGGGGGACCAGAGTGCCCCAAAACACTCTAATTTTTTGGGTGGTGGCAGCTTTACCAGTCCAAGCTGCTAACTAAGCTTGGAGGTTTTCATGCTAACCCCCATATTTTGGACGCTAAGGTCCAAATCTGGGACTAGGTTATGACAGCTTTAAAAAGGGATTACAAAGCCATTGTCAGACAGACACACTCGCAGAAGTTCCAAAGGAAAGATGAAAAGATATATCAAGGGAAAACTTTGGAATTGAGGAGTGAAAACCTAGAGATACTCCTGCATCATCCAAGGGCTCATTATGACAATGGGTGAATGTGTCTCTGCCGAGTCTGCCCAGATCTGAGCTTGGGAGCCATAATTTCCCACTTTCCAGATGACTGGTTTGCTTCTACCACAGACAGTGAGGGATAATGTATCAGGGCTACTCCCATGAGGTAAGGGCTCCACCTCATCCCTTCTTCATCCAGTCTCCCATCACCAGCAACCCTGCCATGTGCAAACTTGTCCAGAACAAGTTCTCCCATCTCCTGGACAGAGAAGTGATAGGCGTTCCCGCAGCATATTGTTTGTAGGGTTTTACTCCATCTTCGTAATTGTTTAGAGGTGCACCAGAGCAGTCAGGGTCATCCTTGACCTCAAAAGACTCACTAAATGGATGAAGAAAACAAAGTTACAGCTGGAGAACCTAGCTTTGATAGTGACGTCCCTGTCTTAAGGGGACTTCCTAATCTCAGTGGATGTTGCAGATGTGTACCTCCACAATCCAGTGCACTCCTGCTACTGCAGGTTTCTGAAATTTGCTTACAACATAGATTACTACCGGCACTGAACACTGCCGTTCAGTCTCTCGTTAGCCCACTGGGTATTTACAAACATGCTGGTAGTGACCATAGCCAGACTCGGATCCCAGGTATTCACCTGTATCCCTTTCTGGGTGACTTCCTAATCAGAATCCTATGCCAGACAACAGCGCCCAGTGCCACGATCCAGACTCTGAATCTTCTACAAGTGCACCGATTCATGATAACACTAAGGAAAGTTCCTTGATTTCCTCAACAAGGATTATTCACCTGGATGTAGAGATAGACACATCAGTAGCACAGATCTATCCATCACTTGACACATTCCAGAAGATTCGGGATCTGATATTCATGCTAGTTAAGTGCAGGAGCCCAACCATAGCTTAGTGCCTTCAACTACTGGGCCTTCTGGTCTTATGCACAGAGGTCACCCCATGGGTGAGATCAGACCTCCACTGCCTCCAAGCTTTGCTTCTGAAAGTATAGGACCATTCCCTGGAGCACATTCAAGATCAGGTACTGATCCCGAACCAGGTCAGTGACTCCCTGAGACAGTGGACAGTCCTGGGCAGCATCCACAGGGATCTCTCCATAAACCTTCTAGACCTTCAGGTTCTCACCATCAATACCAGTCTTGAGGGATGGAGAGCACCTCTGGGACCCAGAGGGTGCAGGGTATCTGGACCCCTGGGGGAAAGGAACCACAAGTATTCAGAGCAGTCAAACTAGCTCTTCTGAGATTCTAGAGCCATGTGCAAGTGCCACATTGTGGTCCAGTCAGTCAATATGGCAGCAGTTGCACATACAAACCTGAATACTGCCTGCAGTTCTGGTCTCCCCATCTCAAAAAAGATATTAGAATTGGAAAAGATACAACGAAGGACAACAAAAATAAGGGTATAAAATAGCTTCCATATGAGGAGAGGTTAAAAAGACTGGACTGTTTGTTTATTTTAGAAAAGAGATGACCATGGATATGATAAAGGTCTGTAAAATCACCCCTTCACATAAACACAAGAACTAGGGGTTACCCAATGAAATTAATAGAAGGCAGATTTAAAGCAAACATAAGGAAGTGCTTCTTCACACAACACACAGTCAACCTATGGAACTCACTGCTGGGGATGTTGTGAAGGCCAAAAGTATATTTGGGTTAAAAAATTTTTTTTAGGGAGGATAAGTCCGTCAATGGCTATTAGCCAAGATGGTCAGGAATGCAACCTCATGCTCTGAGTGTCCCTAAACTACTGACTGCCAGATGCCTTGAGTGGATGATAGGGGATGGATCACACTATAATTGCCCTGTTATGTTCATTCCCTCTGAAGCACCTGGCACTGGCCACTGTTGGAAGACAGGATACTGGGCTAGATGGACCATTGATCTAACTCAGTATGGCCAGTCTTATGTCCTTAACCAAGGAAGGACAAGGAAAGTATGTCTATGTGCAGAAGCAATGGAGAAAACTGAGTGGGCAAAAATGACTCTTCCTTTCTTAAAGGTGATCCACTTCAAGGGGGAGCTGAACCCAAAGGCAGACTGGCTCAATCATTGCAATATCAACAACTCAGAATGGTGCCTAAACCACAGACACTGTCTTCCTTCAGTAGAGCTGTTTGCCAATTGCAAGAATGCAAAACAACCAAAATACTTCATCAGACCTTGCAGACCCCAAGTCTGTGGGCACAGATGCCGTCACACAGATAGCCTCAAAGCTTGCTATATTCCTTCCTGCACTTACCTGTCATAAAGAAAGTAATCAAAAAGTTAAGGTGAGAAGAAGCAAGGGTGATAGTGCTAACTCTGCACTGGCCAAGGAGACCCTGGTTCTCTGATATCATAGAACTCAAAGCTGAAACCACCACTGCAGCTACTGTGAGGCCAGACGTCCATTTGCCTATCTGGACCTGGACCGTTCATCTATCTGGACCCAGACCATTTTCATCTGGCAGCCTGACTGTTGGAAGGGAAGTGTTAGCTGTGCTTGGCCTATCTTCCAACATGATAGGGATTCTGCTGTCTTCTAAGAGAGCTTCCATACTAAAAGCCTGTTATTTCATCTAGACCAAATTCAGTGCTTGATGTCAAGAGCACAGACTAAATCCAGTTACTCTAGACTTCCTTCAAGGAGGAGTAATTAAAAGACATCAGCCAAGCACCATAGCACACTAGGTATCAGCCTTTAGTAGCATACTGTTTTGCAGGATCCTAGGACTCCCTGGTCAAGAACCCTGAACTGTCCAGGTTTCTCAGAGCGGACAGACTGGCCAGACCAGCAGTCAGACCAAGCTTCCATAAGTGGGACCTACCACTGGTGCTGAAAGCTCTAACCACCCATCCCTTTGAACTTCTAACATCTGTATTACCTTTTTACCTCTCCATCAAAATCTGGTTTGGTCGTCATCACATCCACCAGACGAGTTTCAGAACTAGATGCCTTATCTATGCAGGAACCTTACTGCACATTCCATGATGACAAGGTGTTGCTAAGATCTCCAGTAATGTTGTTGCCTAAAGTAAATTATCCTTTCCATGCCTCGCAGGAGATTTTCCTCTCTTCATTCTGTCCAAAGCCACAGCAACCAACTGAGAAGCTATGGCACACCTTGAATGTCAGATGAGCACTAAAGATTTATATCAAGCACACAGAATCCATAGGGAGTTTGTTTCCTTTCACTCAAGGTGTCAGGGCCTTAAAGTAACCCAAGTTAACCCTGGCCAGATGGATCGGACTGTGTCCTTGAGTTCCAGAAGGCATCCAGTGTGGCTGTTCCAGAAGGAATCAAGGTGCATTTCACAAAATCCCATGGCAACCTCAGGGGCCGAAAGAGCATCACTGCAGAGCAGCAACCTGGACATCAATTAACACCTTAATCAGATGCTATTAAGTGGATTTTTTGTCTTCCTGAGGCCTGCTTTGGCAGGAGGGTACTGCAGGTGGTGGTCCAGTAATAACCTTGCCATCTGAGCAGTCCTGAAGGGTTTATTTTCTTTGTTTGTTCTCTTATCCCTCCCCATTACTGTCTACTGCTTGTTACTTCCCACATGTAGCAGAATTGTGGAAGGTGTTAGGTTGCAGAATGAAAAATTTCTTACCCAATAATTTCCTTTCTGCTATCAGCATCTTCCACAGTTCTACCCACCCTGGAGAGCTCTCCAACTATTTGGATAGTTACCATATAAACAAGGACTTGCTGTACGTAGTTACTTGGTTAGCATTGGAATTATTGTTACTAATTATTTTCTATCAATTTTTACACAGCTTTGGCATTCATCATCTGGCAGCAGGCTGGAGAAGGGGGTGTGGCTAGCACAGACTGTGATACAGCTTTGAATTGCCTCTGGAATCTGAAACAGGAGGGGAATAGTCCATATGCTGCAGAATTCTGGGAGACACTGCTTGCAGAAAGGAAATGATCAGGTAAGAACATTTCCAGTCCACAATACTGAATGATTTTGCCTAGACTTGACCTTCCATAATTCAAAAGATATGACCTTCAACTGGTGTGCTATGCACTTTTTGGCATCCTCTAGTGGTCTTCACCTAATATTTCCTCCATAACATTGTCATTTTTTATTCTTTCCAAGTTCTAGGACTCCAAAGCTACCATTTGTGTACATATTGTTAAACCTAATTCAATGTTAAGATTAAAAATGATTAACTCACAAGGGAATATATGATACATATGCATGAAGTAAATATCAATCATCAATTTCACGCTTTATCCTCTTACAGGCTTCATCAATCTCCTCTTGTCCAGTAAGAAAGAATAGAAGATCTTCCTCTTCTTCACACATGTGAATCTGTATTACTGTTCGAATAGCCGCCTCAGGGTAATCCCTCTGTATGGGAAGAGTACTTTAGTAGATCTAGTACAGGGGTTGTAACCTTTCAGAAGTGGTGTGTTGAGTCTTCATTTATTCACTCTAATTTAAGGTTTTGCGTGCCTGTAATACATTTTAACATTTTTAGAAGGTCTCTTTCTATAAGTACATAATATATAACTAAACTATTGTTGTATGTAAAGTAAATAAGGTTTTTTAAATGTTTAAGAAGCTTCATTTAAAATTAAATTAAAATGCGGATCTTTTCAGTTTAGTGTGATCCTTGCCCTTGCTTTTCCTTGCTGAGTTTTCCAATGTCTGGCACATATTTGGATACTTTAAGCTGCACACAGGCTTCTGAGTGATCAGTTGTTAACTGGCTCTGAGAGGGACAGAGGACAGATGTTATGTGTGAAAAAAAACTGTTCACACAGGTATGTGGATCCAATGTTGAAAGCATTGCAAACACAATTTTCTTCAAACAGTTAAATTTCACTGGCAGGGACATCCAGCAGGTCAGAATAGAGGCCCCATGATCTCTCTTGGCAACTTCAAGTGCACTCCACAGATCTCCAAACTTTGATGCCCAAATTTCTGAGCTTTTTAACTGAATGAGCTGCATTTCAAAATCTTCAACACCCAGCTACTGAAATACAGACAAATCCAAGTCACTTTCATTGAACTTTTCAGGTTTAATTAGAAAAGAAAGCATAGGGCCAAATCGCTGGAAATCTTGAAATCTGTCAGAATATTCTGATTCCAGTTCTTGCATGTACATTCTAATCTCAACGTCAAACACAGTGCAGTGTTCCACGTGGTGTGATAGTAATGTAAGCAGCAAATCAGGACTTAAAAATATCCCAGCACAGTGGCACTGGAACAATTTTTGAGGTGGGGGTGCTGAGGTGTGCCCCCTCTTGCCACTGTCTGCGCCCCTCACTGCCCCAGGCTGGGGCCAGTGGGCCACAGCTGGGAGCGGCTGCAGAGCCCCAAGTTGGTGGCCGGGACCCCAGGCCAGCACCAGAGTCCCCCAGACTGGTGGCCCGGACCCGGGGCCAGCAGCTGGCAGAGTGGGGCCGGCGGCCGGAACCCCAGTTGGCAGGGAGCCAGTGGCTAGTACCATAAGCCGGCAGCGTTATCCCCGGGACTGGTGGCTGGGACCCAGGGCTGGCAGCCGGCTGAGCGGGGCCGGCAGCTGGAACCCAAGCTGGCAGGGGGCTGGCGGCCGGTACCCCAGGCCAGCAGCGGAGCCCCCAGGACCAATGACCAGGACCTGGGCAGTGTGAGTGACACTGAAAATCAGCTCGCCTGCCACCTTTGGCACGCATGCCACAGGTTGCCTACCCCAATCTAGTACTATACACATAGCAAGTATGGTGGGGAGGAGTTACCAGTTCTTCTGCCTTATCTCCAGAAGCTTTGGGAATGTGGCCCTCAGCTATTGCATTTGCACACGTGTAACCAATAAAAAAGGTAAATAAGTAAAAGGAAAGAATGTATAGCAGTCACTGTCTTCAACTTCCCTCCACGAGAGTAGGGAAATAAAGTGGTGGATAAAGTTTTAAAAGACTTTGCACCCAATCAACAGGCACTAAGTCAACGAAGCTACAGCAATATACAGTAATTCGGGGTACTGCCCTTCAGTCTTAAATTCCTTAAAAAACAATTCCAGTTTTTAAAGTGGCTCATTTCTTCTCTGAGGGTGTAAATGGAGAGGCTCATGATGTAGTGTTATCTTTCTTGGGATAGTCTCCCCAGCCAGCAAACTGCAGGTTAATAAAGCTACATTTGCAGCTAGTTTTTTATTGATTTTTCTGTTTCCTGATTAGTTACTGAGCGGGTTTGATATTTCCCTGAAGGTGTAGGGCCAATGTCAGAGATGACATGACATGACAATGTAAATCTCAGTGAGTTGGTATGACGGCACGTGGGAGCTATCTGTGGTGGGGGCAAAACTGGGGTGGGGACATAGAAATGTGGTGAAGGAAGGGTGGAAGAAAGAGGATCCACCGGGAAGATTTAAGATCGGGCAAGTCCCCTCCCTCCACAAAGCTGCTGGTGGTTTTTCCAGTCCTAGCCCCGCCTTTCCTCCCACTCAGCCCTAGTTACACCATGGTCCTGTGTCCTAGCAAAGACTGTTGTGACACCAGCGGCAGCATCACCTCTGGCTCTGGCCCCTAGTGAGCAGTGGGTCAGCTTGCCTGGGCCCAGTAACTCCCAGCCAGGGAGGCAGAGCTGATTCGAAACTGTTGCACTGCCGGTGCTGCAATGGCCCTTTGGCCTAGTGTGCTCCGACCTCTCTCCCGTGCCCCCATTTCCCCATCCTCCCTCTGTCCCCCGCCCTTGCCCCTAGGGCTTCCCGTCGCGTGTCTCCGAAAGTGAGGGGCTGCCGGTGTCCTTCCCCATGCGAGGGAGTTCCTGTCAATCAGTGAGGGAAGGCCCCGCCCACAGCCGGCGCGGATTGGCTCTATGCTAGGTCGGAGGGCGGGGCTGTGGGGCCGGCGCCGTTGCAGCCGCAGCTGCCGGGTTGCGCTTTTCAAACGCCAACTGTGGGGGCTGCGGTCGAGGCGCCGGGCAGAGCTGAGCGCGAGGGCGGCGCCGTCCGTTTGTGGGGACGCGTGAGGCGCGGGGAGCTTCGCGGTAAGTGCCCGGGAGACCCTGGCCACTGCGAGGGTGGGACGCGCCTCCGTGCTGCCCCCGGCCGGGGTATCCCCCCGAGAGCCACCGGCGAAGGTGGCACCTTCCTCCTGCGGCTGGGGGAGCCCCCGCCGGGTAAGGAACAGCCGGAGCGTCGCTAAGCCTGGGGCGAGTGGCGCCCCGCCCTGTCACCCTGCCGGGGGGTGGCACCCGCCCCAGCAACCGGCGGCACAACGCTCGCCGCGCTGGGGGGCTGGGAGTCTCGCCGCAGGCTCCGTGACCGGCAGGGGGGCTCCTTAGCCGAGGGCAGCCGGGCGGGCCGTTCTCCTGCGCGCGCTGCCCCCTCAGTGCCCACCTGCGTGCGACGTGCCCCGGGCCCGCAGCGGGCTCGGAGAGGCGGCCCGAAGGAAGAATCTCCCTGGGGCCGAGCTCCGGGCTTGGTGTCTCTCCTGCTAGGCCGTTGTCCAGGCTGGGGAGTGCTGAGCCGCTGGCGGCTTCAGACCTAGGTAAGAGGAGGGGCGGTCAGGGGTTAAGCACTCTTAATGTTCGGTATTTGAGAGAGGTTGCCCAGAGTAACTTCCTGTCTGCGTGTTCCATTCTGTGCATCCGAAGGAGTGAGCTGTAGCCCAGAAAGCTTATGCTGAAATAAATGTGTTAGTCTCTAAGGTGCCACAAGTTCTCCTGTTCTTTTTGTGAAAATTGGAGGAGTTCTTGTATCCTTAGTTCCGTCCTTTCCAGCCAGGAATACTCCTGTGTGTTTAACTTCGTTACTGGCACGTGAAGTGGGCAGCACAGACAGACCTAAAATAAAGGGTAAAACAAAACTTAGCAGAGGATGGAGCTTGGTGTGAGGCAGGGTTAATGGCTTTACCATCTGTGAAGCTTTCTGTAACCGAAATTCCCTAGTCCTCCACCGCAGCAAGAGAAGCCCTTGCCTGTGTGAGTTCTGGACATCATTTTAAGGCTATGGGCGTTGTGGGTCAGACTTCTTACTCCCTTGAGAATGCACTCCGACACCCTCTTCTAATTCTAGACATACCATTTCATATGCTGTCCTGATGTAGTTCACAAATGCCTGGGTTCTTCTCTGCTGAAACTGCAGCTTCTTAGCTCTGGATATAGCTTTTTTTTTTTTGCCTTTTTTTTTAACTCCTTTCATTAGTTTTAGTTGGATAAATGACACTTTATTGTTTTTTCTCAGTTTTTTTACCTGTGCCCACAACTCATGCTTGAAATATGTCTAATACTGTAGCAAAAAAAAAATGAAATGCTTGAACCTTTGTTTTCTAATGTTTTGTTACTCAGTTTTTCTTTTTGAAGACATTAAATATATATGAATTAGAAATTTTCGTTACGTAACTGCCTTTGTTTTCATTGGAATTTAAAAAAGTAGGGAACCTGATGCTGTGAACACATTGCATATTTATCCTGCCTTGAGTGCAGAGGACTGGACAAGATGACCTATTGAGGTCCTACACTTCCATGACATTTGTGATTGCACACACCTACACATGCAGATTTGGGCCATCGTGTGGCATCTGTTTTCTTGTACCAATATCATGTGATGATATTTGGCATTATTCTGTGGCTTCCTTTTTAAATTTAGTTTGTGTTTGCCCACTGGCTCTTCAGGAGCAGAGCACAATATGTTTTTAGTCTTACATAAACAATGGTGTGCTTTTTTCCCCTTCATATTCTCAAGTAACTGTTATTTTTGGAAAAGCTGCATTTGTTATCTGGCCATAACAGTGTAAAAGGAATGCCAAAGTTGGCACAATTTAACTTTTTAAAAAGTATTTAATCCTAAATATATTCACAAAACTATAGATATGTCTCTACAGTCTATAAAATTCTAGTGAAAAAATTCACACTGCAAGTTTGAAACCAAACCAATGTAGTACTAAGCACCTAAAAGTGAAACTACGGTTTGCTCCATTTGGTCTATTAAAGTTAAACCCAGTATAAGTTAGTGACAAATTGGATTCTCAATATTATTTCTTTTTCATAATCTAAGTTGCTATTACTAAAATGGGTAAATAAAGACTTGTTTATAACATAACACTTTTGAAGTTGTCTTTTAATATGTTGTGTTTGGCCTAAATTGTGTTCCCTTTATATTTTAATTAAAAAATGTGTCAACTTTTAAACCATGACACAGACTTCTTTGAAGAGTCCACAAGTTAGATTTAACTAGTGTTATTTCTTATAGCCAATAAATATGAATCAAAGTACACCTCTACCTCGATATAACGCTGTCCTCAGGAGCCAAAAAAACTTACCGTGTTATAGGTGAAACTGCGTTATATCGAACTTGTTTTGATCCACTGGAGTGCGCAGTCCCGGAGCACTGCTCTACCATGTTATATCCGAATTCATGTTATATCATAGTCGTGTTATATCAGGGTAGAGGTATAGTTCCATTATGAATGTATAATTTCAGAGAACTGGTGATTTCACACTATTGGTGTGAATGTGTTAGATATGAACGATAACTAGTTTGAAGGAGATGAAGATACGATATTTCTTTTGTTTTTTCCCTTCTCCATCCCGAAATTGGAAGATAAACTGCTGACACTGAAGTTGTTTAATCATCTATTCATAGAAATGTAAGGCTGGAAGGGACCTACAGAGGTTATCTAGTCCAGCCCTCCTCATTGAAGCAGAACCAAATGTGCTGAGATCATCCCTGATAGGTGTTTGTCTAATATGTTCTTAAAAACTCCCAGTGATGGGGATTCCACAACCTCATTTAGTTACCTATTCCAGTACTAAGCTATCCTGATAGTTAGTTAAAAAAAGTTTCCTCATATGTAACCTAAATCTTCCTTGCTGTAGATTAAGCCCATTGCTTTTTTATTACCTTTAGTGGACACTGAGAACAGCTGACTGTCCTTTTTATAACAGCCCTTAACACACTTTAAGACTGGCAGGCTACCCGCTCAGTCTTTTATCAAGACTAAAACATTCCCAATTTTTTTTAACCTTTCCTCATAGGTCAGGTTTTCTAAAGTTTTTATCTCTTTGTTGCTCTCCTCTGGACTCTCTCCAGTCTGTTCACATCTTTCTTAAAGTGTGGTGCCCATAACAAGACACAGTATTCAAGCTGAGGCCTCTACAGTACTGAACAGAGCAGGACAATTACCTTCTGTGCTTTACACATGACACTTCAGTTAATACACCCCAGGATGTTAGTTCTTCTTTTTCTTTTTTTTGCAGCTGCATCATTATTGGCTCACATTCAGTTTGTGAGCCATTATTACCCTAATTGTTTTTAGCAATACTACCACCTAGCCAGTTACTCTCAATTTTGTAGCGATGCATTTGATTTTTTTCCTTTCTAAGTGTAGCACTTTGCACATATCTGCATTGAATTTCATCGTGTAGATTGCAGAATAATTCTCCAGTTTGTCAAGGTCATTTTGATTTCTAATCCTTTTTATCAAAGTGCTTGCAACTCTTCCCAGACACACTTTTTTTTTTTTTTTTTTAAGCATATTCTCCACCCCATTATCTGAGTCCTAATGAAAATATCAAATGGTGTACTGGACTCAAGGCAGACCCCTTCAAGACACCACTGGATACTACTGAACTTTAAAAAATAGTTCTATAAATTTCTATTGATTTACATTTTTAACTGTTCAAAATCATGTTTTAACTTTACTTGTTTTTTTGTTTGTTTTGCTATTGTCCTTAAGTAACTCTGTTCTGTTCAGATCTTTCATACAGTATGGTAAGCGTGATGCAAGATCACTACTTGCTGTTCTATGCCTTTGGCATAACTGTGTATCCTTCAACAAGCAGTGAGTAATTGAGAGACTTATTCTTTTAGTGCAGCCTGAATATCTCAGATGCCCTCATTTCAATAACCTTGATGTCTATATAAAAGACTTCTGAATTCAAAGTGAGGCCTGACTACTGCAATTGGATCCATGTGGCTGACCCCTTTTGCCTTTCTTGGTATTCCCCTCAGGTGCAAGGGTCAGCCTGTGCAGACTTGATTGCAGTATCAGGATTTACATGTTCAACTTAAATTTTTGTTTCAGCTGTTAAAAACCAAACTTTAAGATATTCAGAGTAACATAGAAACTTGTTTGCAATAACTCCTCAGATTATGTCAGAGACTTTTATTGCATGCATTTACACTGCTTTGCATGGTTTAGAACATATTTTCCCCTGAAATAGGCTGGATGTTTGTCTTTAAAATTTAGGAAGGGCAGTTTGAAGGATGGGCTACACAAAAGGGAATGGGTTGAGCGCTGGCTGCCTCAGTCTCTTCCAGCTGCAGTAGCAAAGAGGCCAGAAACCGTACCAGGTTCATGGACTCAGGTTTGTCAGAATGGAGTGTTCCCAGTGATGTCTGTCTTAGTTTAGCTAGGTTTTACTTAGCTAGCTCTCTGTATTTCTTGTTGTTTTTTTGTTTTTTGTCTAAGGCTATTAGTACCCTGGCATGAGTGCTTGTTTCTTATACATTGGGACTGGAGACAAAGAAACCAGAGTTTGAGATGTGCCTCTTGCCTTGCTGTTTCTTTCGGCTTTGGATGCGCACATGCATCATCTGGCCTGCTTGTATTGGTGTGGAGGAAGGTCATCTAGTTTCTTGTTGTTTCATATGGAACACTTTTGACTCTGAGACCAGAAAGGAGCATTAGAATCTCTTCCAACCTATGCTGTTGTAGGAACCATCAGTGGTTAAAACTTTCCAGGTCTGAAATACAGGTCTATGTAAGTGCTGGAAGACCAGCCTCAGCTCTGACCCCCAGGTTAAAAAGTCTGGCAAGGTTCCAGAACTGTTAGATTTGCCCCAAGCCTAGGAGTCTAAGGTGGTGGTCACTGTGAATTGGCGGAGATCGGCTGTGGCAGAGCATAAAAGCTTGGCCTCACATGTGTCAGATGAAAGAGCCAGTCCTTGAGAGCATATCCTTAATGTTCTGGCACTCCTAGATTTTCATATTGAACTGCAAAAGCAATCCTATCCAGAAATCAGAGCTACAGCAAAGGGTGACATTAAGGTCCAGGGCCATATTATGGAACCATACCCTGCCCCAGATTCAAGGCCATCAGTTCAATGCCTGAAACCTCATTTTAAATTGCTTGCTGCTGCTTTAGAGCCATTGATTCTTACTGGAACCATAGTTACTGTGATGGCTCAGGTTCATTGCATCAAGCCACTGGAACAGCCTCATCTGAATCTGCCCCTTGTGCAGCACTGGATATGTAGTACTTTTTTTTTGTTTGTTTGTTTTTTTTAAAGGAAAGAACAAATAGTGTGGGTGGCAGTTGGTTTTTTCTTCTCCTTTTCCAGGAAAGAAAATGGATAAACCCATTGTCCTAGTAACATAAATCTCACCAGAGAAGTTTGAACTTCCTCCTGAACACCTACTGGTTTTCCAGGAAATGTCTCATCCTTTGAGCTATTTGCTTAATCAAGCCATTGCTCTCACCACTGGAAGCCCTCTCAGTCTATGCTTTGACCTAGAATTGAGCCACAGTCAGCCTGATACCTTTCCTTACCTTTCCCCTCCCAGGGAATGGATCAGAGATCCTCCAGAGTAGCATGAAGACTCTTGGTTCCAGCCTTCCAAACCATGGTATCACTCTTCTTAATCTGAGGGATTTTAATAAGAAATTCCCCACTGAGTGTTGACATGACTGAGAGGTACCACCATGGTGAGGTTTCTAAGGCACATAGTATGGAAGTGCAGGACAAGGCCCAAAGAGATGACTTTGAATATAGCTATGGCCTACACAAACACAGGTTATGAAAAGTGCAGTACTGGGTTATAATCTGCTGTTTTATAGGCAGCTAATGGAGATAATGTTGCATGGTGTATCTTACTAAACTTGTGTAGCAGCATATTACCCAGGTAACAGAGCTGAGATAATACATGCACATCAGTACGTTCTAAATGGCCTCACCTAATTATAAGAACATAGCTAGTAACTCATAAGTTTGGAGAAGGTGTGCTGATTTATTCACTGATTTAATGTTGTATATTAAAGGAATACCGCAACTCTTAACAATAACTTATTTTTATGAAATTCTTATACAAAATATTCCTCTGCTCTCCTATGTTCTTTGCAATTTTGATAGACATGGTAAGAACAGGGAAGCTCTTTTAGATGTTATGTTAAGAAATGTCATGTGGTTTTTATATGGCCATAGCTCAGCCTGTTATCCATTGACTTCCGTTCATAAGCAATCCTTATTCTTATTGCTATCTCTATTCATTCTTTTTAAGAGAGATGAAAAACCAAAGGTGTTAAAATAGCTGTTTTTTGATGACATGGCTTTATTAGATGACTCTTCCTGCTGTGTAGCAGTGGGATTTTTGTAGTATTGGTCATGTTTAAATACATATTGTTTTGACAGGTGAAAATAGATAACCAGCAGAGGAGAGAAGACCTCGTGTTAATTATGTCCAGGAGAAAGTCAGAAAGCAAAAGCCTTTTAGGCTTGTTGTCCACATCTCTTCAGACACAAATCAAGATGGATAATTTTTACAATTTTTACATGCTTGAACCTAAAGAACTAGGAAGGTAAGAACATCCTATTTATGTGATGGTTTGGGGGTGGGGGTAAGAGGTGTAACTTCACATGGAAAAGAAATCCCAGCTGCAGAGGGGTATTTGTTGAAAGAGTAATATAACCCCAGCCTGTGTTATCTTTTCTAGTAGACTCCAGAAGGTGGAGCATGCGGAGGAAATGAAAAGCATTTCTTCCTCTGTTAATATTCCCAGACAAATGGAAAGGTCTATGTGGTATCTAGGGGAAGATGCCGTGTAGATGGCTTGCCAGTCCTTTCCACACGCATGTGTGTAGATTTGTGTACACAGGATCTCCTCTACATGTGTATCGGGGTCATGATTTTTTTCTTACATACACATGCTTCAGAAATATGCTGAAGAGGTTATAATCTAAATAAGACATGGAAAAATTTCAAAAGATGGATAGTGTGAGGAGTAATTATAAGGAAAGGTGAAAGACATCATTTCCTAAACATTTGAAAGCTAAGTTCCACCTTCAACCCTACCATTTTGTGGTGTTAAAGGGCTACCCAAAATGGACAGTCACTTGAAGTAGACCGTCTAGCTCTTCACTGTACGATACTACTTCTCCTTTTATACATTCTATGTATTAGTAAAATACTGGAATCTCAGACAAACATAGCTCACCGGTTAGTCTGATCATATTTTCAAAGGTTTTTTTGTAATCCCATTATCTAGAGATTTACTCTTTTAAATGCAATTTGAAAATCTGGAGAACAAAGCAAGAGGCCTGTTTGCCCTCTTTTTCCATCCTCCCCCTGCTAGTCTTTGCTCACATTTGGGGGAAGCACTGGTGTGATTGCTTGAAGAAAGACAGCTTGATCTGCTCTAAGGTTTGGGAGCAGCATGGTAGGAGGCACAAAGCCAAGTGGAGGAAGGAGATGAAAGGAGGAGTTAAGAATGGAGATGTAGAATGTGTGGTTTTGTAGGTGAGGAAGTGCTTGAATTTATGATAAGGGCCACATAGCCAATGAAGGGATTCCAAGGATGGGGTGATATGCTTGGAGCAGAGGAAGAGTGTGATCCCAGTAGTCATGTTTTAGACAGCTTGGAGTGGGGAGATGAGAGATGGAGAAGGCTGCACTATTCGGCACACGTGACGAAGGTGTTAACAGAAGGACAATGAAGAAATGGCATATTCAGCAGGAAGTCTTTAGAAAAATGTTCCTACCTCACATGTCAAATGTGACAGTACATTCATGTAGATCAGAGATCTCGAACTCAAATCACCATGAGGGCCACATGAGGACTAGTACATTGGCCTGAGGGACACATCACTGAAACTTTTTCATACAACCATACAAAAGTATAGTAAAAAATGGAGAATAATATAGGATGCTATTAAAAGTCAATATATTAACTTTTTAAAAACTCTAATGCGGAGAGGGGTTTTAATAAAATATAAACACCTATAACTATTCCTTATGTGGTCAGTAACACTGATGATGATCTTCTACACTAACAGTCTATCAACATAATGGCAAGAACTTTTAAAAGTAACTATTCATAGAAACTACGTTGACACTCTTAACGAACTACTCACAGCATGCCTTACTCCATCTCTAAGGCAGCATCTCAGTGCAAGGTGGAGTAGAGAGCATGCTGGGAATTGTAGGCCTCTATTGAGCGAATTTACTCAGCAGTCAGCACCTGTGTTGAAGCATCCGCATCCCCTAGGAGGACTGGGGATTTCTTTCCCACCCAGGCATTGTTGAGAGTGGGAGGCGCGAGGAAAAGGCTTGGCTTTTGTAAACTGGAAGATCCAAGATCCTTGTTCTCTCCCCTCACCCCGATATTTCTCTGATTTGCCTTCCCCTTCCCTCCCTCCCAGTGTTAAAGGACAAGGACCTTTTCCAGTGACCGGCTGCTGCTTTCCCGGTTCTCTTCTCCCCCAGTGTTTCACACTGCACATGAGATCAATGGAGAGGATTTCAATGGTGGTGTGTTTGGCCCTCCCATGAGGGAGGGGAGATTTGAAGAGTGGCGAAGGGGCTGGCTAAGGGTTGGTGTGAGTTGCGGTATAGCTGGAGGGAAGGATTGGGGTTGCAGGAAGAGCAGGCTCAATGGCTTGATCTGGTGCGAGGAGCAGCAAGGCTGTTTGTCAAGCTTGGGCAGTTTGACTTGGGAAAACTTCAGAGAACTGTGGAAATGGCTCATTGAAATTCACGCAGCAGACATCCCCACCCCCAGAGCGAGAGTGACTGTAAACAGTGCCTTAAATAGCAGCTCCAAGAGCCAGCCTGCCTGCCTGCCCTCCTCCCCAGAGCATGTGTAGGGGAGCTTGCAGCAGCAGGACCAGAGATGGGGTATGTTTTGCTGATCCAGCTAACAACATCTTCCCTTCCAACCCTTTCCCCAAAGTCTCCGCCCCCTCCCTGCCCCTATTTCACCCCCTTCCCCAAATCCCTGCCCCAGCCCTGCCTCTTCTCCACCTCCTCCCCTGAGTGTGCTGTGTCCCTGCTCCTCCCTCCTCCCTCCTGGAAAGTCCTAAGTGCTGCCAAACAGCTGTTTGGCGGAGGAAAGTGCTGGGAAGTAGGCAGAGGAGCAGGGATGTGGTGTGCTGTTGGGAGGGGTGGGGGAGCTTGGCTGCCAGTGGAGTCAGCGTCTATGGCAGGCTGCAGGAAATAACTCTGTGAGCTGCGTGTTTGAGACCCTGATGTAAATATTATGAAACTTCATTAAATGTATTTCTGCATGCCCTGTGTGCATAGTGGTGATTTACCAGGGATTATCTTAACTATTCATTTTTGTATTTCGTTGTTAAAATATAATGAATTTCCTGCCTTTCTACAGATACTTTTTGATTAAAAAAAGATCTTTCCTTGAACCTACTGATATATTTATTTATTCAAGATAGTTAAGACCAAAGCAGACTGTGAAGAACTTCAAAAACATCTCAGAAAACTAAGTGATTGGGCAACAAAATGGCAAATGAAATTTAATGTGGATAAATGTAAAGTAATGCACATTGGAAGAAATAACCCCAACTATACATACAATATGATGGGACTAATTTAGGTACAACGAATCAGGAAAAAGATCTTGGAGTCTTTGTGGATAGTTCTCTGAAGACGTCCATGCAGTGTGCAGCGGCACTCAAAAAAGCAAACAGGATGTTAGAAATCTTTAAAGAGGGGACAGAAAATAAGACGGAGAATATATTATTGCCCTTGTATAAATCCATGGTATGCTCACATCTTGAATACTGCATACAGATGTGGTCTCCTCATCTCAAAAAAGATATACTGGCATTAGAAAAGGTTCAGAGAAGGGCAACTAAAATGATTAGGGGTTTGGAACGGGGTCCTGTATGAGGAGAGAGTAAAGACTTTTCAGCTTGGAAAAGAGGAGACTAGGGGGGATATGATATAGGTATATAAAATCATGAGTGATGTAGAGAAAGTAAATAAGGAAAAGTTATTTACTTGTCCCCAAAAGACAAGAACTAGGGGCCACCAAATGAAATTAATGGGCAGAAGGTTTAAAACAAATCAAAGGAAGTTCTTCATACAGCGCACAGACAACTTGTGGAACTCGTTGCTTGAGGAGGTTGCGAGGGCTCGGACTATAACAGTGTTTGTAAGAGAACTGCATACATTCATAGATGTGAAGTCCACTAATGGCTATTAGCCAGGATGGGTAAGGAAGGGTGTCCCTAGCCTCTGTTTGTCAGAGGGTGGAGATGGATGGCAGAAGAGAGATCATTTGATCATTGCATGTTGGGTTCACTCCCTCTGGGGCACCTGGCATTGGCCACTGTCAGTAGACAGGATACTGGGCTATATGGACCTTTGGTCTGACCCAGTACGGCCATTCTTATGTTCTTATTGTTTCAGTATTAGCTCATCTTACAGGTTTTTTTCTTAATTAGCACAAGTTTAAATTTGTAGTGCATTGCAAATAAAAAGCAATAACCTTTATTAGTAATAATTCATATATCTTGTCTTCATAAGATACTATCACTGACGTTTCAAAACTAGTGTTCACTCTAAGTGGAAGGAAGATGTTCAGGAAATTAGCAGGAAAGCTCTGACTGTTTACATGAAACTTAAATTATTCCTCTTCTTTAAAAATTTAAGTTGTGGTTGGTAGGGCAAGACAAATACCCACCAAAATATATTTTATCTTCAAATTTTATTATTTGTTATAGAATTCATCTGATTCATGTTAAACAGATTACTGCAAAGCATTTTCAGAGCTGGGAAAGCAGTTAGCCATTTGAAATTATCTGGCATAAGAGGGTGTGCATCTCAGGCTAATAACATTCTTCTACCTCTTTCTTTTAACTAATTCATGTGTTGACTTTTACATAATATGCTCCCCATCTGTTTCTGCACTTTGCATGTGGTTTTGGTTTTTCTTTTAAAGCAACATTTTGTTCTTAGTTATTTCACTATCTGGTCTGTTGCAAAATAGTGAGGGAGTATTTAATCAATCTTTTTAACAATAAATACTAGAAACTTGTGGAATTTTACTCCATTTTGTAATTCATCAGCTTTATGCTAATTGGAAGGTGTATTTAATATTACCTGCAAATGGAAACTGTTTTGATAAGCAAGATGGGTATATATTTTGTGTACAGAGGTTGATTCAGACGTCAATAGGGGCCTCAACTCAGAATCCAGAGTTGCACATGACCTTTTCTAGCATGTGTGAATAGGTGATAGAATTTGCATGTGGCAAGGCATCATCTGCACATTCATTGATGTATATGAATTCTGAAAATATACAGTATGCTGATCTTAGTATGTAAAACTCTAGAAAAGTTCTTCATATTTACACCATTTGAAATTTTTAATTTTATTTCATTGTCTCAGTTCTTAAAAGTCCATTCTATTTTTGTTTGATTATGAAAATACTTCATAATTATGAAACTAGGCTCTGTTGAAATGTCCTCATGATCATAAACCTTGCTTTTTCAGGAGTTTATAACTTGGCTTAGGGAGTACATTTTTTTTCTAGTTTTCTAAAAGGTCAGCTTGGTTTTTAGAAACAGTATGTGGCTTTCTCCTAAAAACTTGTCTTTACCAAAACATATTTTTGCTTCTATACTTAACAGTTGTCAAGGAAATGAAACAGAACGCTTTGTCTTTGTACTATATTCAAGAAGAGGAATGATGTCTAGCAACTAAAAAATAGGACTGAGTGACAAGATTACTGGACTGTATTTCTGGTTTTATCATTGACTTGCTGCACAAACCTGGGCAAGTCTCTTGCTTTTCCTTGCCTGAGTTTAGCCATCTAAAAGTTTATATTGTAACTCAGCTTTCTAGTTTGTTTTTAAAATAAACAAAACATGTAAGAATTGATTTTTATAAAAATGCACAAAAGCTGAAGCTTTTGTTTGCAATCTTGAGAATTGTTTATGGAGGGAATTTATGGGCTTTGAAAATCTCTTACGCTTAATGGGAGTTTCTTCCCAATAAGGCACACTTTTAGTGAAACCTTAATATAATTGAATGGAGGCTATCTGTAATTCCCACAAATCACTTAATCCTAAATTAGAAATAAATTTGTCTAAAAATAAACATGACAAATAGAGAAACTTTTTTATAACTATTAAGTCGTGTCACAGGAGTGGGAGTGAATCTTAAGTGTGTGCAGCACTTTGAGATATTGGCATCAGATACCCTACATATGCAAAATGTGTTTCTGTGCACATGTAATTTTTTTTAGCTAACTTGAACTAGACATTGTAAGCCCCTTAATAGATGGAAGTGATTTCTAATCTTAATATAAGATTAGTACATCCAATGTTTGCTGAAATGATGGTGTTGATTTATTGAAAGAAACAGTACACTAGCCAGGGTTCTCAAACTATTGAGATGTGGTCCAACCTGTGGAAGGGATTCTTTTGTAGACTTACCTCTCTGTAGTAACAACAGCTTATGTGGAAAAATAACTAATTTTAATTCATTACTGCAACCTGATTGCATATGAACCTTCATTTTTGGTTAAATATTGTATTACCATGGGTTTATGTCTGAGAATGTTTTAATACATAAACACTGAAGAAATGCAGTTATAGTTTCCAAGATGCCTGAAAGAACCTGCCATTTGATTTTGTAGCTCACAGTGAAACCATGCTATATAGGTGCTGCCTAACTACTTTTTTTGAACACGTAATTCTCTTTGGGAACTAATGTAGGAGAAAAATATTAGCTTATTTATCTTCAGGACCCAAAAAAGTGGTCTTTGGAGCTTGATAGCTTGTCTCTTTCACCAGCAGAAATTGGGTCAATAATACATTCGCTCACCTACGTTGTTGCTCTTGTGTCCTGGGACCAACATGGCTACAGCAACACTTCAAACAACTATTTATCTTAAGTATTTGTGAAGTGCCCATATCTAAGCTTCTGTGTAATTGTCATAATTTTCACTAAAGAAATCTTAAATCTTTTTCATTCTCTTTGCAGAGGAAGATGTGCTGTGGTTAGAAAATGTATAGCTAAATCCACAGGTCAAGAATATGCAGCTAAATTCCTAAAGAAGAGGAGAAGAGGACAGGACTGCAAAGCAGAAATTTTACATGAAATTGCTGTGCTTGAATTAACAAAGTCTAGTCCTCGTGTCGTTAATCTCCATGAAGTCTATGAAATGACAAATGAAATCATCTTAGTGTTGGAATAGTAAGTATGCATTACGTCAACTTCACTATTGTATAATAGATTTGTTAACATTCATTGTTTGTATCAGTTGACTGAAAGTAATCAGGAGAACAGCATATGAGCGTATATACAGTGTACCGTACATACTCATACATAAGCCGAATATTTTTGGTAAAAAAGTGATGCATCAAAGATCAGGGGTTGGCTTATAAATGGGTCTACACCAAAATTTGATGATTTTAAACTCAATGGAATCATTGAATTGAATATCTAATACATTGTTGTTTTGCTTACCTGGAGTATCTGCAGGCATGGAGCCCTCTACTCCCTGTGGCCACGGTTTGCAGTTCCCAACCAATGAGAGCTGCAGGAAGTGGCTCGCCACATCCTGCCTGCAGATGCTCCAAGTAAACAAAACATCTCAACCTGCCAGCGGCTTACCATGATGGGCAGGGAGCCAAAGTTTTCCAACTCCTGAAATATAGGGTCAGTTTATGAAAGGGTTATACATTTTTTGCTATTTTTACTATCCATATTTGAGGGTTGGCTTATAAATGAACGGGCTAATGAACGAGTATATACGGGTAGTTAATATTGCCTTTTTATGCTCCCTTGTGTCCTAGAATTTTCCATGTATGATTTAGTTTCAATACATCTTTTGACATGAATATATCAGTTAATTTACATGCTTTTGTTTTGTGAATAGCAATTTCTCATCATCAATTATGAATAATTAATATGAGATAAATATTGCAGAAACAAATTAATGCTATGGTGACATAAATCAAGAAAATTGAACTATATGTACTAGTGCTATACTTGAAGTTCAAAAATAAATGAATATAATTAATGAACGTGCACACTTAAAACTGTGTTCAGAAATGCAAAAATTAAGATTTAAGTGACAGAATTAACGGTTGCATTATGTAACTTCTGTATTTTATGGTATACATGTTGGGACACAAACAGCACTAGTTACATATTTCACTAAGAAAAACAAGAGTAGAAAATGATTGTGAAAACACTGGTGTTGGGACCTTCACTTTTTTGCATCTTTTATTTTGGCTTTTTTTTTTTTTAATTTCTAAAGGGAAAAAAAAATCACTGGTTCTTAATATATAATGTTTAAATTTAACCCAAGTAGGTTTTGAAGATAAATCCCTTTCAGAGGATCAGTTTGGAGAAGGAATGAGTCGTGTGGGGGGGAGGTGAGGGGGGGGAGTATGTCATCCCTCGCCGGCCTTTTTTTTTTTTTTTTTTTTTTTTTTTTTTTTTTTTTTTTTTGCATAGATACATTTTTCTTCATAATTCAAGTTAATGGGGAAACGTATGTTTATATTGTGACAGACATCTTTAAGACACAATTGTGGAGAGACCCTAATGTTGAAGCTTTTTAATGACTGTTCACTTATTGCTGAATATAGATATTCAGATTAAATGTCCTCTATCTGGGGGGGATGACAAAATTCCTTACCTATATTAAGAAGAACAGACTTCTGAAACCAAAAGTTTTAAATATGACTCATCCTCCCCCCCGCCCATCCTCCTATGCTGCTTGCTTTTATTAGATTTTGCTGTGTTTTGGCCACATCCTATCTAGCTAAGAGAAGTAGATCCTTTTTGTTGTCAGTTCCTGGCTGAACATTAGTCATTTCCGCTTTTGTCTCAGATTCTGATCAATATTATTTTCAGGTTTTCATGCACTCATAATGTTGCAAACACTGTAGCGGCAATGTTTTTTGTTTAAAAATACTCCAGTCAATTTATAATACACAAAAGAGGTATTTCTGTTGGTAATCAGGTTTTGTAAAATCTTCTGTATAATCATATTAGATCAAATTCAACTGGTGTTTGTGCAAGTAGATTTTTTTTATTAATATATAATCATTTTCTTAGAACAGTCTTTTTAATGTCAGGTGACCGAGAGAAAATGTACACTGATCCTGTGTAAGAGATCTGGTTTCACTAGCATACTCAATGCATGCTTTTTTGCTAGTAACCCTCTTTACACCTTGTTCTTGACTTTGAGAAGTGTTGGGCACTTGCAGTACCTATTGACAG
The DNA here is from genome assembly GCF_025201925.1 of Gopherus flavomarginatus. Classification (NCBI taxonomy): domain Eukaryota; kingdom Metazoa; phylum Chordata; order Testudines; family Testudinidae; genus Gopherus; species Gopherus flavomarginatus. Next base: position 26,271,093 of record NC_066626.1, read on the forward strand.
CAATTGGTGTTTAGTGGGTTTGCTCTCAGAGCTGCTGAACATCCCCTCCCATTACCAACACTCCGGTTGCTCAGGACCTCTGAAAATCAGGCCATTTATTGTAGGTACCCATGTCTGAAAATGGTGGCTGATGTCGATGACAAATTTCAGATATCAAAATTATCATTTCTTGCTAGTGTATGTAAAACACACTTTTATAGAAACAGTAGTGTCCAGGGTGTGAAATAAATGGTACCAACTAGATTAAGTTTCTCTGAGCAAATCAAGTTTTTTTATTTTTAGTAGCTTCAGTGATTCTTAATGTTTTTCCAAGGTGCAGTGTGTCAAGACCGCCAAACTCATTTAATGTAGGTTCTAAAATTTGTATGAAACTGTGCTGCTGGATGTCAAAGGCGAGTGCCTTTTCTATCAGACTGTTTCCCAATACATCTTGATGGCTCAAGTAGCTTAATCAGTCAAACTGGAAGTAGGGACAAAGTCCTGACAAATTTTGGACTTTCTGCTTTCCCTAGCTTTTTATCTTTATGCTTATATTTCAGCTCAACAACTGTTTGTTTGTTTTACATATATCACTAATGAGCTGCAACAAGGTACTCCTGGTAAGAAGAGTTAATCTTAACTGGCTGTTTTATAGTGTTTATAAGTGTTCAGCAGCCTTTAGTTCATTTTTTTTTTTTTAAATAATTTCAGGATCTTACTTGATTATTTTCTTTAATTTTTTGAGATGACGAGCTGCTTACACTTTTTAATTGTGAAGTCTTTAGTGTAGAACTAAATGGTATCTTGTTAAGTACATGTCCATTCATTCATTTAACTCTGACAGTTCTTTCACAGACAAACTGCAAAGCAAAAGTCATACTGTTTTATGGCAGACTGTTCTTAAGTTTTCTAGTTTCTGTTTGGTGAGATTAGACATAGGGTAAGCCCAGGGCTCAAACTCAGATTTGAGCCTTCTGTCTGCACACATTGTGCTAACTCAGTGCTTGGACCTAGAGTCCCAGGATCCCATGAGACTGGAGGGTCCAAGCCCCATTGGTTTGCACTGTCAATGTAGTGCCACTGGACATGTACTCTCGGATTCTGCCAAACGTATTCCACAATCCCATGGGACAACTGTCTTTGTCCTCTGGACAATCAAGTTTTCCCACACTGTGCCACAAGCAGAGCTAGAGTGGACACACTTTTTGGGGCGGGGAAGCTAGATAGTCTGAGATATATACTCCTGAGGGAATTCTGTGCCAAAAAATTGAAAATATTTGCACAATATTGTAAAATCCTGCAAATTTTATTGATCAATAAATTAATGTGGCTCCAGGATGGCAGTGAGGGGCACAGGCCACTGTCTGCATTGAAATGGGAGATAATCCTAATGCCCCCACCTCCCCGGTACAGGGAATAGGTAGTGGGGCTGCACCTGACCCTGACGCAATGTAAGGGCTGGGTCTGCCCCTCTGCACCAGTCTGAATGCAGGTGGCTCAGTGGGAGATCTGGATGCTCAGGGCTCGTTGGGGGGGATTCTGCAGGGGATCCTGGTGAAAGTGGTTGGACTCAGCGGGGTGGGGGTCTGGATGTGGGGAAATGAGGCTTGGCGGGGGATGTTCGGGTGTGGAGCGGCTCAGAGGGAGGGTCCGGTCCTGCGGGAGTGAGGCTTGATGGGGTGGGGGTCCATGTGCAGCTGGTTGGAGCTCAGTGGGGTGGGGTTCTGGGTGTCAGGGGCTTATCTGAGGGGTCCAGGTGTAGGGGTAAAGCTTGTAAGGGTGAGGGTTTGATGGACCTGCTTAACAGGGGACTCCCATCTGCAGCTAAGTGGGCACTGCATGCCAGGCTCCCGCTTCCCCCTATGATTCCACTATCCCCTTTTCTTTTCCATCCCCCTCCCCTCACACTCACATTCCTCTGCTTCTGCCCTATTTCACCTGTCTTCCTTCCCCACTGCCTCTTCTCCTCACCTTGCTTCCTTCATTTCCCCCCACCCTTACCCAGCTGCACCACAGGCACTCACTGTTGCACAGAAACAGGAAAGCTTCCAGCACACAGAAGGGGAGCACAACTGGCATTAGGATCCAGGAGGTGGCATTCAGTTGCAGAGTCAGCGGAGACACAACCTGTTTCAGCTGGGCAACTCAGTCCTTGCAGAAATGCGGGGAGGGCAGTGGTATGTAACCCTGTGTGCCCACCATGCCTCACCTCTGTTTAGGGGAGCAATCCTCCCAAAAAACTGTGCCGCACAGTCATGTCCCCCCTTACCACCACCACCTCCCCTCCCTGCACGGCTTTCCTTTGCTTCCCCTGCTGTTTTCTGCAGGGAAGCACAGGAATTCTGCGGGGTGAGATGGGGCATTTTCTGCATGCATGTAATCCTGCAGAATCTCTCCAGGAGTAGATGTGGGTGGTTGGACTTTGGCCTGCATAATGCTGTGTAGAAAGTAGTCCCAGGTTGGGACCCAGATTTCAAGAATTCCTAATCTGGGATTACAATTGAGTATAGACACTTGAACCCTAGGTTCTACTCCTTTGAATTCCTCTACCCCTGGGCTTACATTAATTGCAGTATAAACATAGTCTGAATGTGCCTATACCCTGTTTACACTGTCAACACCCATAGCTGTCCGGTGTCATCCGAGCTGAGCTGTGAGACTATAAAACTGCAATGTGTGGGCTCATACTGGAGCCCAGGTTCTGGGACCTGTCTTCCTCATAGGGTCCTAGTGCCCAGACTCCAGTGCAAGTCTGGATGTCTACACTGCAGTTTTACAGCCCTGCGAGCCCAAGTCAGCTGGCGCAGATGTTTAATTGCAGTGTAGACATACCCTGAGGGTCCTAGGTTTTATTTTGGAGGATCTTGGAAAAGTCTTCAGAAAACCTGAATATTGAGGTTGCATGGGACTATACACTGAGCTGTAGTGTTTACCTTCTCCCCTCTCCACTCCAAATAGAGAAAGAAGGAAATGCTGATTCTTAGGCAACCTTTACAGAGTGCTGTAACAGGGATTTGAACGTTTCCTCAACAACCTTGCAGCAGGGTCATTAGTCTTGTCATCTATGTTGGAAATCTATTGGCAGGTTCTTCCACTTTGCATCCAAAGAGAAGGCATCTTCTGCAAATGGTGGACAAGTGGAGGAGTAACTTCATTCATGAACATCATACTGAGAAAATGAGACATCCAGAGTGGATCTTTTATCCTTCAGGGACAACACCACATCTCTTCTCTGCTGCCCAAGTGTTAACAGGGTCCAGTCGTTTTGACAGAAGCATTCATATTAGACTGGAGTTGTGTTGATGTGCCTTCCCTTATATTTTTGAATCAACAGAAAGGTGAAGCTCATCTTGTCTCCAGACCCTGGCTTGGAATCATCAATTTTAGTGTTTAATACACTATCCTTCTTTCCAGGGTGCCTGGACCTTTCGTTTTGGAAGTGGAGCCAAATTCTTCACCTAGCAGCGTAGTTTTTGGCAGCCAATGATATGCCCGTCTTCAGGTTTTTGCTCTAGGTGCTACAAGATCTTCTGAATCTAGGAAGGAGGCTATATTATCTAAAATATTACAATGTGTATCATTCATATACATCTGTTAATATTATATTTAATAATACAAGCAAACAGCAGATAAAAAGTGCCTGTATCTTCCTCAATTTTCTCTTTTGAGCTACTTAATTTTACTTAGAGTGCACCTGGCAGCTATAGAGGCTTATCCTCAAATCCATCTTTTTTTTTTCTTTTTTTTTTTTAAATATTAATCATCTGAAGTTAGAGAGGGTAGAACAGAGGGGACGGAGGAGAGATTCAGGGCTAATTTCAAGCTGTACATGCATGAAAAAGGAAACAATGACACAGATACAAAGTGTATGCTGTAACCAAGAAACTACATGCATCACATTTATTGAACTTTATTTTCATTTTGTTTCCTTTATGCTATCCCAGTGGTTGGTTTTATTTTCATAGAACAAAGTGGTATAGTTGCTTCAGGGAAAGCATGGATCTAGTTTGCCAAAACCTAAATAAACGTTATATCTGACAAAATCTCAGGTTTTTAAATAGTGTGCAATCCAGAAAAATATATGGAGTATACCTAAGCATTTTAACATGGTGGTGGTAGCACACAGGCATTGTACAGTTGCAGATTTTAGATGTCTGGATAAGATCTTCTAAAGTGATCCATAGTGAGAATATTTGAGCACCACATGGCATAAGGGCTCTTGCTAGAAGTCATTGGCTTTAGACGAATGGTTTAAGGCATGGCAAGGATTATGAATCTTCCTTTTAGATAAGCTTTCTTAGAATGTTGCTTGCTGATATCCCCACTATAGCTTTGGAAAAATCACTTCATCTTTTTTATTTTAAAAAATCCTCTGCTTTGGAGGTGCCTTATGCTGTCAGTTTTCAGTCATGTTTTCATTGACTCCCTCTTTTCTAGGCCTTTATTTGCTGGGTTTCTCAGCGAGGATGCTAGTTCATTGACCTTGAGCAACCTTGACCAAGGAATAAGATTTCACACCAGTACCACAGCATTATTAGACCGATTTCCTAGTGACTCTTCCTTTTTTTTTTTTTTTTTTTTTTTTTTTTTCTTTTTTCCCCCTTTTCCTGCTGATAGAATTTTATCTCTAGTTCTTTCTCGGCGGGACCAGCAGCCCAACACGGGTGGTGGTTTTTTCACTTACTTCTACCACGAAGATTTCCTTCTGTTTCATTAGAGGCTCTTCTTGAATGTATTTTTGAATGATTAACAGCAGTATTTTTGCCCCTGAAGGAGTTCAACCAGCAATATTATTATTGTTTTCCGCTAGGATTAGCGTTAGTAACTGGTTTAATTGACGCTTTTGCCTTGTTCAGGAGACTCTTGGTTTTGACTTTCAGTGAAGTAAATCCTTTGTGGAGGGCTAGAAGAGAACTGAAGATGATCATCCTGCAACTTGGTGTGAAGGTTTTAGAAACTTGGGTTAAAATTTTCATATTGGTGTAAGGAATTTAGCTGCACCTTCCACTTGGAAATCTCAACACACATTTCCTACTATGAAATTCCTTTTTGTCATTGCCTGTTTGCATTTTATAACATTCTTTTTGTAGATCAACAGGCTGATGAATACATTAAAAAATACCATGAAGTTTTAGGATTTTTAACTTTCTCAACAGCCTCTCTTTAAATGTGCAATAATTTGAATTGTAAAGACATTTGGACAGTTTTACTACTCTAATACTCTTCTTAAATTTGACATTTTATGTCAAAAAGATTAAGCTTAGTACATCTAATGTGGCTTATGTATATTTATCTTCTTGTTTCAGTGCTGCTGGAGGTGAAATCTTTAATTTGTGTGTCCCTGATTTAGATGAGAGAATTGAAGAAAATGATATTATCAGACTTATTCGACAAATACTTGAAGGACTCTGCTGTCTGCATGAAAACAATATTGTGCATCTTGATTTAAAGGTAAAATTATACATGGTATTCCAGTAACTTACCTTTTTTTGTTCTGCTGGTTGGTTCAATGTGTCAGCACCAAAATCAAGTCTGTACAAAAAGGAGGTGTGGAATATGGCTACATCAAAACAGTTTGGAAGATGTGATGGAAGTACATTGGCATAACTGTTGCAGTTTTAAGATGTGTATTAGGGTGTGATTAATTACTTGCATCTTAGTGCATGTACAATAGATATAGGCACCTTAGACATGCACATAATGATAGTATCCTATGCAGAGTCAAGGTTCTTATGTTCAATATAGCCCGGTTAATTTTACTGTATGTAATATTTTCTTGTTAAATGTTCCAGTTAATACATTGTGATTAAAAAACAAAAACAGGCTGTATGATGATGGGTGGTCACTTGTTACTGAGTATGATCATCTTCCATGGGAGTTATGGGTCCTCAAGTGGCTTATAAGGCCAATCCTTGAACCACAAGTTCTATTACAATGAGGGCAGATGTTTTCAGGCTCAGCAGGAAGCTGTTGACCATGACTGGAGACCAGTCTCTCCTTCCTCCTGCACCTCTTGTCTTCTTTGGCTTGTCGGCAAGCAAGGACTTCACGTAGGACTAAACTCCATTTTAAGCAGTTCTGGGCAAGTGTCTCCCAGATATAAATGTCTCGGTGACTCTGGTTTTTACAGGCGGTGTATCTTGATCAAGTCAACACTGATGTAGGAACTAGCGCTTGTACACCTCTACCCTGATATAACATGAATTCAGATATACGCGGTAAAGCAGTGCTCTGTGGGGGCAGGGCTGTGCATTCTAGTGGATCAAAGCAAGTTCAATATAACCCAGTTTCACCTATAATGTGGTAAGTTTTTTTGGCTCCCGAGGATAGCGTTATATCGAGGTAGAGGTGTATTTCCAAACTGTCTATTTTATCAATGTGAAAACTGAACTCTTCAGTAATGTAGTGTCTTTTTCATTATATATATCCCTTTTTATATTAAATTAATTGTACTTAACCTTAGTATTTAAATGGACCCAGTCAGGCCTCTGAAGTTCGTATGTCACTGAGGTGAACAGAATCTGCAAGGGGAGAATTAATACCTTTTGCTACTATTTGAGACAGTCTTTTGCAAGGCTGGGTTAACAGGGCAACAGCATGTGTTCACGCTCTAATGGCTTTATCTTGGCAACTGAAAGAAACTTTTACAATACATATTATCTGACAAAACATGGAAAATGCAGCTATAATTGCAGAGGGATTCTGAGCATGCCACAATTTCAGTGTTCTCTTGAAAATGATTATTCTCCTGTTCCTGATCAGACAATGTGACTTTTTGGAGTGGACTGTACTATCTGTGTAAAATATTAGTCTTTCACGTTTGTGTTTTTTAGCAACAGCATAAGAGCTGCAGATGTCAGAGTCTGGCTTTGGTCAGAGAATGTTACAGATGGGCATCACAAATGCTTTTTGTGGATTCTGTTTTTAAAAGGCAATATTAGCGACAAACACAGAATGCTTAAATATAACCTAAATGTCACTGTGGTATACACTGTTTACCATTTAAATCATACTTGCGTATTTATGCCTTAAAGACTAAATATTCATCTTTCTCCATTTAGCCCCAGAACATCTTGCTGAGCAGTTTCAATCCTCTTGGTGATGTAAAAATTGTAGATTTTGGTATGTCTCGGAAGATCGAGAACACTAGTGAACTGCGGCAAATCATAGGGACTACAGAATATCTAGGTATGGAGGGGCCATTTCCTTTTTAAATTCCTGTATGCAAATGAAAACAGTAGTTCACTGAATTTGAAAGCTAGACATATACAGTGCTATATAAGCTCAGTGTCCTAAGTCTTTTTACCTAATGTCTTGTGTCTGCTAATGGTAGCCGCATGTTGTATTTTGAGGCTTTTTTTTTTTTTTTTTTTAAAGTAGTGTGTAGACCAGGTGAGACTTGATCATTTTCTTTTTAAAAGTTAAAAATATTTGAGCCCTGAAAACATAGTCATACTGTTTGCTTATTAAAATTGTGTTTAATTTTGAGAAATTACATAGTTAGAACCTTGCTAATTCTCTTTAATGACTAGGTGGCCCAATGCAAATATATGCTAATATACAAAATTTTCATTAAACTGAGCAAACAATAAAACAAGATTAATGTAATTTATAGATACAGTCAGTTGGGGTTTAGCTCTAATTTGATTCTACTGTGCACTACTAGTTTACTATATCTTTTAAAAATCTTAATATGAGATGGATGGAAGCATCTGCTATTAAATTTTTGTGGTGGAGAAAGATGGACAACTTTTTATGTTCAGTGTACATTCTAGTGAAGCTGATAAGTAAGATTAAACTATCCTCTGGAGAGGAAGTGGAGGGGAAATTACCAGATTTTTTTAGAGCTAATTCTCTGAGGAAACTTCCTTCAAGTTCTGTCTTTAAAATTGGTTCGGTGAAGCTATAGTGAACAGTTAAGGCTGCTTGGATCCCATTCTATGCTGTGGCTTCACTAACTTTAAAAATCACTTTAGCTATACCAGTTTTAAAACTGGTTAGAATATCTGAAACTCCCTTGTATAGGCCAGTCCTTTTATGTTCAGACTAAAATCTTACTTATGTAAAAGGAAAAAAATTATCACTTAGAGAATCAGTTTAACTCTTTGGAATACTTGGTGTCAACAAAAATGTTTCAACCAATTTACAAATGTTCTAAGAATTGGCTGAAGTAGATTAGATTTTCAGCAGTTCTAGAAACCAATTCAATGCTATTGTGGCTGTGGGCAAGCTGATATGTGTCAATCAGGTCTCCTTACTGCTGTCCCACACTATTTTGTTGTGACCTTTTTGGTATCAATAGAGTACTTGGCTCTGGGAGCTGTATCAGTGACTTTAGTATAGGCACCTAGAAGGCATTGCAGCTGAACTGGTTTAGAACAGCACTAATGTGGATACAGGACAGGTCACAAACTGATTTAGCAAGTAGCATCATAGTGGGAGTGCACTGACATGTTTGTGTTTAAAATTGCTCCATCTCTCTGGTTCAGCAAAGAATTGAACTGTCTAAATGTAAATGTCAGGTGGCTGTAAAAGAAGCTTCCTGTCTAGTCTTACAACTCCAAACCTGCTGTGTGTAAGCAACTGCCAATCCATAAGTGATTTTAGTGCCCTTCAGAGACATGCCATTTATTTCCTTCATCTTCCGTCTTGTAGTTAAATATAGTAATAGAAACTTCACTATACAAACTACATGTTTAGTCCTACAGTCTTGTAGTTTAGTATAAAATTGTCAAAAATTCAGACTGACACCTGTTGTTTGGATAGGACATACCATATTATGTATTTTTAATCGTTTATTCAAGATTATCACTTTTTTCCCCCAGCTCCAGAAATCTTAAACTATGATCCTATTACCACGGCTACAGATATGTGGTAAGTTTCTCTTCTAAAGATAATAGTAACTAAGCTTAAAGAAATTGGACACTAATTCAGGTATCAGCTACTCTTGCACACTTTTTTTTCCTAACAGATCCTTTAGTTTTCCATCATTATCAGCTGTGGAAGGAACACTTTAACTAAATGTTAATTTTCCCCACTCTTTACATTTAAAGCACTGTATATTTGTTGCATTTAAAAGTTACTCTGCAGAAACAAGATAAACCTTGTAGTGCTGTGTAGAAGAGTGCACGTCTTGTGGCTGGGTGTGGGGGCGTAGCAGCTCAGTCTTGCCTAGTACCCCCTCTCAATGATCGTTCTGGTCTTCTGTTGTCTGTCTCATGAATCAACTCTCTCGTCACGTCATGATTTAATTCCGCTCTTTCTGGGATACAGAGAGTCCAACAAATAAATATCTAATGTTGTCACAAAAGATTTTCAGCCCCAACATTTACACCTCATGATCATCACACCCTTCTGGTTGTCCTTATCTCCTTTTCAGAGTCTTTACACCACTTTCTCTGGTGTTTGATAGTGGAACCTGGGCCTTCCGTCTCCTCTGAGTTTCAGCACAGGGACCCTATAGTTATAAGTATAGCTGTGTCTATATTCAAACTCAACCCCTGCTACCTACCTGAGCCTGTCAAGAGATCTCTCCGTAGCCTCTTTAATCTCACCCTTTTTGCAAGGCTCTCCCCCAATAAATCCCAGTTTAAAACTATAAACTCAAACCTATTCCTGCCCTCAGGTTTGATCTTTCCTGTCTCTCTTCTGCTCTTTCCCTTGCTTTGTTCAACAGCTGAACATCTCCAAGGGTGTTCTCCATGGAAGTCCAGATACTGTCTTTGTCAAGGCTTTCCACTCCAGAACCTACTCCACTCAGGTGGTTGGTGGATCTTTACCCAGGCATCTTCCTAGACTTCTCTACTTGGGAGAGGATCCTAGGGCTAGCCATCTCCTTAACTTTCTCATCACAACCTCTCTTGTCCTAGAGCGTGACTGCAGAGTTCCTCACTTTCTAGCTACAGCTCCTTTCTGCTACAGACATCTTTTGATTATAGTCCTCTCTTAGCATTTCTCCAGGTGGGCTTCATCATCAGTTAAGACTGACCCACCTGGCAGGTACAGCCCACTTGTAATTGGCCTCTCAGGCCTACATTAATTTTTTCATTGCCCATCAAACACTGAAACTAGTGAACAATCTAGTATCTTATAAAACATGCTATAACTACTAAAAATGTGGATTAATGGTGGCGTGAACACAGTGAACCAAGTAAACAGTCATATCTCAAATCAGACTTATTCCTATATATGTGAAATGTTTTCCAAAAGAAAGAAGGTTGCCCATGAATGTGTACCAAAAATCTCACGTTTGTGAATTTTACTTCCACCCACTTCCCCTTCTTTCTCTTCAAAGTTCTTAATCTAGAAAGCTAACTGAATCTGCACATCTTCATGAATATTAAGAAGTTCTTATTATTTTGATCTCCTTCCACAACTCCAGAAGAATAACAGATAGCAAAGCTATTTTACCTATAATTTGCTCCTGAGCTTGGAGCACATTAAAGGCAGCAATAACAACCTCTTTTCCTCACAATTTTTCATTGTGAGGTTTTCTTTTTTTTTTTTAAAGGGCAACTCCAAATATGCCCTAGCATAGAAGTCTTTCCTCACACCAAGAAACCTCACCTGTTTTAATTTTCTTATAAACTACATAGTGTGGAGTTCAACTTTACTTTCTCAGGCCCAAATTGTATCTCAACAATAGGATACTGTAGCATATGTCTCTGTGAGTAAGTATCCATCTTCCACATTCTCCACAGCTCTCCATGAAACTGGAAAAACAAGTTTATTTTTTCTATTTGTATGAATAACAACGTGGGAATCTTATGTGCATCTTTGTTGCAGTATGGGTTTCCACTGCTACCACAAACTTAAAAATGTTATGCTTCTGCAGTCTGGATTCTTAAAATTTTTGTACCTGCCCTTCTTCAAGAGCTGGTCTCTGTGGGTGCGCACATGCTCCATGCACTTTGGATTGACAGTTCTTCAATGGCAGTGTCTGTTCTGCACCTGAACATTACACCTTTTGCTGTGAACCGAGGACCTCATTGGCAGCACAGACCAACTGCCTCTGCAGTTCTTTTTCTATCTTTGGCGGTCTGGGATGGAACCTCCTGTAGTGTTGCTGGTTCAACTTTCTTGTAAAAAATATTGTGTATAGTTAAGTTTTGTTAGTTAAGTTTCATATTTAGCATATAGTCATCGTTTAAATCATGGAGATCAGAGGTTCTTCCTCCCACCTTCACTAATCCCCCAAATTTTGAGGCACTTATGCCCAAGGTCCAGGCTTCAAGACTTACCTTTCCTGCCCTCGGGACATTCCAGTAAGTGACCCACATGAGAGCTGCCTTTGATGTCTGGGGGAGTCATGCATCTCATTAAGGTGTGACATCTGCCACTCCTCCTGTCCCTGCAACAAGCAGTCCTAGGAGTTCAGATTTCGCAAGCACCCGATGGAGCTCATCATGAATCCTTGGGATCTTACTGCACCCTGTCTCGTCGACTGGAGCTGCTGAGCAGTGCCCGGACGGAACACTCCAGCAGACACAGGGACTCCTCTCAAAAGATGAGGATAAGGAGAAGACCCCCAGACAGGAAGGAGGGGAAAACATTCTATAAGTCTGTTTAGAAGAGGGCAGCTTCCCTCCGTGCCTTGGAACCAAGTGAGACCCTCTGCCTTGGAGCTGGAGTTCATGGGGATCCCAGGACAGCAACAACACTATCAGGAGCTTCTAGTGCTTCAAAAGGGCCTGAAAAGGTGTACTAGAACAGTAGGAACAGATTGCCTTTAACAGCATACTATGCCAGAACAGAAGCTGGCTATTGGTTAAATGAATTTACTGTATCCTACAAAACTTTGTAAAATGTGAACTACAAGGGGATGCAATTTGCTGTAAAAATTGTGTTTAGAATGGGGAGATTAAAAAAAAGAGGAAATTGTTCTTATCTTAAGAATAAAGAGCAAAAGTTTCTCTTTCCTGCAAGGTATTTTTAAAATAGGTGCATCTTTTAAACATGGTAGGGTATTGGCTCTGTAGCAATTTCTTAATTCAGCTACACAGTCCTTTTGAATCAGGGAAATGAATATCCAGTTTCTGGCAAGGCAATATCATAACTACTGAGGAATTGCTCAATAACCTGGGGTAGAAAGTAGTGGTAGTATTACCCAGTCAAGAAGAAGCTTCCTTTAGGCATTCTGTTTCCACAGCACTAAGACTCAGCTTTGTGGTAGGGACAATCTTGACCTTCAAACCTTGTTATAGTGGCAATTCATAGTCACTGTGCATGAGCAAGTTTGAGAGTGACTCTTATAGGTTAGTGGTTTTGGCTGATTTGTGAGTCTTCCCTTCTTTTTTGTTAAAATACCCAAATTCAAAAGGAGAAACTGAGCCAGATCAAACCAAACATTGAGTTTTTTGATTTGCTGAATTATTTTTTTTGACCTGAACCTAAACTTTTTTTTAATAGGGGTTGCTAGAGAACTGAAAGACATTATTACCCAGCTGTAGTATAGTTCTATGCTAAATAACTTTTGTATTGAGGAGACTGAATGCTCCTGATTCTCTTTAGTGCTTTCTTGTACTATTGGGATAAAGGTGACATAACTGTGGAATGATCTGTCTGGACATCAGGTGGGTTGCTAACCACGTTCTTTGTGTGTATCTGTATTGAGGAATTCAAAACAAAGCATTAATGTTGGTTTTGGAAAGCACACTCTAGCCTACCCTCCAAAGTAGAAGGTAATTGAGTGATGAAAGAAAGAAATGGCTGAAGCAGATTTCAGTAGCTGAGCAACTTTCACTCTTGACTGCTAGGAAGAGCAAGTCGCATACCAGCAAAATCACTTAATGCTCTGAATGATTCATTAAGAAACACACATCAGGTATTGTATGTATATGTAATCAAATTGCTTAGAACTGTGGCATACTTTTTGGTTCTTTTGCTGCCCGTGGAATGTGAAATAACACAGAATATTGACCATAGCACCAGTGACGTAATTTATCTTTCATCCTAAATTATATCTCTTTCATTTCAGGAATATTGGTGTAATCTCATATATGCTGCTAATTCAAGAATCTCCGTTTGTGGGTGCAGATAATCAAGAAACTTTCCTCAATATCTCTCAAATCAATGTGGATTATTCAGAGGAAACTTTTGCATCAGTTTCATACTTGGCCAGAGACTTCATTCAAAAACTTCTTGTAAAAAACCCAGAGTAGGTACCAGATTCTTCGGTGCATCTTTGTTTGTTTATAAGCATCTGGCAAAGCAGGGCCTTGATCCTGATTGAGGATTTTGGGTGCTACTGTAGTATAAATGTGATAAGACCGGTTATGAAAACCAACATTTTTATGTTAAATGATATGTATAAATTCTATGTAGTGTAAATATTTAGAATGGGCTGGATTCAGATAGAAAATCTGACTTGCCTAGTGAGATCCCAATAATGGAAATTCTGTTTAAATGTTGAATTGTAAAATTATCAGATAGTCTGACTTTATATCAGATTAACTGGTAGTAATGTCCATTTGTAACTGATTTTTCCGCTTAGTAAGATGCAATTTGCTTAAAAGCTGTTTTATGTCAAAAAAATGCCATCATGGCTTCCAAATTAAATTTGCTCTGTTTGCAAATAAACTAACTGCCAGATTGCATACTCAGTGTTAAATATAGTTTTTGCTTGTGCATTGTAAATATTAGTCAGCTGGCCATATTTCACCTATAAGTAAATGATCTTAAGATGCAGAGGGCAAAGTTTGACATTGCATTTGCATTTTGGTTAGCAACTCTGAAGCCTGAGCCAGACTTGAATCCAAGCAGTCCTTTATACAGTAACTCCTCACTGAACGTCGTCCTGCTTAACGTTGTTTCGAAGTTACATCGCTGTTCCATTAGGGAACATACTCGTTTAAAGTTGTACAGTGCTCAGTTATAACGTCATTTGGCTGACTTTACAAGAGATCATTGCACAAGTTTCTCTTCTCGGCTTCCTCCCCTTCCCTTCTTCCCTCCCTCCCAGTGCTTCCCCCTCCACCAAACAGCCGTTTGGTAGCACTTAGGACTTCCTGGGAGGGAGGGAGAGAGCTAGGGGAAGCTGCCTCCCCACCCTACCCCCAGCAGGGAGGGCCACCTGGAACGTGGGGGCTTCAGGGCCCTGGGCTGCAGCTCTAAAGCCCCTTTCAGAATGCGGCCCTGTGAGCACGGGCCATAGGACTCAGGAGGAGCAGGGACAGCTGCGCAGCCAGTGGCCGGAGAGAAGCGGCGCTTTCACCTTCAAAGCCAGCTGGAGAGAAGCGGCGCTTTGAAGGGGAAAGCGCCGCTTCTCTCCGGCAGCTGGCTGCGTGGCTGCCCCTGCTCCTCCTGAGTCCTCTGGCCCGTGTTCGCAGGGCCGCATTCTGAAAGGAGCTTTAGAGCTGCAGGCCAGGGCTCCGGGGCCCTGCAGCTCCTAAAGCCTCTGCATTCCATGTGGCCCTGCCTGCAGGGGGGGGGGGGTCAGCTCCAAGAATTGCGGCTGCCAGAATCATGGCCATGGGGGCGGTGCCGTGCTGCATAGAGCTACCTGCACACCCCCTGCACCAAACAGGAGCTCCCTCTGCACCTCCTGCCTGCCCAGCCCTGAGCGCCCTCCTGTACCCTAACTCCATCTCAGACTCCACATCCCCACCCTGAGCACCCTCCCAGATGCTGAACCCCCAGTCCTGAGCCGCAAAGGTAAGCCAGGGGCACCTCCCCACCACAGTACAGTATAGTAATGTACAGTATATAATGCCTTTTGTCTGTCCCCCGAAAATTTCCTTGGAACCTAACCCCCTGCATTTACGTTAAATCTTATGGGAAAATTGGATTAGTTTAACATTGTTTCACTTAAAGTTGCATTTTTCAGGAACATAATTACAATGTTAAGTGAGGAATTACTGTAGTTGTGTTAGTAGTAAGAAGGCAATGATCTGAGGACGCTGTAAAATTGTTCCCCTTATTAATATCTTTTGTGGGGCTAAGACTTGACTCTCAAAGGCTGTCCATCTTTCACATGTCCAAACTCGTGATTTTTTTTTAATGTTTGTGAAATAAGCTGTGCATTCCATATAAGAGGTTAATGCTTTCACTTATTTAAGTAAAACAGCTTGTTTGTTTCTTTTTAATCAGGGAAAGACCAACAGCAGAAGCCTGTCTCTCTCATTCTTGGCTGAAACAGGGAGAATTCATACTATTGCGTAGTCCTGAAGAATCTTCCTGCATTGGAGAAGGACAGGAACACACAACAAAGTGTTCAGAGGAAAGGAATATTAAATCAATTTGTAATGGTACCTGTGGTGACAAAGCAGATAAAGAGAACATTCCAGAAGACAGCAGTACGGTCTCTAAACGTTTTCGGTTTGATGATTCATTGCAAGACTTCATGACAGACTTAGTATGTTAACACATGGCTGCCTGTGCAGGTCCTCTGAACTGAATTTAGGATTATAATCTATTCCAGTGGTGAATATTGTGAGATAATGGCTTGTCCATTCGTGCACCATGGTTATACTGAAATGCACTTTCGAGTGATCCTCTTATGTGGTACTTCCTTTCGTGTCCATTGCTGGCAATGGCTTTTACTCCTGAGTAACTGGAGTTCTGGCATCAGGGGAGAGCCTTATGTTTTGAAGGCGATTTAGTTGAATATATTTGCACTCTTCAAGTTTTAGTCCAAAAAACTTTAATATAATAGAGACTAAAAATATAAAAACTTTTGAATGTTAATAAACAGACTCTAGTTAAACAGCTTATGGAAGTGCTCAAGACAGTGATCTAATAACATAGTCACAAAAATGTGCTTAAGACTTGATAATGGATTGAAGCAGAGAAATTGAAACTAATAATTTGACAGCCTTTCACTGCAGTGACAGTGCCATCTGTTAACTGAGTTTAAAATCAGGAGAATATTGGGATGTATTGAACGGATTCAGCAAATACTGTTTACTTAGAATGTTTAGCTGTGGTTAAGAATAATCTTTCTGCCTTAGCTGACTGGTTACACCTGGATAGTGTACTGCATGTGGCATGTACTTTTAGTATGCTCGCATGAATATTTCTGGAATACTAGAATAGAATAAGGGTAGGTTGTCAGTCTTATTGCTGAAGATCCTTGTTTCATAAACAAATCTAATTGTAAGTGTGTGAAAATTTTTGCACCAAAGTGTATATTGAAACAAATGTACTTGCTCCAAAGAAGCTGTTTAGTCTCCATATATATCTGGATTGTATTGAAATACAGATTGCACAGTATAAATAGTCCAATTCCCATAATAGTTTAGTGTACATACCTCTTAAAAACATCAGAGATGGTGAGACTAATTGCAGCATTTATTGCCCATGCAGCTACCATGCGTCTGCGTGAAGGATGTGTTAAAAAGCTGATAGGTGTGGGATGGAGAGTGTGTTAATTAGCTTGCATAGTAATTTTTCCAACCAAACTATTTTTCCTTGAAGTACTTACTTATGCTGATGTTGAGAAATTGGTTGCAAAATTTCAGAATTAAAATTCAGAGCTCTTTTGGTAATCTAAATCTATCAATTTTTGAAAACCTTCACATCTATCTTTTTGGACTCTCCATCCTCCTCTTCCCCCCCAAAAGACAGGGTTTTTTAGATTTTTGTTTTGTTTTGTTTTGTATTCCTCTTTTTCCCACACTCTGAAAAAAACACTTCATTATGCCAAGTTTTTCAGCTTGGAGCAAATGTTGATCAGGTCCTAAACCAAGTTTATTCTGAAAATACTGACAAGCTATCATATCCACAGTAGCACTAATAGTGTGAAAATCAGAGCCTTTTTAATGGAAGTAATTAAAGCTCTTTGAAATATTATGAAAGTAAATGGCACTTTAAACTATTCCCTGGATCTTCGAGTCTGCATAGCTTAGATTGAATCCTCCTCAGTGTGGATGTCTCGTTTGTCTTGCATAATGAGAATAGTGATATTTAGTTAACTGCAAGATGCTTCCTCAAATGTGCATTTGGACTCTGTCATACTTAAACAATTTCTAGTTAATATTCAAGAGAAAATACCAAACATTGAAATAATGTAAATGCTCATTTTATTAATATATAGTAAAATGTTGTTGTATTTTAAATACCTTTATAACAAAAGGATGGAATAAAAAATATTTTAAGCAATTTGTATAGTAAATCCAACTTAACAGACAAATGAGTCCAATAATGCTTTCTTTACTTGGTTAATACTCCTGTTGATCTGAATGGAAGTGCCAACTGAGTAAAGTGTGCAGGATCAGGCCTTAACCTTTTATGTGTTAAAATCCAGTCTTTTCTGTTCTCTTTATAAAGACTGATATCCATGTGATATTGTTTTTAATATCAGTATGTGTTCAAGCATGAAAAATCTGAGCTACCTAGTTATTAGGGGACTCCAGTATCTGATCTCTACATATTAATGTAATGTATACATTATTCTTTTCTATGAATTGATAACAAGAAGTAAGTAGACTTTGTGGAGGCAGTTAATAGACAAGTTAGGAGTTGTTTTTTTTTTTTTTAATTTTGGAAGTCCCTTTACCCAAGAGAAATATCTTTGTTTAAAATGACCATCTTTTCACAAGAACTTTAATATAATTACAGCGTATCAAAATAAATATATTTTTATACATTCAGAAATGAAAGTTCACTTAAGATGAAGAGAGGAAATGTCAAAAGAGTACAACAGATTCAGCTATAAAAGGTTGTTTACAGAAATAATTGTAATATAATTTAAGATGTCCAAATTACTGCTAAATTCTTAATTTTAAAACTGGAAGCTCTCTCACATTAATATTACTATTTCTTTTAACATATGATACAGGTTATGCAAAATATGAAGTCATAACCATATATACCAGCACTTTAACTAAACAAAATACAGAAAATATTCCATAAAGATACTTTCCACCATGGTATTTGATGAATGTTTACATTTCTTACTGCTTTTTTCTGGTCTTAAGTTACCTTTTAAGTTTGAATAAGTGAATTTTGGTGTTATCCAATGGAGCTTTTTCAAATTTTGTAGACATCTGTATTTTTGTATGTAAATTAAAATATAACTGGTGCCAGAATTTTAAATTGTTTGGATTAATATAAATGTTTAATTTTATACAAATTTTGTATTGTGCATGCCATAATTTTCTTTAACATATGTAATTTCATTTAAGGTACAATTGTTTTTTGGTAGCCCATTGTGCTTAGTGTCATGTTATTGGGGATTAGCAAAAACAGGTGTAAATGGTCATAGTAATATTTTATTAAGATAAGTGATGTAATTTCTATGCAATTCCTGAATTATTTTGTATAAACAGACGTTTTGTATTGAAATGTGACTTTATTCAACAATTTGTACACTTAGTATTTTCTAGTCAGAAAAAGAGGCTTTCCAGCTAATGTCCTATGCTCTTTGTAAAGTTCATCTGATAAGTTAGTGAATGTAGCTTTTTGAAATGCCACCACATTCTTATGCTTATTGATTTCATATCTGGAATGCTGCTTACAATTGAATCTAGATTAAATCTATGAGGAAAAAGATGTTTCTGCTTTATGTACGTTGAGGGCCAGAACTCTTGTCTTTTTGTAGTTTAATGTTAGTCAAAATGTTTTGAGGAAAGGAGAGGCATTTTAAAGTATTATATAAGAAAGAAATGCTGGTGTTCAGGTTTCATTAGTCTCTCTGTAGAGGCTGTAGAACCAACGCTTTGCCAACCAGCTAAAGAGGGAAGATAAGAAGCAAAATGAGTCAAAAATATGAAACGGGCCAGTACAAATATTAAGTGTCTTGACTTAAAACACTAACCCAGTGGTGATCTGCATTCCTCAACAGCATAAGATAAACAGGTATGTAATATCCATGTTGTTTATTTAGCAGATGGTTGTCCTTTCTAAAGGCAGTTAACTCCGTAAAGTTAAGTTGAATGTTAATAGGCAGATGGCCTAAAAATAAATGTATACTCTTCTAGAGAACTTCATATATTATGTGTGTAATAAATAGGTAGTAATTCACTAATACAGGCTGAATACTGCAGTTGCTACATAAAGATTCCATTGACAAAAGGGTCATTCTGTTTGTGGTTAGAACTTCATGACTGAGCCGTGTGTTCTGTGAAAGGAACAGTATCCCCATGTATTTGTTTTGGCATTACTGCAGTATTCACTTCAGAAGGGTTTTAAATCTCTTAAATTTTCTGCCCATAAAACTTTTATCCAGTGTGCTACATATACTAAAAAAATTCTATTTATTAAATACTCATTTCCCCCATTAGTAACATTGTAGAGCCCTTTTCGAAATAAAACAAGAATGATGAGTCTCTGCTCTGATTTTGGTCTCCCTGAGAAATGTGATGTTAGCAGAAAAATGTCTGTTCTAGGTATCAATTGATAACTCCATAAATTCAACCACAAATGTTTTCCTAACTAGAAATTAGTTGTATAACTTTTTCAGAAACTCACAGCGGAGAAAACTGGACAAGAAGTTTGTTGGCCTCTGTGCTGGAAGAAGGCGGGGGTGGGAGGGGGGAATTGTGCCTTGATTTTTGCCAGCTATCAGGCTTGGAAGTGCTTCTTTGCCAGCTCTGTATATTAGACAAATAGGCTGCTGTACTGATAAGCCAGTATATAGGAACATTCCCATATTAATTTCAATATGGAAAAATCCATAAATATAGTTTTGAGTTGACAATGACAAACTGGAAATGTGTAAGATATAGCTTAGAAAACTTTGGTTCAGAAAACTAACATAACCTTTACATGATTAGCTCTAGTAAGTCAATAGAACTCCTCCCAAATAAGGTTTCCAGGATCAGGCCTTTGCTGTGACAACACTTCAAATTGTTGTTGCTTTTAGAGAAGAAGGAAAAACATAGTGAATTCCTGACCCCCCAGTGAAGACCAGCAAAACTCCTATTGACCTCAGAGGTTAAGGATTTTTACCCTTGAAATCTTGGGGAAGAGGATAAAGCACAAAACTTCTCTGGCCATGAGTACATTCATTATCACAGGGCAGAATTCAGCCACAATGATCAAGCTAAAATTCCTGTTGAGATGGTTACCATCAAGTGTACATCCTAGTCTCAGTTCGATATTTATATTTTATCTAATCACAATCCAAATAGCCATGGGTATTTTTAAGAGATGTTGGCACTGACTTTCTAGGTAGTTTTATGGTGAACATTATCATGTATCAGCATATTTGACAGAATTATGTAAGTAAGCTTCCATGTCTTTTCCTATTCTCCTTTACTAGCATGGCGGGGGTGCATGGGAGGAGTATACTGTGGAAATGCTGTTGCAAAGAGAGATTTGCATTGTGCTGAAGGCAGTGACGTAATTGTTCAGTACCTTCTGAGAGAATTTTATGTCTGAGGAAATGTCTGAGAAAGTTGGCCTGGATTTGAGCTGACAATTTAGAGATGGAAAGTTCTATATCCCATAACTAGCCTCTTGAGCTTTCCAGTTCCTTCCTGTGGAGCACTCCTCCCACTTCCTAATCTCCGTAGATTTAACCTACAGCACCTAGTAGGGAAAACTACGAACGGACATGAAAATCTTGAGCACCATACTAATGACAGTTACCTTAAAATCCAGTACCATGCTCCTACATTTTGCAAGTGCACATTTCATATGTGCCCATATGCACTCAATTTCCATACCAAAGCCCAGTCCCTAGCTCATGAATGATTATCTGACCAATTCTCTAGTCATTTTCACTAGCCTGTGAGCCACTTATGTAATATAACTATTCCAAATGTATATTGTTAAAACCTTTTTCACATTATATTCTCTTCTGTGTGAACATAATGTATGTAATGTTAGGGATTTACTGGGTAATTACAACCTCTAGTAGGGCTCATCTCATCTCATATTTGCCATTTGGACTATTTCTAATTCTCTTTCTGCTCTATTGCTGCAAGCAGCAGTCATTAAAATAGAGGAAAGGGTAGCAACTGCCCTACCTGTAATGGGTTAAGCAGTTCATATAAGCTAGTTGGCACCTGACCAGAAGGACCAATGAGGAAAGAAGATGCTTTCAAATCTGGGGTGGCCAGGGAGGAGAAGGATTTGTTTGTTTGTTCTCTTTTGTTGTTCCCTCTCTGGACAGAAGGAGAAGCCAAGCAGGTACAATATCTCCTGAAACTATACCTGGAATAATCCATCTAAAACCACAGAAATTATAAGTAGGGCAAGGAAATGTGTTAGGTTCTCTTTTGTTTTGGGCTTGTGAATTTCCCTATGCTACAAAAGTAGTTTTTATTCCTGTTTTTGTAACTCTGAAATTGAGCCCAGAGGGGAATCTTCTGTGTTTTTAAATCTTTTTATTACCTGTAAAGTTACCTTCCATCCTGATTTTGCAGGTGTGATTTTACTTTTTTCTTATTTTAAGAACCTGA
The DNA here is from genome assembly GCF_025201925.1 of Gopherus flavomarginatus. Lineage (NCBI taxonomy): Eukaryota > Metazoa > Chordata > Testudines > Testudinidae > Gopherus > Gopherus flavomarginatus. The sequence continues at coordinate 26,292,416 of NC_066626.1, forward strand.
TTGATTTCAGTTTTCTGAAGACAAAGGGTCTGGTCTGGGCTGTGCTCACATTGCTAAGGCAATTGTTTGGTATATTAGTCTCAAGCCTCCCCAGGAAAGGGGGTGAAGGGACTTGGGGGGTATAGGGATTCCAAGTGATCCTTCGTTGAATTTTTGTGTAAATCACTTGCTGGTGTCAGCAATACTGTCCAAGGACAAGGAAAAAAATTTGTGCCTTGGAAGTTTTAACCTAAACTGATAGAATATAAGATGGGGGGGTCTTTCATGTGGTTCCCTACATCTGTAGCCCAGAGTTCAGATGGGGGTGGAGGGAGAAGCCTGACAGATGCAAGGATATGAGGGAATTAATTCAGAGATGCTTTTACAAAGTTGCTTTAAAAAAAAAACTGGCATGAAGACAAATATATACTGAGCAATTAATTGCTGGTGTAATTCTACTGAAGCTGATAAAGTAACAGCAGTGACTATTTTGCCATTTATTTTTGAGATCCAGCAGAACCAGTGTGGTAACACAGGTCAAAGAATAAAACCCTGTAAAATCTAATGGCATACTTGACTAAATCACTAGCATTAAAATGCTGGCTGGGTTATTGCCCTATATTGCTGCTGATTTAGATAAGCAGACCTATTTTGTCCCTTTATAAACTCGCTTGCTGTATTATGTTGCATCTGTGATGTTCACTTGCAGATAAAGGGCCTGATTTCAAAGTGCTGAACCTGCAGAATTTCAGTAGATTTCAGTCAGAAATGCAGGTGTTCAGCATCTCTCACAATCAGGCACCAAGTCATTTGACAGTTTACTCAGGGCAGCAGATCAGGACCTGGAGGACAAATAGGTCGGGTACACCTAGTTTGTAAATGCCACCCGGACTTAGGTAGGAGCTAAGCACCAAGCAGCTTAGACAGTTTTGTGCATGCACTTTGACAGAAATTTAGGAACCAGGGACTTTATTAGCAGAAACTTAGGTGTCTAGGAAAGTACCTAAACCTTTGTGGATCTAGCTCTGAGCCTTTCTCGAATGTGTGGTTCCACACCCTCCTCTTTATGTTGAGCCATCCACTTGATAAATTGTACTTGCAACTGAGACTTGCTCTCATGACCACACATACTTTATCATTGAAAGCGCAGAAAATGTCACTTGTTACTTACAAGGTTACTGTAATTATTAAGGTAAAATCTTCTACTAATTGAAATGTTCAGACTACATGATCTGTTTCACACTTGTAACCTTTTGTCAAATTGGAACTGGTTGCTGATATAGTGACAACACTTTCTAAAGAGGTGGCAGGTCAAATAAGGAAAGTTTTTCTGTTGCCCCAAGCAATAATGTAAATACAGTTAGGTAACCAGGAGGCCACTGACTAATGATACATGATAAGCTGTTTTACTGGGCAAATAAAAGGATGAAGTATGACTTTAGATAGTCATAGCTATCACTTAGAAGGTGATAACTTTTTGCTTACCTGATAAAAACTGAAATATGGTCAAATGAATACATATACTTCAGATGCCTGATATACAAAGCTGAAAGTCAAGTACATATGAACAGCCATACTGCGTCAGACCAAAGGCTGATCCAGCACAGTATCCTGTCTACCAACATGGCCAATGCCAGGTGCCCCAGAGGAATGAACCTAACAAGTAATGATCAAGTGATCTCTCTCTTGCCATCCATCTCCACCCTCTGAAAAACAGAGGCTAGGGCCACCCTTCCTTACCCATCCTGGCTAATAGCCAGTAATAGACTTAATCTCCATGCATTTATCTAGTTCTCTTTTAAACCCTGTTACAGTCCTAGCCTTCACAACCTCTCCAGGCAAGGAATTCTACAGATTGACTGTGTGCTGTGTGAAGAAGAACTTTCTTTTATTTGTTTTAAACCTGCCCATCAATTTCAGGTGGTGGCCCCTAGTTCTTATATTATGGGAACAAGTAAATAACTTTTCCTTATTCACTTTCTCTACCCCGCTCATGATTTTATGTACATCTATCATATCCCCCCTTAGTCTCCTCTTTTCCAAGTTTAAAAAGTCCTAGCCCCTTTAACCTCTCCTCGTATGGGACCTGTTTCCACGGAGAAGTACTCTCAGCCCTATCCTCTTGTGTATTGATTTGATAAGCAGCTGCCTAATTTGGTGACTCGTATTGCAAGTTACAACACCCATTGACTTCACTGAGTCTTGGGGACTGTCATCAACTCACAGGATTAGATCCTTCCTTGCTGTTTAAGAAAGGAAGAGCCAGATCTTCAGCTGATATAAATCAGCATAGCTCCATTAAAATCCATTTCATCCTGTTTCTAAGGATGAGACTTTCAGTTAATATCACTATAAGCAAGAACACACAATGTTCAAAAGAATGATTTTATAGAAACTATAGTATAAGAAAAATGATATAAAGCAAGTATATGTGAAATTCGTTTTCTTTTAATGTGTGGTTATGTTTAATATAAAATTATTTTGTCATCTTATTTAAAACAAAACATGTTCTCAGCTTACATACAGAAATTGCACCAATTGAACTACATGTGGATTCTAAATTGATTTAGTTTAATGGGTGCAACAATTGTGTAGATATAAACTGATGTAAGAATGTCCACACAGAAGACTTGAATTGTTAGCCATATTGATTTAGTACCAGATTTGAATAAATTGGTGCAATTTGTGTGCATAGACCAGTGTGACTGTCACTTTTGTCCTCAACCTCAATGAAGACAATGGCAACATTCCATTGACTTCAGAGGAAGCAGGACCAGACCCCAAGCTTACCAAGCAGAGATTACTTCTTCACATGTTAATACTTGAATTGTGGTGTAGTCGGACAATGAAAATTGTAACTATAAATCATTAGCAAAGGAGTACATTGTCATGTTTCTGGTGTACATTGCTGAATATCCTGTTTTTCCTTTGGCATAGCATTTCAGTTTCAATGTTGAACGTACACCCCTCAGTGGCCAAAAGAAGCTATTGCAGTTATCAAGGAAATTATGTGTAGTTAAGAACTTACACAATACTATGTTTAAATAAGAAAATCTTTATTCCTCTTAGTGTTCCCTGCAATTAACAGGCCAATGTGTTAAGTTTGCTCTATTTGACTTTCTAGAAACCATTTCAATATCAGTAGAAAAATTATTTTGAATGTTGCAGAACAGCAGCAAGTTTTGTTTTGTTTTTGTGGTGACTGTTTACTAGGTGCTGTTATAGAGGTGGATATTTTATCAGGTACAATACTCGTTGACGTGAAGCAATGTCTTTTAATGGACCAGCTTCCGACAAGCTTTCACAGAACTCTTCAATGTCTGTTTAAACTCCCAAGTTAGTCTCCCTCACCATCACAACAGGCGCTCTATGCTTGTCACAGGCATCACAGGTTCCATGATTTTCTACAACCTGTGTGACTCCTGCAAGGGCCAGTGTAGTTGACCCCAGCGCCGCCCAAGCACATGCTTCCAGGGCCAGCCACGCCAGCCTCTGCTCGAGCGGCCCCAGCAGTGTTCCTGGGGCCGCCAGCAGGGGCAGGCGTGTTCTGCTGGCCCCTAAAGCCGGTGCCTCTGGACCCGGGCGGCTCCCATCCCCGCAGTGCCCCCTAGCTATGCTCCCAAGCAGTAGCCCCCTTAGACGTCCCGCTCAGGGACTATCACGGCGACAGCAACCTCGCGGTGGCACGGCCGGTAGTGCACAGCTAGCGGCTATCGCTGCTTCAGAAGAAAACAAACCCTCCGCCACCCCCTAGCTCCATAGCGACGGGCTCTGGAGGCGTTCGGGGGCTACAAGAGCGTCTCGCTCAATCTATGTAACCGCCCCCGCCCCCGCGAGGCTGCTCTCGCCTCACCCGCAATACCCAACCCAGAGCCGCTGTCACAGCGCTTTAGGGCCACCCCAAGCTCCGGGCCAATCAGGCGCGCGCACTGCCGGCGGGGACCGTTGGGATTCGCTCTGCGTCTCGCTACGGAGGCGGAGCCTGGGCCCGAACCGCTGCTAAGCAACGGGGTTTCCCTTTACACAACAGCCCCTCCCCTTCCCGTCGGCGACTGGGCCCCGGGGGAGCTGGCAGGAGCTTGCGTGGGAGCGGAGCCCCCGAGCCGGGAGGAACCGCAGATATGGGCAGCGAGCAGGTGAGGGGGACGGGCCTTGGGAGCGACCTCCCCACGCCTACTCAGCGGCTTCCATCGCCGCCCTGCCTCATGCCCCACACAGCAACCCCCCAGCCCTGACCCCGACGGACCTCCCCTGCCCCCCGCAGCAACTCCCGGCCCCACACTGACCGCCCGGCCTCCCCCCCACAGCAACCCCTCCCCCACACTGACCACCCGGCCTCCCCCCCCATAGCAACCCCTCCCCGACACTGACCGCCCGGCCTCCCCCCCACAGCAACCCCTCCCCCACACTGACCACCCGGCCTCCCCCCCCATAGCAACCCCTCCCCGACACTGACCGCCCGGCCTCCCCCCCACAGCAACCCCTCCCCCACACTGACCGCCCGGCCTCCCCCCCACAGCAACCCCTCCCCCACACTGACCACCCGGCCTCCCCCCCCATAGCAACCCCTCCCCGACACTGACCGCCCGGCCTCCCCCCCACAGCAACCCCTCCCCCACACTGACCACCCGGCCTCCCCCCCACAGCAACCCCTCCCCGACACTGACCACCCGGCCTCCCCCCCATAGTAACCCCTCCCCGACACTGGCCGCCCAGCCTCCCCCCCATAGTAACCCCTCCCCGACACTGACCGCCCGGCCTCCCCCCCACAGCAACCCCTCCCCGACACTGACCACCCAGCCTCCCCCCCATAGTAACCCCTCCCCGACACTGACCGCCCGGCCTCCCCCCCCATAGTAACCCCTCCCCGACACTGACCGCCCGGCCTCCCCCCCACAGCAACCCCTCCCCGACACTGACCACCCAGCCTCCCCCCCATAGTAACCCCTCCCCGACACTGGCCGCCCAGCCTCCCCCCCCATAGCAACCCCTCCCCCACACTGACCGCCCGGCCTCCCCCCCACAGCAACCCCTCCCCGACACTGACCGCCCGGCCTCCCCCCCCCACAGCAACCCCTCCCCGACACTGACCGCCCGGCCTCCCCCCCCCCCACAGCAACCCCTCCCCGACACTGACCGCCCGGCCTCCCCCCCCCACAGCAACCCCTCCCCCACACTGACCGCCCGGCCTCCCCCCCACAGCAACCCCTCCCCGACACTGACCGCCCGGCCTCCCCTCCCCACAGCAACCCCTCCCCGACACTGACCGCCCGGCCTCCCCCCCCCACAGCAACCCCCTCCCCGACACTGACCGCCCGGCCTCCCCCCCCCACAGCAACCCCTCCCCGACACTGACCGCCCGGCCTCCCCCCCCCACAGCAACCCCTCCCCGACACTGACCGCCCGGCCTCCCCCCCCCACAGCAACCCCTCCCCGACACTGACCGCCCGGCCTCCCCCCCCCACAGCAACCCCTCCCCGACACTGACCGCCCGGCCTCCCCCCCCCACAGCAACCCCTCCCCGACACTGACCGCCCGGCCTCCCCCCCCCCACAGCAACCCCTCCCCGACACTGACCGCCCGGCCTCCCCCCCCCCACAGCAACCCCTCCCCGACACTGACCGCCCGGCCTCCCCCCCATAGTAACCCCTCCCCCACACTGACCGCCCGGCCTCCCCCCCACAGCAACCCCTCCCCGACACTGACCGCCCGGCCTCCCCCCCACAGCAACCCCTCCCCCACACTGACCGCCCGGCCTCCCCCCCACAGCAACCCCTCCCCCACACTGACCGCCCGGCCTCCCCCCCCCCACAGCAACCCCTCCCCCACACTGACCGCCCGGCCTCCCCCCCCCCCACAGCAACCCCTCCCCGACACTGACCGCCCGGCCTCCCCCCCCCCACAGCAACCCCTCCCCGACACTGACCGCCCGGCCTCCCCCCCCCCACAGCAACCCCTCCCCCACACTGACCGCCCGGCCTCCCCCCCCCCCACAGCAACCCCTCCCCGACACTGACCGCCCGGCCCCCCCCCCCCACAGCAACCCCTCCCCGACACTGACCGCCCGGCCTCCCCCCCCCACAGCAACCCCTCCCCGACACTGACCGCCCGGCCTCCCCCCCCCACAGCAACCCCTCCCCGACACTGACCGCCCGGCCTCCCCCCCACAGCAACCCCTCCCCCACACTGACCGCCCGGCCTCCCCCCCACAGCAACCCCTCCCCGACACTGACCGCCCGGCCTCCCCCCAACAGCAACCCCTCCCCGACACTGACCGCCCGGCCTCCCCCCCACAGTAACCCCTCCCCCACACTGACCGCCCGGCCTCCCCCCCACAGCAACCCCTCCCCGACACTGACCGCCCGGCCTCCCCCCCACAGCAACCCCTCCCCGACACTGACCGCCCGGCCTCCCCCCCCATAGCAACCCCTCCCCCACACTGACCGCCCGGCCTCCCCCCCCCACAGCAACCCCTTCCCCACACTGCCTCCCTGCTCCGCTACAGCCACTGACCTCACACTCACCTGACTTCTCCTCTGACCCCAGAGCGACCCCCAGCCCGCACTGACCGACTGCCCCACCTCTCTCCCCCCCACAGCAACCCCTCCCCCACACTGCCCCCCTGCTCCGCTACAGCCACTGACCTCACCTGACTTCTTCTCTGACCCCAGAGCGACCCCCAGCCCACACTGACCGCTCGACCTGTACTGCTCTCCCCGACCACCAACGTAACACCTGGCCCCGCACTGGCCTCCTGCTTTACTGACTGCTGCCCTCCCCGGCCTCCCAGCTGCCCGCCTCCTGCGCCACACTGAGCTCCCTCACTGCCACTATGTTGCACTCCCCCAGCGTCCCTAGAGACAGCCCCGCACTGACCTGCCCCATCCTGCACTGACCTTCCTGTGCCAGCTACAGCTCTTTCCCTGCTTCATAATGACATCCCCTTACCTTCTCCCTACCCTCTGCTTCTGCACTGATTTCCCCTTCCACTCCACAATGATTTATGTCCCTGCTATTGCAATAACCTACTTCAGTGATCCCTTTGCTACCGTAATGACCTTGTTATTGCTGCTGCAGCCTCGAGGAACATATGTGCACACCACCGCTATTGTGGTGACCTCTTGTGCCCACTGCCAGCACCACTTGGCATTACTTTTACCTACTACTACCTTGTTCCCTTCATGCTCCTGTGTACGTACTGGTCACCGCCTCTATCTTTAAATCACTTCAGCCAGGCTTATATCACTCTCACTATCTCATTTATATCACAATACCCAAATGTGAGGAGATTTCAGTGCGTAATCAAATGTTGCCATGCTTCATCAGATTTTTTTTTAAAACAGAGTAAATGTGCCTGATATTTTACAAATAGAATAAGACATGTGCCCTACACCTAAAAGTTTAGGATAGGGAAGACAATGGGTACCAGTGGGAAAGAGCGAAGGGAGTTATAGCTATGGAGAACAAGGTGTTAAGGATTTAAGGAAGAGCGAAGAGGTGCTTGGTTTAGGGTTGTACACATAGCCCCTCATCCTGCAGAGATTTATGCATGGGCTTAACTTTACCAGTGTAAATAGTCCTAAAATCAATAGTACTGCTACTCACTGTGCAAAAGTTAAGTACATGCATAAGTCTTTGCAAGATCAGGACCACAGGGAGTATTGTTACCTCTTCCCCTCCACCTGGTAACTCCATATAAAACCTAGAGTGTTTGTTTTTCAAATAGCCTGATGATAGAATCATAGCAACATATGCAGAATTTGTGCATACTTTTGAACAGAGGAGGGCTTTCTTTTACTTCAGTATTTTGCTTATGTATGGTTTCAGGCTAGTTGTTACTTATATTTATGCTAATCTCACATACATAGGGGGTTTTCTTTTGAACTGGATGGAATTTTTTTATATTTTGTCTTAAGTAAACAGACTGGATTAAATTTTTTGAAATGACTTGTTTTTCCTCTCTGACATTTACTTAAACACGCATACTGTTTGAGTAACAGATCAGGTGGTATAACCATATTTGTTGAAGGAGACTTTCACATATTCATCTCATTAGTGGAAAGTTGATTGCAGGATGATATCCTCTTCTAGGAAAACAGAAGTGCAGTGTCTGCGCTCTGAATTCTTTAAAATGAGATATTCAAAAGTGATACAATCCTCCTTGAAGCTGTTCATATAATTTTAAAATTAGTTTTGAAATGTAAACATAAACTGACATTTTGTTTCTGTGTTGCTGTTCTCACAGGATTTTTAAGGGGCAGAGCTTTCTCTAAAGTCATTATAAAATGTATTATAAACTGCAGAAGCAAGTTCAACGGTAGCTTGGTACAGTTTGCTGCATATAGGGAATTCTTATATGAGGGAGGGAGCATGAACAGTTTAAGATTAAATTTATTTTCAGAATTATGCAGGGTATAAACACTGCATATGTAATGGAGTGCTGATTTGCAACTTCAGCTATGAATGTTAGCAGGTGGCTCCATAGTGAAATTATATACCTAAATAGCTGTTAAAGATCATCTTACACAATCAAGATTAAATAGAAAGATAACCCACATATTTAGGGACTTCTGGATAAGGAATAGTGAGGCATACATTTTTTTTCACTATAACTGCGCATTGGATTTAGCCCATGCATGGCACTGTCAGCACTTCTCTGGTGGCATTATCAGTTTAACTTTTTACATAAAAAAATATTCTGTACTACCTTGCTCTTTGTGTAATTATTTACACTGGTGGCAAGGTCCTGGAAAAGATGAAGATGGGCAGGACCTGGGTCTTCCTGATTGCCCCGGCATGGTCCAGGCAGCATTGGTACGGGACTCTCACGAGCCTGGTGGTCGTCCCGCCTCGGCCGTTACCCTCTTGCCTGGACCTGCTCTCTCAGGACCAGGGCCACCTCCTCCACCCCAACCTAGCGGCACTCCACCTCATGGTGTGGCTGCTCAATCATTAGGCCGGGAGGAAAGGATGTGCTTGGAAAGGGTTCAGTGTGTCCTCTTGGAAAGCAGTTGGCCCTCCACGCACTGAGCCTACTTAGCAAAGTGGTCTCAGTTTTCCTGATGAGTGGTTGAATGGAGTGTCTCCCCTGTGGCTGCCGCAATCCAGCTCATTTTGGACTACCTCCCTCACCTGGCGCCCTCGCCATCAAGGTGCACTTGGTGGCCATATCGGCCTTCCATTCGCCTGTGCAGGGGCACACGGTATTCTCCCATGCTATGACTGATTCCTCAAAGGATTGGATCGTCTCTTCCCTTACGTTAGGCCCCCGGTCCCACAGCGGGACCTGAACTTGGTGCTGGCCCAGCTGATGGGTCCCCCGTTTGAGCCGCTAGCTATTTGCTCCTAGTCACACCTCTCATGGAATGTAGCCTTCCTGGTAGCGATCCGAGGTCCCATACACAGTGTTCCATAAGGATAAGGTCCAGCTCCGCCCACATCCTTCGTTCCTTCTGAACGTGGTCTCAGCCTTCCACATAGATCAGGACATTTTCCTGCCGGTCCTGTGTCCCAAGCCCTATGTATCCAGTGAGGAGCGCCGCCTCCACTCGCTGCATGTGAGATAGGCTCTGGCTTTTTATCTGGAGCGGACTAAGCAGTTCAGGAAGTCTTTGCAGCTGTTCATCACCTTGGCTGAACACGTGAGGGATCGGCCAATCTCAACTCAGTGACTCTCCAACTGGATCACCTCGTCCATCCGTACCTGTTATGACCTGGTGGGAGTCCCTCCGCTGTCAGTTGTGAGGGCACACTTGACTAGGGTGTAAGCCTCATCAGCTGCCTTTTTAGCCCATGTCCCCATTCAGGACATTTGCTGGGCTGCCACATGGTCTTCAGTTCACACATTCGCCTCGCATTATGCGATCGTCTCCCAGACCAGGGAAGATCCTGGGTTCAGCAGGGCTGTGGTCCGTCCCGAGAATTTGTGAACTCCTATCCACCTCCAACAGATATAGCCTGGAATCACCCATTGTGGAATACACATGAGCAATCACTTGAAGAAGAAAAGACAGTTACCTTTTCCATAATTGGTGTTCTTCAAGATGTGTTGCTCATGTCTATTCCACATCCCACCCTCTTTCCCCTGTCGGAGTTGTCTGGCAAGAAGGAACTGAGGGTGGGGGGAGCGTGCAGCGCCTCTTATACCGCAGCATGGAGGCGCTTCTCCATGGGTTGCTAGGGGTGCTCTGCTATGGGTGCTGCTCGGGGAAAAACTTCAGACACAGGTGTACGGGGTGAGCAAGCACACCATTGTGGAATAGACACGAGCAACACATCCTGAAGAACACCAGTTACGGAAAAGGTAACTGTCTTTCCCCACACAAAACTTATGGGAGAAGAATCTGCAGTAACTTGTGCTGATTTCATAATGCAGAGGGGTAACTTCCTTCATGGAGGTTCCTGTAGATGGAGGAGCTGGCTGACAGCATGGCTCATGGAAACTTTGCTGCCCCAAGGCTGAAACAAAACTTGGGGGCTGTACAACAGTGTTGAAGAGGTGCAGATGCAAGATCTGTGTGGATCTCAAGGGCTCATAAGTGAACCATCAGCTACTTGTATTGGTCTAGGGTGAAAAATCCAGTCCTGTGGTGGAAGAATTGTTTTTTTTCATTCTGTAATTTTTCCTTTGCTATTCTGTCCTTTTAAAAGCTTCTCCAGGTTTGGAAAATGTTGTTGTTCTTCAATTTTTCACTCTACAACAAAAAACAACTAGAAAAAGTGAGGGGAAAAAAGCCCATCATTAATTGGATAGCATTCAGTGGAAAAAGGGAAATAAAGGGGGTAACCAATGTGGAAAATCATTTTATGTTCTGATGTAAAATCAGAACATTTGGGAAAAACTGAAAGTACTCTGCAAGAGTTTTGGTTTAGAAAAAAGAACGTTTTCCATCAAAAAAGATTTGAATGAAATATTTTGACCACAAGTTTATGATGATAATTGGATTAAGTGGTGTCAAATGGGGGAGGTAACAAAAGCCCACAGGCAAATATAAAAAAGGTGATCTTAACAGAGGTTTAGATGTTGTGGGAAGACATGAAAAACAGTAGGGTCATAGGAGCAACAAGAGGGAAATCAGTGAGGGAATCTGCTCAAAATCTTATATGTCTGTACAGACTGGTGATCTGCTAGGTCACTCCAAGCCTTGACTCTGGGAGCCAGCCTTACCCTGGTCTGCTGTAAGAACCCCCACTCCTGAGCGGTTCATGCACAGCCTCTAGCATGTAAGCTGCTCCATGTAAGTGAGTGAGCACTTTTGGCCAGCCGCTGGTTGGATTTTGCAACTGAATTACACTAACCAATATCTCCGGTCCCAGACACAACACTAGGAACCTCTGTCTTGCAGTTTCCAGTTATTTCTGCTGGATGCTGCAAGCTTATATGAGTTTATCAATTGATATGTACCAGGCTTGTTATCCAAGGGGAGTCTCTGACCTGCTTCAAACCAAATGCACTGCTTCAGGTAGAATAAACAAATTTATTACCTACAGAAGATAGATTTCAAGTGATTATAAGTCAACGCACATGCCAGATTTGGTCAAATGAAACAAAAGGAAAATGCATTCTAAGCTGATCTTAACACCTTCAGTGCCCTTACAAACTTAGATGCTTCTCACCACAGCTGGCTGGTTGCCCTTCAGCCAGGCTCCCCCTTTGATCAGCTCTTCAGTCGCTTGGTGATGGTGTCTGTAGATGGAGGTGGAAGAGAGAGACCATGGCAAGTGTCTCTCCCTTTTATCATGTTCTTTCTTCCCTCTTGGCTTTGCCCCCCCCCTTCAGAGTCAGGTGAGCATTACCTCATCATAGTCCCAAACTATCCAAGGGAAGTGGGGTGACTCACTTAAGAGTCCAGCAGATCCTTTGTTGCTGCCTAGGCCAGTGTCCTTTCTTCCTGTGAGACTGGGCTGGGTTTGTCCCATATGTGCCCTGATGAGGTGTGAACTGCCCCTCTGCCTCCTGAGGGTTTTTCCTGAGCTTGTTTTAAGCCATGAGGACACATTGTCAGCTTCATTACTGTATATATGAAATTACAACCTATAACATTACTATAACAACAATGCTCAGTGCATCATGAGCCTTCCGAAGATACCCAACATGACAAACTTTGCATTGGATACCATGCAATCATATTATAAGGATGAACATGGGGGTGCAGGGTGTTCTCCTGAGGTACAGAGCATCACAGAAGGAAGAATAGGAAGAGACCAGTATGGCTCCATCAGAAGCTGTTTAATAACTGGAAAGGAATTGTCATAAACAGATAGCTAAGGGTTAATGTCTCTTTCACCTGAAGCACCTGACCAGAGGACCAATCAGGAAACTGGATGTTTTCAACTTTGGGTGGAGGGAATTTTGTGTCTGAGGTCTTTGTTATAGCTAAGGGTTAATGTCTCTTTCACCTGAAGCACCTGACCAGAGGACCAATCAGGAAACTGGATGTTTTCAACTTTGGGTGGAGGGAATTTTGTGTCTGAGGTCTTTGTTTTCTGTCTGCCTGCTTTCTCTGAGCTTTGGAGAAGTAGTTTCTGTTTTCTAATCTTCTGTTTCTAAGTGTATGGACAAAGAGATCAGATAGTAAGTTATATGGTTTCTTTTCTTTGGTATTTGCATGAATATAAGTGCTGGAGTGCTTTGATTTGTAGTCTTTTTGAATAAGGCTGTTTATTCAATATTCTTTTAAGCAATTGACCCTGTATTTCATCACCTTAATACAGAGAGACCATTTGTATGTATTTTTTCTTTCTTTTTTATATAAAGCTTTCTTTTAAGACCTGTTGGAGTTTTTCTTTACTTCAGGGAAATTGAGTCTGTACTCACCAGGGAATTGGTGGGAGGAAGAAATCAGGGGGAGATCTGTGTGTGTTGAATTTGCTAGCCTGATTTTGCATTTCCTCTGGGTGAAGAGGAAAGTGCTTTTTGTTTCCAGGACTGGGAACGGAGAGGGGGAGTCACTCTGTTTGGATTCACAGAGCTTGTGTCTGTGTATCTCTCCAGGAGCACCTGGAGGGGGGAAGGGAAAAAGGATTATTTCCCTTTGTTGTGAGACTCAAGGGATTTGGGTCTTGGGGTCCCCAGGAAAGGCTTTTCAGGGGGACCAGAGTGCCCCAAAACACTCTAATTTTTTGGGTGGTGGCAGCAAGTACCAGGTCCAAGCTGGTAGCTAAGCTTGGAGGTTTTCATGCTAACCCCCATATTTTGGACGCTAAGGTCCAAATCTGGGACTAAGGTTATGATAGGAATCCTACAGGATGTGGAGCTATGGACAAATTGCTAAGGAGGAGTACAAAAGAATAGCACAAACATGTAAGAACAAATCAGAAAGGGTAAAGCATAAAATTAGTTACACCTAGTAAGGGCATCAAAGGCAATAAGAGGTTTTTTAAATACATTAGGAGAAAGAGAATTATGAAGGAAAATGTAGATACTTTTTGAGGAAGGAGAGCTAGTAACTGATGACATCAAGAAAACTGAGGTGCTTAATGCCTATTTTGTTTCAGTCTTCACTAAAAAAGTTAATGGTGACTAGATACTCAACACAATTAATATTAACAACAAAGGGGAAACAATGCAAGCCAAAATAAGGAAAGAACATGTTAAAGAATATTTAGATACGCTAGAGGTATTCAAGTTAGCAAGGCCTGATGAAATTCATCCTACTGTACTTAATGAACTAAACTAGCTGAAGCAATCTTGGAACTGGTTGCACTTACCTTTGAGAACTCCTGGAAAAAGGGTGAGGTCCCAGAAGACTGGAGAAGAGCAAACTCAGTACATATCTTTAACAAAGGGAACAAAGAGGACCTGGGGAATTATAGACCAGTCAGCCTGACTTTGATACTATGACATTCCCCAGGGTGAAACCTGAACTGCTGTGTCCCCTTACCTCTCCAGCCTGAGATGCCTTTTACACTGCATTGCTAGTGAATAGCAAACCTATCCAGGCTTTGATCACTCACAGCCACTCGCATGCAAAGTCAGTCCCAGCTGAGGGGATGAATTCTATGCCCAGCCACCCATGAATAGATACAAAGCAACACCCACATATCCCTCAGTCCCAGGCTTGCCCCCCCCCCGCTCCCGAAATGTGCATCTTGTACTGTTCAGTAGCCCACTGGACCGCAGAAGCTCATAAATTAGTCCAACATTCCAATAAAGTGTAATAAATGTGTACCAGCCTTGTTGTCTCAAGTGGAGGCTTCCCAAACACTTGAATCCAAATACATTTGTTTATATAAAACAATAAATTTATTAACTAGAGAAAGATAGATGTTAAGTGATTTACAAGAGATAAGGCATAACAATCATAGTTGGTTACAAAAGAAATAAAAAGATAAACATGCAAGCGATTTCCTAAACTTTACCAAGGCTAATATGTTTAAAAGTAAAAAAGTTTGCTCTCATCCAAAAGCTTCCAACAGTCTGTACTGGATGGAAAAGACCTCCAGGCCAGGACCACTCTCCCCCAGTTCAGTGATGCACCTTTGTCTTTCAAGAAATCTTGCTGCCATGAGTAGAGAGGGGGGAGGAGAGGGGTCTAAAGGCATTTTCTCCCCTTCTTATATTCTAACCCTTTGTCCTGGAAAAGTCTTTGCTGGGTCATGGGGTCAGGCAGTTCCATGGAATATGTGAGCTGCCAACTGTCCTTCAGATTAATTGTAAATTTCCTGTTTACAATTCCCCTCTTAGTGAATATCCAATTAAGCAGATAATGGTCTTTTAGCACCTAGCTGGCATGCCAGTGTGCCTTTGTCTTTGAGAAAATGGTCTGATAATGTTACCTAGAACTACAACATATTTCGCTAACAATCATGGCAACTCCTACAATTTTATATGCAGTGATGTTACACACATTTCAGCAGGATAATAATATTCAGCAGATGTGTTTTTTCAAATGATACCTCACAAGGCATACTTTGTACACAATATATCATAATCATATAATGAGGTGAACATGGGGCACAGTGTGTCACAGATACCTGGAAAGATACTGGAACAAATTATGAAACAATCAATTGGTAAATCTCTGAAGGAATATATGATTATAAGGAATAGCCAGCATGGATTTGTCAAGAACAAATCATGCAAACCAACCTAATTTCCTTCTTTGACGGGATTACTGGCCTAGTGGGTAGGGGGGAATCAGCAGATGTGATATATATCTAGATTGTAGTAAGACTTTTGACACAGTCCTGCATGGCAATTTCATAAGCACACTAGGGAAATGTGGTCTAAATGAAATAACTGTAAGGTGGGTGCATGACTGGTTGAATGACCATACTCGGAAAGCAGTTATCAATGGCTCATTGTCAAACTGAAAGGGAATATGTAGTGGAGTCCTGTTTGCTCAGTCCTTGGTCTAGTGCTATTCAATATTTTCATTAATGATTTGGATAATAGAGTGGGGAGTATGCTTATAAGATTTGTAGATAACACCAAGTTGGGAGGGGTGGCCAAGTTATAGGAGGACAGGATTAGAGTTCAAAATGATCTTGACAAATTGGAGAATTGATCTGCATTCAACAAGATGAAATTCAGTAAAGACAAGGATGGTACTTTCTACTTAGAAAGGAAAAATCAGTTCAGTGGTGTGGGGGAGGAGGGAGACAGGAAGAGGCAGAGGGAAGTTGCAGGGGCTTGGGGGAAGGGATGGAGTAGGGGTGAGGCCTGGGATGGAGTGGGAGTTGAGCACCCCCTGGGAACTGTGAAAGTCAGCACCTCTGTTTTGAGGCCCCTTGCAGCTCCACATTTCTGAGAGTCTGTGGTAAACATAAAAGACAGCATAGGGTTGTTTCTGTTATCTTGTGTGCAGAAAGGTATGTTGTGTATATGTTGACAAAATATTATTATGAATGCTTGCTGGTACAAAGTGACTCTTTAAGGGTATGTTTACAGTACAGCTGGCAGTGTACCTCCAAGCTCTAGGTAGACAGACTTGTGCTAGTTCTGCTTGAGCTAGCATGCTAAAAATATACAATGTGGATGTTATGCCATGGGTGGCAATTTGGCTAGAGACCTGAGCTCAGATCCAGGTGGGCTTTGACTCATGTGGCTAACCCGAGCCTCTGCCTATGTTGCAGCTAGGATTGCCACCTTTCAGGTACAAAAAACCCCAGGATATATGGGATGATCCAGAATCCATAACACTGCACAGCTGGCATGATGTACTGAGCACCCTTACCTATTTCATGGGATAGCCAGTAGTGTGTACTGAACATCCTGAAGGATTTCCTGGGATAGCTACCTCAAAAAAGGGACAATCCCGGGAAAACCCAGACAGGTGATAACCCTAGCCGTTGCAGCCACACTGCTGTTTTTAGAAGAGTTAGCACAAGTCTGTCTACCCAGGCTCCAAGCTGTATGTATGCTCCCAGACACAGTGTAGTCATATCTTTTGAAACCATCATCTACAGAGAATAGGGGAAATGAAGTGATTATATTTGTGAAAATTATTGGACAGAAAACAAAAACAAAATTATAGTATAAAGCATAAGTTTTAGCATGCTTAGAAGTTTATAGACTCTAGAACTGGAAGGGACCTCGAGAGGTCATCGAGTCCAGTCCCCTGCCCTCATGGCAGGACCATATACTTTCTAGACCATCCCTGATAGACATTTATCTAACCTACTCTTAAATATCTCCAGAGATGGAGATTCCACAACTTCCCTAGGCAATCTATTCCAGTGTTTAACTACCCTGACAGTTAGGAACTTTTTCCTAATGTCCAACCTAAATGTCTCTTGCTGCAGTTTAATAGTATTAGTTTAAATATTTATACAATTTATTTTCTTTTTGTTCTTTTTTGTAGCCCAGACCAACTGGGAAAGGAAAATTATTGAAGACGACTGTAAAATTTTTGCCACAGTTGGCTCAGGTAATATTTTTGTAATTTTTTGTTTTGACAACTTTTTATTTTCAAATGTGCAGCAAAGCATGGGGGATCCCACAGAGAAAACTGGACTTCATTGCAATGTATACATTGGAATCAAAAAGGCTTTACATATATGTACAAGAAATATTAGGAAAACAGACTAGTTAACTTAGATGAGCAGAAAATATTGAAAAGAATAAAAGCTACAGACGAAAGCTATAAAATAAATGTTATAGAAAAATTGGAATATAATTCATTCTGTATCTTCTACTTGAAGCATCCTTCAATCCTCAGCCCTTTCTCCAGGGAAAAGAAAGGGACTCTGGCTAGGAAGATTTTTTTCTCCCTTTTCACTTCCTTCTTGTGCTTTTTAACTACCTTCTCAGCTGATGGGATAATTAACCCCTTAGTTCATCAGCCGACAGCCTGATTAGGTAATTCGTCTTCTACCTTTCCATCAGAGCTTGTGGGGAATTAGCTATTGGCTATCAGTACTCTGTCACAGTATGTTTACACTGTCTAGGAGATGTGATTTCCAGCATAGGTAGAACGATTTGTGCTAGCTCGCTCAAGCCAGCATGCTAAAAATAGCAGTGTGACCATTGCAGCACAGGCAGTGGCTTGGGCTACCCACCTAAGTCCAAGCCCGCCTCACTCCCTGGGTCCAAGCTTGAGTGACTAGCCTGAATCACTGCCCATGCTGCAGTGTCCACAATGCTGTTTTTATTGTGCTAACTCAAGGTGAGCTAGCATATCTGTCTATCTGCACTGGAAATCAAACCTCCCAGTTGCAGTGTAAACATTCACTAATAAGGTTTCTTGATTCTTGAATATTGCTGCCCCTTGAAAAGATAAGGGCAATGCTTTTGAGTAATTGCGGGGTCAGTGTAGTTAAGTCTGAGAAGCCATTTCCTTTACAAACATATTTCCAGGGACATTGACCTGGGAATAATAAAAAAAGATTCTAGGCTGAAGGAGCTGTTTAAATAAGTTATACTTAAGAAAGGTAGTACTGGATTCTTGTAAGCAGGATGAGATTTGCTAAGCTACTGATGGCTGAATATTGTACATTATGTTATCTTGCCATGGAGCTAGGACCCTCAAAGAGGGAAGCCTTTTGTTTGTGTTAAAAAAGCAACAAAACAAAAACATTGAAGGGGATAGGTACTCTGGATCCCAAATCATATTTTTTGGGGAGCAGCAGTTACATAAATTGGTTGTAGATTTCACTGGGAGAAACAGTTGATATCTATCATACTAAACCAGAAAAAGATTCTGTTAAACCTCTTTTTTCCCTTGTTTTCGTAGCTTTTGCTTTTTTTTTTCCATATCAATCTCATCTTCATAAATGTCTGGCGTCTGTCTTAGTAGTGGGTATATACTGTACTGTTAACTTAGAATAAAATATTATGTTTATGCCTATTATAAATTATTACTAATTTTTGGAATGAGTTTCTGAATGATTACCTCCTGTTTTTAGAGAAAAATAGGGAATTCTGTTTATTTTTGTGTTGCTTTGTTACCATTATTATATGTTATGGGTCTGCTGTTTTCTTTTGTAATTTATTGTGTTTTTAAGTGTGTCAAAGACATGTAGCTATCTCTTGTTATTGTTATTTTATAAAGCTAAAGAATGAAATATTTATTTCAGGTAAGCTCTAAGCCACAGTGGCAGCAAGCTTCTCCTTCATTTCATCTGAGAAAAGAGCAGAAAGATGATGAGCCAGATCAGTTTATTGTCAAAAATGAGCTTTCACCTGGTAAGATTACCACTCAGTATTTAATGAAAAAAATAGTTTAAAGTTGAGTTAATACAAGATTATAGAGTTAGGAGAATAGAATTTTATTCCCAAATTGCTGCAGTCTTCCTATATGATCTCGAGCAAGTCACAATCTTTATGTGCCTCATTTTTTTCCTTTGTGAAATGGGTGCAATGATACTTACCTATCTTACAAAGATGGTGCAGGTAAATTTATTAATGTTTGTAAAGTGCCATAATCGCCTTGGATAAAGAATGCTGTAGAAGTGCAAAATATTGTTTATTATTTTATTAGTATTTTAGGTCTGGAAAAGTGATTTGCTTGTTTAGTACAACATTGTTCATTTAACATTTTCTTTATCAGAAAATACATAGTTCTAGCTGCTAGCGTATGATTGTAGATTACCGAAAAGCCATTAGTTTAGGAAATGGAATGTTTGCCATAAAACTAGTCAAACAGCGAAGAGAATCCTTACAATATTTGCATATTTTAATATATTTCACTTAAAAGATTGTGTTGCGATCTAGCATAAAAAGAGTTTATACAATAATGTAAGTTTCCAAAAAGTCAGATTCATTTTTAGTACTGTATATCTGAATATTAGAAATCCTTAATCGTAATCAGTATAGTAGTCAGTGAAATGTTGCATACAGTCAATGGACAGAATTTGAGCCCCAATGAGATCAGTGACAAAACTTCAATTGACATCAGTGGAGCCAGAATTTCACCCCAAAACTACAAAAGAAATATAGTTAGAATGTAGATTTACTTTAGCAGTTAACAGAAATGGGATTCTGTATCTATGATAGAAAAAAAAAGACACAGGTCAAAAATACGTGGACCCATTCACAGGAAATAAAATTAAGAAATATTTTAAAATAGTAACTTTACAGATCTTTAAATAGATTTTATGTAAATATTCTTTAACAGTTTATACAGTACAAGCAAGTATTAGTTTTGTTTCATTTATTTTGCTGCAAATGATGTAGGGCGTGATCCTGAAAGATGCTGAGAGAGCTGAACTTTCATTGAAATAAATGTGAGTTGAGAACTCTCAGAATCTTTAGAGGGTACTCAGCACATTCCATGTTTGGGCTCATAGTATGCAACTTGCATATATCTATTTCATGCAAGGACAATATTTGGAGGAGAGGAATAAGAGACGCAGGATACAGGGCTCTATGGTTAATGAACCAGTTGCTGGAACATCAACTTCTAAAGCATGGAGCAGCTATCATCCAAAAAAAGATCGTGAAAATTTCAGAAGTACTCTTGTTAACATCATCATGTGAGTTTTCTTGTGTTTGTATAAATGCATTTTTCCCTTTCAAAGTTGAAATGAAATTTAAAAAAATGTTAATATAACAAAAAGTTCAAGATTGCAAGACAGTAGCAGATTATGTATATGAATGCAAAAAATGACCCGTTTAAGAAATAAAAACTACCAGGTAAGATGCTCTTCTGTACACTTCTCTTGATTTCTCTAAAATTGGGAGGCTATAAGAGTAATTTATGAACTGTGCAAACTGGGACTTAGCCATATTATTCTTTTGGGGAACGAAAGGGCAGGTATTATAATTTAGATGAAGAGTAGATTTGGCAGCTGGAGTTTATCAGGTGATCAAAATCTTTAAGATTTGGGTTTGATTCAGCAGGGAATGTGTGATGGATTCAGGCTGCTTATTAGTTTTTCAGAAAGTGCTTGTTCACTCCTATTTGAAATGTTATTTGAAGTGTGATAAAATTACCCAGAAATGCACATACTGACATTTTTTATTGCTCATGTGACACTTTTTACGCATAATTATTAGCTGAGCTCCACCTTAGTTTCATAACTTGGACAGAAAGCTGTGATTGTGGACACTGGTATTATTAAAACAATGAGGAGTCCAGTGGCACCACTCCATGCATCTGAAGAAGTGGGTTTTTTACCCACGAAAGCTTATGCCCAAATAAATCTGTTCGTCTTTAAGGTGCCATCAGACACCTCATTGTTTTTCTGGATACAGACTAACACGGCTTACCCCCTGATACTGATTAGTAAACTGCATTTAGAATATTCCCAGTTGACTAACTGAAGACACACTTGGTATTTTATAATACAGCAAGGAGTGATATCCAGGAGTGTCTGGAAAATGTCTGTATATCAGCCGTTCGTGAATCTGGAAGATTTTTAAATTTGTTTTGTCATTTTTATTTTCTAATGAGAAATGATTTTCCAAAAAAAGATAATTACTAAGTTATTTTAGTGTGAGGATGTGTCACTATAATTAAAATGGATCTTTAAAATATTTTAAAGTTATTTAAAAATCTTAGTAAGATACCCTGAAGCTTGTGCTACTCCAAAATCTTTTCTTTCTTAGGTAACTACCTCAACCTTTACAATGCCCTGAAGATGTTTATAAAAAACCTGTTTTGTGTTTTGTTTCTTAAATATTTAGCAGTGTGGAGAGAATTTCCTGGGTCATTGACCATTTTTTATCTGGCTGCACAGATGCAGAAATGCCTACAGCATGACTGACAATATTTTATTGCCATAAATGAACCATTATTATATAATAAACTGTGGAATAAAACTATCCTTCTGATAAACCAGTCTCCCAAATGAAAAGAACTGGTTTGATAAATCCTTTTTCTTAACATAATCTGGAAATTTTGTAAACTAAATATATTATAAATATTAGTTTTTCTAACTGAATATATTCTTCATTATGTGTTTCTGCTGCTAAGGTGAGTATGAGATGGACTATTTCACAGCTGAATACTGGTACGAAAATATTGACAAATTCATTAAAACAGAAAGAATCTAATCTTGTAGTTTAGCATAAAGCAAATAAACAAACAAAAATGTATGAGTTAGAATTTACTAACTGTAAATATAAAAAAATTTGATTAGCATAGTGCAATTATAATAACAAAGTTGTGGCAATGTTGGATAATTAGGGACATATCTCCTCTTGAGGAGCTTTCTTGTTTTCTTTAATATTGTCAACTAATTGTAATGGACTAATTTAAATGGCTTGTTAGAATATATTTAACATTCTCATAAGTGTAAGACCATTTTTTCACAAACCATAGGTTTGAGTCTGCCAACTTTACCTACATGAATAGTCCTTGCTAATATGACTAGTCCCTTGATTTGAAAGAAATTACTAAATAAAGATACCTTAACTGATATTCTCGAAGTATTTCCTACTTAAATCTTAAAATTAGATTTGTTTTCAAACTATGGTCAATAGGCACAACAGTTCCCTATGCACCTTAAAGGCAGAATTGAGCACTATACCTGTGAAACCTTAAAGAAAAGGTGTTTAGTAAACTATTCCATTGTCTGGAAAAATATTTGGGTCCATACAGAATTCTTGATTATACTTTTGATTCAGTTGGTGGCAGGCATCATTCTTTTGACCACTGCTGAGATGAGATATGATATGGTATCTTTTAGAGATGCCAGTACAATTTTTCTGAAGAACATAGTACTGACACAAGGTGGGTGAGGTACTATCTTTTATTGAACCAACTTCTGTTGATGACAGACACACAAAGCTTGTCTCTGTCACCAACAGAAGTTGGTCCAATAAAAGATAGTACCTCTAATATTCTGAGACCAGCATGGCTACAACAACACTGCATAATGCATATTATGTCATTTTTGTTTTGTTAGGCAGCAAGACTTTACTCTGCAACAGCCTGTTTCACTACATGAAACCCAGTCTCCAAGAACGGGTTCTCCCACGCCCATAAAGAAAGACATTTTGGTAATTAAGACAGTGTTGTTTGCAGTATTATTATAAATTATTGCTTTTTATTTCACTGAAATAGTAACAAGATGACTAATATTCAGAATTTGTATGCTGGTAGGTACTTTAGATTTATTTTGGCATACAGTACAAAGGTTTTATTTTTGAGAATTTAGAATAACTATTTTTTTTAATAATTTGGTCGCAAATCCTCTACATTGAATAAATTTGAGTTTGCTCTTTTGTTTTGTTTGTAAGTGGCCATATTAGTTTTGGCAATGAAAGTATGTGTGTGATGGAAAACCTGCAGGCAGTAGCATGCTGAGAGAGTTGACCTTCCTTACTGTTTCACTACTAGAAAGTTAAGAAGACACTGCTTTTTGGATACTCTGACTAATATCTGTGAGGAGTATAAAGGGGAGTTGTCATGTGGGAAACGAGTTAGAGACACAAGTATGTATGTAAGAACGTGCATCTACTCAGACCAAGCAATGTGTTCTACCCTCATAAGTTATTTCTACTTTTAGCAGGAATAGAATTCACAAGGGGATTATATTTTGGGTTTGTTTCAGTTAGAAAATATTATATGTCATTTCTGCTTTTGTAACATAAAAACATGCCTATTAGTGGAGAAATTATGCCGCTTTCCTTCCTTTGGCCAGAATTAGGTACTGATTTATTACTATACCTATTCATATGAATCAAGCCACTGACAGCCTGTCCTACGTGTTTATAGATCATCTAATTACCATATTACCAAATTGCTAAAATCTAGATTTTAAAGATCACAGCAAAGAGTTTTATTATGAAGAACTTTGTTATCTGGTTAATTTAGATGGTAAATTAATTTTTTAAAATCTGCTAAAACAGATCTTTGTTTTCTTTCTTCTCCCCTTTAATGATTGTTTCTGTGTTGCTGTTCTCACAGGATTTTTAAGGGGCAGAGCTTTCTCTAAAGTCATTATAAAATGTATTATAAACTGCAGAAGCAAGTTCAACGGTAGCTTGGTACAGTTTGCTGCATATAGGGAATTCTTATATGAGGGAGGGAGCATGAACAGTTTAAGATTAAATTTATTTTCAGAATTATGCAGGGTATAAACACTGCATATGTAATGGAGTGCTGATTTGCAACTTCAGCTATGAATGTTAGCAGGTGGCTCCATAGTGAAATTATATACCTAAATAGCTGTTAAAGATCATCTTACACAATCAAGATTAAATAGAAAGATAACCCACATATTTAGGGACTTCTGGATAAGGAATAGTGAGGCATACATTTTTTTTCACTATAACTGCGCATTGGATTTAGCCCATGCATGGCACTGTCAGCACTTCTCTGGTGGCATTATCAGTTTAACTTTTTACATAAAAAAATATTCTGTACTACCTTGCTCTTTGTGTAATTATTTACACTGGTGGCAAGGTCCTGGAAAAGATGAAGATGGGCAGGACCTGGGTCTTCCTGATTGCCCCGGCATGGTCCAGGCAGCATTGGTACGGGACTCTCACGAGCCTGGTGGTCGTCCCGCCTCGGCCGTTACCCTCTTGCCTGGACCTGCTCTCTCAGGACCAGGGCCACCTCCTCCACCCCAACCTAGCGGCACTCCACCTCATGGTGTGGCTGCTCAATCATTAGGCCGGGAGGAAAGGATGTGCTTGGAAAGGGTTCAGTGTGTCCTCTTGGAAAGCAGTTGGCCCTCCACGCACTGAGCCTACTTAGCAAAGTGGTCTCAGTTTTCCTGATGAGTGGTTGAATGGAGTGTCTCCCCTGTGGCTGCCGCAATCCAGCTCATTTTGGACTACCTCCCTCACCTGGCGCCCTCGCCATCAAGGTGCACTTGGTGGCCATATCGGCCTTCCATTCGCCTGTGCAGGGGCACACGGTATTCTCCCATGCTATGACTGATTCCTCAAAGGATTGGATCGTCTCTTCCCTTACGTTAGGCCCCCGGTCCCACAGCGGGACCTGAACTTGGTGCTGGCCCAGCTGATGGGTCCCCCGTTTGAGCCGCTAGCTATTTGCTCCTAGTCACACCTCTCATGGAATGTAGCCTTCCTGGTAGCGATCCGAGGTCCCATACACAGTGTTCCATAAGGATAAGGTCCAGCTCCGCCCACATCCTTCGTTCCTTCTGAACGTGGTCTCAGCCTTCCACATAGATCAGGACATTTTCCTGCCGGTCCTGTGTCCCAAGCCCTATGTATCCAGTGAGGAGCGCCGCCTCCACTCGCTGCATGTGAGATAGGCTCTGGCTTTTTATCTGGAGCGGACTAAGCAGTTCAGGAAGTCTTTGCAGCTGTTCATCACCTTGCTGAACACGTGAGGGATCGGCCAATCTCAACTCAGTGACTCTCCAACTGGATCACCTCGTCCATCCGTACCTGTTATGACCTGGTGGGAGTCCCTCCGCTGTCAGTTGTGAGGGCACACTTGACTAGGGTGTAAGCCTCATCAGCTGCCTTTTTAGCCCATGTCCCCATTCAGGACATTTGCTGGGCTGCCACATGGTCTTCAGTTCACACATTCGCCTCGCATTATGCGATCGTCTCCCAGACCAGGGAAGATCCTGGGTTCAGCAGGGCTGTGGTCCGTCCCGAGAATTTGTGAACTCCTATCCACCTCCAACAGATATAGCCTGGAATCACCCATTGTGGAATACACATGAGCAATCACTTGAAGAAGAAAAGACAGTTACCTTTTCCATAATTGGTGTTCTTCAAGATGTGTTGCTCATGTCTATTCCACATCCCACCCTCTTTCCCCTGTCGGAGTTGTCTGGCAAGAAGGAACTGAGGGTGGGGGGAGCGTGCAGCGCCTCTTATACCGCAGCATGGAGGCGCTTCTCCATGGGTTGCTAGGGGTGCTCTGCTATGGGTGCTGCTCGGGGAAAAACTTCAGACACAGGTGTACGGGGTGAGCAAGCACACCATTGTGGAATAGACACGAGCAACACATCCTGAAGAACACCAGTTACGGAAAAGGTAACTGTCTTTCCCCACACAAAACTTATGGGAGAAGAATCTGCAGTAACTTGTGCTGATTTCATAATGCAGAGGGGTAACTTCCTTCATGGAGGTTCCTGTAGATGGAGGAGCTGGCTGACAGCATGGCTCATGGAAACTTTGCTGCCCCAAGGCTGAAACAAAACTTGGGGGCTGTACAACAGTGTTGAAGAGGTGCAGATGCAAGATCTGTGTGGATCTCAAGGGCTCATAAGTGAACCATCAGCTACTTGTATTGGTCTAGGGTGAAAAATCCAGTCCTGTGGTGGAAGAATTGTTTTTTTTCATTCTGTAATTTTTCCTTTGCTATTCTGTCCTTTTAAAAGCTTCTCCAGGTTTGGAAAATGTTGTTGTTCTTCAATTTTTCACTCTACAACAAAAAACAACTAGAAAAAGTGAGGGGAAAAAAGCCCATCATTAATTGGATAGCATTCAGTGGAAAAAGGGAAATAAAGGGGGTAACCAATGTGGAAAATCATTTTATGTTCTGATGTAAAATCAGAACATTTGGGAAAAACTGAAAGTACTCTGCAAGAGTTTTGGTTTAGAAAAAAGACCATTTTCCATCAAAAAAGATTTGAATGAAATATTTTGACCACAAGTTTATGATGATAATTGGATTAAGTGGTGTCAAATGGGGGAGGTAACAAAAGCCCACAGGCAAATATAAAAAAGGTGATCTTAACAGAGGTTTAGATGTTGTGGGAAGACATGAAAAACAGTAGGGTCATAGAAGCAACAAGAGGGAAATCAGTGAGGGAATCTGCTCAAAATCTTATATGTCTGTACAGACTGGTGATCTGCTAGGTCACTCCAAGCCTTGACTCTGGGAGCCAGCCTTACCCTGGTCTGCTGTAAGAACCCCCACTCCTGAGCGGTTCATGCACAGCCTCTAGCATGTAAGCTGCTCCATGTAAGTGAGTGAGCACTTTTGGCCAGCCGCTGGTTGGATTTTGCAACTGAATTACACTAACCAATATCTCAGGTCCCAGACACAACACTAGGAACCTCTGTCTTGCAGTTTCCAGTTATTTCTGCTGGATGCTGCAAGCTTATATGAGTTTATCAATTGATATGTACCAGGCTTGTTATCCAAGGGGAGTCTCTGACCTGCTTCAAACCAAATGCACTGCTTCAGGTAGAATAAACAAATTTATTACCTACAGAAGATAGATTTCAAGTGATTATAAGTCAACGCACATGCCAGATTTGGTCAAATGAAACAAAAGGAAAATGCATTCTAAGCTGATCTTAACACCTTCAGTGCCCTTACAAACTTAGATGCTTCTCACCACAGCTGGCTGGTTGCCCTTCAGCCAGGCTCCCCCTTTGATCAGCTCTTCAGTCGCTTGGTGATGGTGTCTGTAGATGGAGGTGGAAGAGAGAGACCATGGCAAGTGTCTCTCCCTTTTATCATGTTCTTTCTTCCCTCTTGGCTTTGCCCCCCCCTTCAGAGTCAGGTGAGCATTACCTCATCATAGTCCCAAACTATCCAAGGGAAGTGGGGTGACTCACTTAAGAGTCCAGCAGATCCTTTGTTGCTGCCTAGGCCAGTGTCCTTTCTTCCTGTGAGACTGGGCTGGGTTTGTCCCATATGTGCCCTGATGAGGTGTGAACTGCCCCTCTGCTCCTGAGGGTTTTTCCTGAGCTTGTTTTAAGCCATGAGGACACATTGTCAGCTTCATTACTGTATATATGAAATTACAACCTATAACATTACTATAACAACAATGCTCAGTGCATCATGAGCCTTCCGAAGATACCCAACATGACAAACTTTGCATTGGATACCATGCAATCATATTATAAGGATGAACATGGGGGTGCAGGGTGTTCTCCTGAGGTACAGAGCATCACAGAAGGAAGAATAGGAAGAGACCAGTATGGCTCCATCAGAAGCTGTTTAATAACTGGAAAGGAATTGTCATAAACAGATAGCTAAGGGTTAATGTCTCTTTCACCTGAAGCACCTGACCAGAGGACCAATCAGGAAACTGGATGTTTTCAACTTTGGGTGGAGGGAATTTTGTGTCTGAGGTCTTTGTTATAGCTAAGGGTTAATGTCTCTTTCACCTGAAGCACCTGACCAGAGGACCAATCAGGAAACTGGATGTTTTCAACTTTGGGTGGAGGGAATTTTGTGTCTGAGGTCTTTGTTTTCTGTCTGCCTGCTTTCTCTGAGCTTTGGAGAAGTAGTTTCTGTTTTCTAATCTTCTGTTTCTAAGTGTATGGACAAAGAGATCAGATAGTAAGTTATATGGTTTCTTTTCTTTGGTATTTGCATGAATATAAGTGCTGGAGTGCTTTGATTTGTAGTCTTTTTGAATAAGGCTGTTTATTCAATATTCTTTTAAGCAATTGACCCTGTATTTCATCACCTTAATACAGAGAGACCATTTGTATGTATTTTTTCTTTCTTTTTTATATAAAGCTTTCTTTTAAGACCTGTTGGAGTTTTTCTTTACTTCAGGGAAATTGAGTCTGTACTCACCAGGGAATTGGTGGGAGGAAGAAATCAGGGGGAGATCTGTGTGTGTTGAATTTGCTAGCCTGATTTTGCATTTCCTCTGGGTGAAGAGGAAAGTGCTTTTTGTTTCCAGGACTGGGAACGGAGAGGGGGAGTCACTCTGTTTGGATTCACAGAGCTTGTGTCTGTGTATCTCTCCAGGAGCACCTGGAGGGGGGAAGGGAAAAAGGATTATTTCCCTTTGTTGTGAGACTCAAGGGATTTGGGTCTTGGGGTCCCCAGGAAAGGCTTTTCAGGGGGACCAGAGTGCCCCAAAACACTCTAATTTTTTGGGTGGTGGCAGCAAGTACCAGGTCCAAGCTGGTAGCTAAGCTTGGAGGTTTTCATGCTAACCCCCATATTTTGGACGCTAAGGTCCAAATCTGGGACTAAGGTTATGATAGGAATCCTACAGGATGTGGAGCTATGGACAAATTGCTAAGGAGGAGTACAAAAGAATAGCACAAACATGTAAGAACAAATCAGAAAGGGTAAAGCATAAAATTAGTTACACCTAGTAAGGGCATCAAAGGCAATAAGAGGTTTTTTAAATACATTAGGAGAAAGAGAATTATGAAGGAAAATGTAGATACTTTTTGAGGAAGGAGAGCTAGTAACTGATGACATCAAGAAAACTGAGGTGCTTAATGCCTATTTTGTTTCAGTCTTCACTAAAAAAGTTAATGGTGACTAGATACTCAACACAATTAATATTAACAACAAAGGGGAAACAATGCAAGCCAAAATAAGGAAAGAACATGTTAAAGAATATTTAGATACGCTAGAGGTATTCAAGTTAGCAAGGCCTGATGAAATTCATCCTACTGTACTTAATGAACTAAACTAGCTGAAGCAATCTTGGAACTGGTTGCACTTACCTTTGAGAACTCCTGGAAAAAGGGTGAGGTCCCAGAAGACTGGAGAAGAGCAAACTCAGTACATATCTTTAACAAAGGGAACAAAGAGGACCTGGGGAATTATAGACCAGTCAGCCTGACTTTGATACTATGACATTCCCCAGGGTGAAACCTGAACTGCTGTGTCCCCTTACCTCTCCAGCCTGAGATGCCTTTTACACTGCATTGCTAGTGAATAGCAAACCTATCCAGGCTTTGATCACTCACAGCCACTCGCATGCAAAGTCAGTCCCAGCTGAGGGGATGAATTCTATGCCCAGCCACCCATGAATAGATACAAAGCAACACCCACATATCCCTCAGTCCCAGGCTTGCCCCCCCCCGCTCCCGAAATGTGCATCTTGTACTGTTCAGTAGCCCACTGGACCGCAGAAGCTCATAAATTAGTCCAACATTCCAATAAAGTGTAATAAATGTGTACCAGCCTTGTTGTCTCAAGTGGAGGCTTCCCAAACACTTGAATCCAAATACATTTGTTTATATAAAACAATAAATTTATTAACTAGAGAAAGATAGATGTTAAGTGATTTACAAGAGATAAGGCATAACAATCATAGTTGGTTACAAAAGAAATAAAAAGATAAACATGCAAGCGATTTCCTAAACTTTACCAAGGCTAATATGTTTAAAAGTAAAAAAGTTTGCTCTCATCCAAAAGCTTCCAACAGTCTGTACTGGATGGAAAAGACCTCCAGGCCAGGACCACTCTCCCCCAGTTCAGTGATGCACCTTTGTCTTTCAAGAAATCTTGCTGCCATGAGTAGAGAGGGGGGAGGAGAGGGGTCTAAAGGCATTTTCTCCCCTTCTTATATTCTAACCCTTTGTCCTGGAAAAGTCTTTGCTGGGTCATGGGGTCAGGCAGTTCCATGGAATATGTGAGCTGCCAACTGTCCTTCAGATTAATTGTAAATTTCCTGTTTACAATTCCCCTCTTAGTGAATATCCAATTAAGCAGATAATGGTCTTTTAGCACCTAGCTGGCATGCCAGTGTGCCTTTGTCTTTGAGAAAATGGTCTGATAATGTTACCTAGAACTACAACATATTTCGCTAACAATCATGGCAACTCCTACAATTTTATATGCAGTGATGTTACACACATTTCAGCAGGATAATAATATTCAGCAGATGTGTTTTTTCAAATGATACCTCACAAGGCATACTTTGTACACAATATATCATAATCATATAATGAGGTGAACATGGGGCACAGTGTGTCACAGATACCTGGAAAGATACTGGAACAAATTATGAAACAATCAATTGGTAAATCTCTGAAGGAATATATGATTATAAGGAATAGCCAGCATGGATTTGTCAAGAACAAATCATGCAAACCAACCTAATTTCCTTCTTTGACGGGATTACTGGCCTAGTGGGTAGGGGGGAATCAGCAGATGTGATATATATCTAGATTGTAGTAAGACTTTTGACACAGTCCTGCATGGCAATTTCATAAGCACACTAGGGAAATGTGGTCTAAATGAAATAACTGTAAGGTGGGTGCATGACTGGTTGAATGACCATACTCGGAAAGCAGTTATCAATGGCTCATTGTCAAACTGAAAGGGAATATGTAGTGGAGTCCTGTTTGCTCAGTCCTTGGTCTAGTGCTATTCAATATTTTCATTAATGATTTGGATAATAGAGTGGGGAGTATGCTTATAAGATTTGTAGATAACACCAAGTTGGGAGGGGTGGCCAAGTTATAGGAGGACAGGATTAGAGTTCAAAATGATCTTGACAAATTGGAGAATTGATCTGCATTCAACAAGATGAAATTCAGTAAAGACAAGGATGGTACTTTCTACTTAGAAAGGAAAAATCAGTTCAGTGGTGTGGGGGAGGAGGGAGACAGGAAGAGGCAGAGGGAAGTTGCAGGGGCTTGGGGGAAGGGATGGAGTAGGGGTGAGGCCTGGGATGGAGTGGGAGTTGAGCACCCCCTGGGAACTGTGAAAGTCAGCACCTCTGTTTTGAGGCCCCTTGCAGCTCCACATTTCTGAGAGTCTGTGGTAAACATAAAAGACAGCATAGGGTTGTTTCTGTTATCTTGTGTGCAGAAAGGTATGTTGTGTATATGTTGACAAAATATTATTATGAATGCTTGCTGGTACAAAGTGACTCTTTAAGGGTATGTTTACAGTACAGCTGGCAGTGTACCTCCCAGCTCTAGGTAGACAGACTTGTGCTAGTTCTGCTTGAGCTAGCATGCTAAAAATATACAATGTGGATGTTATGCCATGGGTGGCAATTTGGCTAGAGACCTGAGCTCAGATCCAGGTGGGCTTTGACTCATGTGGCTAACCCGAGCCTCTGCCTATGTTGCAGCTAGGATTGCCACCTTTCAGGTACAAAAAACCCCAGGATATATGGGATGATCCAGAATCCATAACACTGCACAGCTGGCATGATGTACTGAGCACCCTTACCTATTTCATGGGATAGCCAGTAGTGTGTACTGAACATCCTGAAGGATTTCCTGGGATAGCTACCTCAAAAAAGGGACAATCCCGGGAAAACCCAGACAGGTGATAACCCTAGCCGTTGCAGCCACACTGCTGTTTTTAGAAGAGTTAGCACAAGTCTGTCTACCCAGGCTCCAAGCTGTATGTATGCTCCCAGACACAGTGTAGTCATATCTTTTGAAACCATCATCTACAGAGAATAGGGGAAATGAAGTGATTATATTTGTGAAAATTATTGGACAGAAAACAAAAACAAAATTATAGTATAAAGCATAAGTTTTAGCATGCTTAGAAGTTTATAGACTCTAGAACTGGAAGGGACCTCGAGAGGTCATCGAGTCCAGTCCCCTGCCCTCATGGCAGGACCATATACTTTCTAGACCATCCCTGATAGACATTTATCTAACCTACTCTTAAATATCTCCAGAGATGGAGATTCCACAACTTCCCTAGGCAATCTATTCCAGTGTTTAACTACCCTGACAGTTAGGAACTTTTTCCTAATGTCCAACCTAAATGTCTCTTGCTGCAGTTTAATAGTATTAGTTTAAATATTTATACAATTTATTTTCTTTTTGTTCTTTTTTGTAGCCCAGACCAACTGGGAAAGGAAAATTATTGAAGACGACTGTAAAATTTTTGCCACAGTTGGCTCAGGTAATATTTTTGTAATTTTTTGTTTTGACAACTTTTTATTTTCAAATGTGCAGCAAAGCATGGGGGATCCCACAGAGAAAACTGGACTTCATTGCAATGTATACATTGGAATCAAAAAGGCTTTACATATATGTACAAGAAATATTAGGAAAACAGACTAGTTAACTTAGATGAGCAGAAAATATTGAAAAGAATAAAAGCTACAGACGAAAGCTATAAAATAAATGTTATAGAAAAATTGGAATATAATTCATTCTGTATCTTCTACTTGAAGCATCCTTCAATCCTCAGCCCTTTCTCCAGGGAAAAGAAAGGGACTCTGGCTAGGAAGATTTTTTTCTCCCTTTTCACTTCCTTCTTGTGCTTTTTAACTACCTTCTCAGCTGATGGGATAATTAACCCCTTAGTTCATCAGCCGACAGCCTGATTAGGTAATTCGTCTTCTACCTTTCCATCAGAGCTTGTGGGGAATTAGCTATTGGCTATCAGTACTCTGTCACAGTATGTTTACACTGTCTAGGAGATGTGATTTCCAGCATAGGTAGAACGATTTGTGCTAGCTCGCTCAAGCCAGCATGCTAAAAATAGCAGTGTGACCATTGCAGCACAGGCAGTGGCTTGGGCTACCCACCTAAGTCCAAGCCCGCCTCACTCCCTGGGTCCAAGCTTGAGTGACTAGCCTGAATCACTGCCCATGCTGCAGTGTCCACAATGCTGTTTTTATTGTGCTAACTCAAGGTGAGCTAGCATATCTGTCTATCTGCACTGGAAATCAAACCTCCCAGTTGCAGTGTAAACATTCACTAATAAGGTTTCTTGATTCTTGAATATTGCTGCCCCTTGAAAAGATAAGGGCAATGCTTTTGAGTAATTGCGGGGTCAGTGTAGTTAAGTCTGAGAAGCCATTTCCTTTACAAACATATTTCCAGGGACATTGACCTGGGAATAATAAAAAAAGATTCTAGGCTGAAGGAGCTGTTTAAATAAGTTATACTTAAGAAAGGTAGTACTGGATTCTTGTAAGCAGGATGAGATTTGCTAAGCTACTGATGGCTGAATATTGTACATTATGTTATCTTGCCATGGAGCTAGGACCCTCAAAGAGGGAAGCCTTTTGTTTGTGTTAAAAAAGCAACAAAACAAAAACATTGAAGGGGATAGGTACTCTGGATCCCAAATCATATTTTTTGGGGAGCAGCAGTTACATAAATTGGTTGTAGATTTCACTGGGAGAAACAGTTGATATCTATCATACTAAACCAGAAAAAGATTCTGTTAAACCTCTTTTTTCCCTTGTTTTCGTAGCTTTTGCTTTTTTTTTCCATATCAATCTCATCTTCATAAATGTCTGGCGTCTGTCTTAGTAGTGGGTATATACTGTACTGTTAACTTAGAATAAAATATTATGTTTATGCCTATTATAAATTATTACTAATTTTTGGAATGAGTTTCTGAATGATTACCTCCTGTTTTTAGAGAAAAATAGGGAATTCTGTTTATTTTTGTGTTGCTTTGTTACCATTATTATATGTTATGGGTCTGCTGTTTTCTTTTGTAATTTATTGTGTTTTTAAGTGTGTCAAAGACATGTAGCTATCTCTTGTTATTGTTATTTTATAAAGCTAAAGAATGAAATATTTATTTCAGGTAAGCTCTAAGCCACAGTGGCAGCAAGCTTCTCCTTCATTTCATCTGAGAAAAGAGCAGAAAGATGATGAGCCAGATCAGTTTATTGTCAAAAATGAGCTTTCACCTGGTAAGAATACCACTCAGTATTTAATGAAAAAAATAGTTTAAAGTTGAGTTAATACAAGATTATAGAGTTAGGAGAATAGAATTTTATTCCCAAATTGCTGCAGTCTTCCTATATGATCTCGAGCAAGTCACAATCTTTATGTGCCTCATTTTTTTCCTTTGTGAAATGGGTGCAATGATACTTACCTATCTTACAAAGATGGTGCAGGTAAATTTATTAATGTTTGTAAAGTGCCATAATCGCCTTGGATAAAGAATGCTGTAGAAGTGCAAAATATTGTTTATTATTTTATTAGTATTTTAGGTCTGGAAAAGTGATTTGCTTGTTTAGTACAACATTGTTCATTTAACATTTTCTTTATCAGAAAATACATAGTTCTAGCTGCTAGCGTATGATTGTAGATTACCGAAAAGCCATTAGTTTAGGAAATGGAATGTTTGCCATAAAACTAGTCAAACAGCGAAGAGAATCCTTACAATATTTGCATATTTTAATATATTTCACTTAAAAGATTGTGTTGCGATCTAGCATAAAAAGAGTTTATACAATAATGTAAGTTTCCAAAAAGTCAGATTCATTTTTAGTACTGTATATCTGAATATTAGAAATCCTTAATCGTAATCAGTATAGTAGTCAGTGAAATGTTGCATACAGTCAATGGACAGAATTTGAGCCCCAATGAGATCAGTGACAAAACTTCAATTGACATCAGTGGAGCCAGAATTTCACCCCAAAACTACAAAAGAAATATAGTTAGAATGTAGATTTACTTTAGCAGTTAACAGAAATGGGATTCTGTATCTATGATAGAAAAAAAAAGACACAGGTCAAAAATACGTGGACCCATTCACAGGAAATAAAATTAAGAAATATTTTAAAATAGTAACTTTACAGATCTTTAAATAGATTTTATGTAAATATTCTTTAACAGTTTATACAGTACAAGCAAGTATTAGTTTTGTTTCATTTATTTTGCTGCAAATGATGTAGGGCGTGATCCTGAAAGATGCTGAGAGAGCTGAACTTTCATTGAAATAAATGTGAGTTGAGAACTCTCAGAATCTTTAGAGGGTACTCAGCACATTCCATGTTTGGGCTCATAGTATGCAACTTGCATATATCTATTTCATGCAAGGACAATATTTGAAGGAGAGGAATAAGAGACGCAGGATACAGGGCTCTATGGTTAATGAACCAGTTGCTGGAACATCAACTTCTAAAGCATGGAGCAGCTATCATCCAAAAAAAGATCGTGAAAATTTCAGAAGTACTCTTGTTAACATCATCATGTGAGTTTTCTTGTGTTTGTATAAATGCATTTTTCCCTTTCAAAGTTGAAATGAAATTTAAAAAAATGTTAATATAACAAAAAGTTCAAGAT
The DNA here is from genome assembly GCF_025201925.1 of Gopherus flavomarginatus. Classification (NCBI taxonomy): domain Eukaryota; kingdom Metazoa; phylum Chordata; order Testudines; family Testudinidae; genus Gopherus; species Gopherus flavomarginatus. The sequence goes on from NC_066626.1 coordinate 26,327,451, forward strand.
TGCAAGACAGTAGCAGATTATGTATATGAATGCAAAAAATGACCCGTTTAAGAAATAAAAACTACCAGGTAAGATGCTCTTCTGTACACTTCTCTTGATTTCTCTAAAATTGGGAGGCTATAAGAGTAATTTATGAACTGTGCAAACTGGGACTTAGCCATATTATTCTTTTGGGGAACGAAAGGGCAGGTATTATAATTTAGATGAAGAGTAGATTTGGCAGCTGGAGTTTATCAGGTGATCAAAATCTTTAAGATTTGGGTTTGATTCAGCAGGGAATGTGTGATGGATTCAGGCTGCTTATTAGTTTTTCAGAAAGTGCTTGTTCACTCCTATTTGAAATGTTATTTGAAGTGTGATAAAATTACCCAGAAATGCACATACTGACATTTTTTATTGCTCATGTGACACTTTTTACGCATAATTATTAGCTGAGCTCCACCTTAGTTTCATAACTTGGACAGAAAGCTGTGATTGTGGACACTGGTATTATTAAAACAATGAGGAGTCCAGTGGCACCACTCCATGCATCTGAAGAAGTGGGTTTTTTACCCACGAAAGCTTATGCCCAAATAAATCTGTTCGTCTTTAAGGTGCCATCAGACACCTCATTGTTTTTCTGGATACAGACTAACACGGCTTACCCCCTGATACTGATTAGTAAACTGCATTTAGAATATTCCCAGTTGACTAACTGAAGACACACTTGGTATTTTATAATACAGCAAGGAGTGATATCCAGGAGTGTCTGGAAAATGTCTGTATATCAGCCGTTCGTGAATCTGGAAGATTTTTAAATTTGTTTTGTCATTTTTATTTTCTAATGAGAAATGATTTTCCAAAAAAAGATAATTACTAAGTTATTTTAGTGTGAGGATGTGTCACTATAATTAAAATGGATCTTTAAAATATTTTAAAGTTATTTAAAAATCTTAGTAAGATACCCTGAAGCTTGTGCTACTCCAAAATCTTTTCTTTCTTAGGTAACTACCTCAACCTTTACAATGCCCTGAAGATGTTTATAAAAAACCTGTTTTGTGTTTTGTTTCTTAAATATTTAGCAGTGTGGAGAGAATTTCCTGGGTCATTGACCATTTTTTATCTGGCTGCACAGATGCAGAAATGCCTACAGCATGACTGACAATATTTTATTGCCATAAATGAACCATTATTATATAATAAACTGTGGAATAAAACTATCCTTCTGATAAACCAGTCTCCCAAATGAAAAGAACTGGTTTGATAAATCCTTTTTCTTAACATAATCTGGAAATTTTGTAAACTAAATATATTATAAATATTAGTTTTTCTAACTGAATATATTCTTCATTATGTGTTTCTGCTGCTAAGGTGAGTATGAGATGGACTATTTCACAGCTGAATACTGGTACGAAAATATTGACAAATTCATTAAAACAGAAAGAATCTAATCTTGTAGTTTAGCATAAAGCAAATAAACAAACAAAAATGTATGAGTTAGAATTTACTAACTGTAAATATAAAAAAATTTGATTAGCATAGTGCAATTATAATAACAAAGTTGTGGCAATGTTGGATAATTAGGGACATATCTCCTCTTGAGGAGCTTTCTTGTTTTCTTTAATATTGTCAACTAATTGTAATGGACTAATTTAAATGGCTTGTTAGAATATATTTAACATTCTCATAAGTGTAAGACCATTTTTTCACAAACCATAGGTTTGAGTCTGCCAACTTTACCTACATGAATAGTCCTTGCTAATATGACTAGTCCCTTGATTTGAAAGAAATTACTAAATAAAGATACCTTAACTGATATTCTCGAAGTATTTCCTACTTAAATCTTAAAATTAGATTTGTTTTCAAACTATGGTCAATAGGCACAACAGTTCCCTATGCACCTTAAAGGCAGAATTGAGCACTATACCTGTGAAACCTTAAAGAAAAGGTGTTTAGTAAACTATTCCATTGTCTGGAAAAATATTTGGGTCCATACAGAATTCTTGATTATACTTTTGATTCAGTTGGTGGCAGGCATCATTCTTTTGACCACTGCTGAGATGAGATATGATATGGTATCTTTTAGAGATGCCAGTACAATTTTTCTGAAGAACATAGTACTGACACAAGGTGGGTGAGGTACTATCTTTTATTGAACCAACTTCTGTTGATGACAGACACACAAAGCTTGTCTCTGTCACCAACAGAAGTTGGTCCAATAAAAGATAGTACCTCTAATATTCTGAGACCAGCATGGCTACAACAACACTGCATAATGCATATTATGTCATTTTTGTTTTGTTAGGCAGCAAGACTTTACTCTGCAACAGCCTGTTTCACTACATGAAACCCAGTCTCCAAGAACGGGTTCTCCCACGCCCATAAAGAAAGACATTTTGGTAATTAAGACAGTGTTGTTTGCAGTATTATTATAAATTATTGCTTTTTATTTCACTGAAATAGTAACAAGATGACTAATATTCAGAATTTGTATGCTGGTAGGTACTTTAGATTTATTTTGGCATACAGTACAAAGGTTTTATTTTTGAGAATTTAGAATAACTATTTTTTTTAATAATTTGGTCGCAAATCCTCTACATTGAATAAATTTGAGTTTGCTCTTTTGTTTTGTTTGTAAGTGGCCATATTAGTTTTGGCAATGAAAGTATGTGTGTGATGGAAAACCTGCAGGCAGTAGCATGCTGAGAGAGTTGACCTTCCTTACTGTTTCACTACTAGAAAGTTAAGAAGACACTGCTTTTTGGATACTCTGACTAATATCTGTGAGGAGTATAAAGGGGAGTTGTCATGTGGGAAACGAGTTAGAGACACAAGTATGTATGTAAGAACGTGCATCTACTCAGACCAAGCAATGTGTTCTACCCTCATAAGTTATTTCTACTTTTAGCAGGAATAGAATTCACAAGGGGATTATATTTTGGGTTTGTTTCAGTTAGAAAATATTATATGTCATTTCTGCTTTTGTAACATAAAAACATGCCTATTAGTGGAGAAATTATGCCGCTTTCCTTCCTTTGGCCAGAATTAGGTACTGATTTATTACTATACCTATTCATATGAATCAAGCCACTGACAGCCTGTCCTACGTGTTTATAGATCATCTAATTACCATATTACCAAATTGCTAAAATCTAGATTTTAAAGATCACAGCAAAGAGTTTTATTATGAAGAACTTTGTTATCTGGTTAATTTAGATGGTAAATTAATTTTTTAAAATCTGCTAAAACAGATCTTTGTTTTCTTTCTTCTCCCCTTTAATGATTGGCATTCCAAACAGAGTCCAACAGCTCTTTTCCCCTGTGATATTAGTAAATTATATTCCGCAATAACTGTCTCTCCTATCAGTCTGCACAGATCTGTATTTTCTCTCACTCTATTCCGACCCCCTCTTCTTCCATTGTGTGCACTTTATTCACTCCCTCCCAGAATAACCCTTGTGAAGGGAGAAGATGCTTCCCAAACATGCTGACCTTTAAAGGCCATGCTGAAGGAGTGGGCATCATGGGCTTCAAACCACATGGAGACAGAGAATTGATAGGAAAACCTAGGTGCATCCTTACTGATCTTAGGAGCTTCTTCAGAAAGGGCTAGCCACTCTGCTGGTCTCTGGACCTCTGTGAAGGAACAAATTGCTGGAGCAACATTCTACCTCTTGTGCCTTTACATATTCCACTCCCTAATCCCCTCTCCAAGAAGGATGAAAGTGTAGAGCAGTAGTTAATGTTGCAAGAAGAAGAATTAACTTACATGGATATCCTGAACATCTAACAGTTTTTTAGAGAAGCTTACATTGCAGCGGCTGCTGCTTATTCCTGATGATCTACTGTAAGCCTAAAATGCTTCTTGAAACCCCATAGAATTCTAACCCTCTGATTGTACCACAGCGGGGTTTCTGCAGAGTGGGTGGAACATATGGTGGAACTACGACAGCTGCCTTCTGCAAATTAGGTCTGTTTTCTACTCGGATTTCTGCTGTTTGCCTTTTACTAGGGCCATGGAGCAGAGTGTATAGCATTTTGTCCTTTGTTCCTGCCTTCACTGCTTAGTATTCCTTTTTCCAGCCTCCCTATAATTATACTTTTACCTCATATCTGCAGTCTGATTAGCTTGTCTATTTCAAAATTTATTAAAAAAATAAATGTTATCCTGCTTCATGCCCTGAGGTAGTTTTGGTAATACAAAATAAAACTGACATGCCTGTTGGACTATGAGGAAACTAAGTGTTGGTGAAATCCGCATCCATGGCTTTCCTTTGAAGATTAAAAACTGCATTTTCCTTTTTTGCAGCATGGTGGATGGCTTTGAGTTTCACCAGTGCTTCCCCTTCAGTCTTACCCAGCTGTCTGTTTTATCTTGTAGTAGAAATTAGTTCCATCCTAATTAGTTCCATCCTAATTAGTTCCATCCTAACTTGCTTAACTTTTTAAAGATAAAATGAAACAAAAAGCTAATCAGATCCTACAGATGGACTAGTAAAACCCAAATAAAAAGAAGAAAACATGTGCTGGATAGAAAATATATATAATTTTAATCTGTGTTTCTGATAGTTATTTAAAAATCATTAGGAATTTGTTGCATGTTTTAAAACAAATTAATTCAAAATATCACTTTTAAAATGTGCTTGTTATGATTATATTTTCTTTTCTCATGAGAACGTATTAGGAAATTAATCAGATAGAGGACTCTAAGTTGCATTTGCAATTTAGTGATGCAATTGTCTGATTGATATGCACAACTGTGGGTTTGTGGGTCCAACAGATGTATATGCTAATTATATGAGAATAATGTTGGCACCCACAGTAGAAAATCTTAATCTCAAAAATCAGCTTTAAACCAAATAAACAAGCAAATTCAAAGTTAAGGTTTATATTCCATCTCTGACTCCTCTTTCTGTGTCTACACAATTTTCAGCATGGTTGTTATATATTGGCAAAGAACTGGTTTACATGGCAAACTACTGCACAGCAAGTCAGGATATGACACTAAAGTGCACCAGCTGTGCTGTAAAGTTCCACGTGAATGCTGCTACAACACAGTGAAGGTCTCTGAGTGCAATTTGTTAGGACTTTCAGTATGTGTGTGTTGTGGCAGTGTCCACATTACTGACTGGAAAGCTAGTGCTCTGTAGAGGCACTGTTATCAATGTTTAATATGGATTATGACATGATATTTTTGAATGCAATTATACCATCTTTATAACTTTTAGAAATAATTTTGATTCACTTAATAAACGCATTAAGAAATCAGATAAAAGCTAAAATTAAACTTAGAGTTATATATAGTTTATAATGTAAAACAACCCTTAGTACCCTTGAAATGTACTTATGCTTCCATCAAAAGCAGCACTAGCAATGACATCTTTATCTTTTTGTTATAATGCCAAATGGAGCCAACTTATTTAATGCCTTTAATGTACAGAAATACTACTATTACATTCAGCATGGAATTGATACAGAACATGTCGCTCCAATGGAAGACTCTTGGCTGGAGCATGTATTGGATTTAGTTCCACGGCATCTGAAAGTACTCAGCGAAAGTATATATTTACTGTCTGATGAAATGAGAGAAGACTATCTTCTGAGTGTAAAGAAAGCTATAGGTAAATTGATGATGATGTCTGTTCTTTCTAGTTGTATGAATATTATGAGTTATTGAAATACATAAATTCATTGTGAATACCATCATTAAATAAATTAGAAGTTTATACATGACTGAGATGTTGGATACATATTTTTAATAGGAAAGTTCCACAGGATTTCATGTTTTTTCCCCTAAAGGGAAAAATATGGCATCATTCAACACTTTTGCTGTTTCATAAAAATTGCTTTTATTTTGTAAATGTCACTTAAATAAAATTATTTTGAATTACATACCCTGTACAGTTACACCCATGCATCATCATTCACTTCATTGGGGTTGCCCAACTGTTTGGATCCATTAGTGTAGTGTTGTTTTTCCTTTGCTAAGCATATTTATGTTTTGGCTTTTTTTATATCTTCTTTTAGTTGACTTTGTTTTAAGAGATCCCAGGGAAAAAGATGAAGACAAGAAGCAAGCTTTTCTTCCACCTCATCGTGCAGAGTAAGAAAACATATTCCTTCAAGAACACTGATTAGACAGCAGTAGGAGGGAATGCTGTACGTAGGGAAACCTTATTAGACAAAGGCAATTGATCCAAACTGGAGCATGCTAAATATCACTAAAAAGAAATATTAGCTATTTGTTGCATAAACTCATATAGTTGCGTATTAAAGCTCTGAAATATATGTGGATAGTCTGACAAAATTTTGAGAACAAATTTCTTGTTGTAACATTTAACATTTATAAATGATGATAAGGTTGGATGTAGTCCCACAGCAAATGATCATAAGATTATTGGTCACATTCTCAGCTGATGTAAATTGACATTGCTCCATTGATTTTAGTGTGCAGTCTGCATGGATTTCAGTGTAGGTATGCCAATTTACATCGGCTAAGGAACCATCTCGACAAGTTTTAGTTCAAGTATACCTTCTATCTCATTCCTATTCAGGGACCCTTCTCATAAGATCAGAGGTTCTGTCTGGTTTGACAACAGTGGCCATAGATGAGGTGTCAAGGGAATTCAGAGGAAAAGGACTTTATTAAAGATAATTCCTAATCCTGAAAAAGGATGGAGGTTTTTGACCTATATTAGAATTGAGAAAACATTCTTTTGTCAGAAAGTGCCACTTACATATACTGACCCTAGCATTTATAATACCTTCCCTTTCAACACAGAATTGGTTTGCAGCTTTTGATATGAATGATGCGTATTGCCATAGTTCAGTCAGACTCCGTCTTTGTTTTCTAGTAGGCAAGGTAATTTCCCATTCAAGGTCCTTCAGTTTGGTCTTTCTGCTGGCTCCAGAAGTTTTACAAAATGCCTCTCAGCTATTGTAGTGCATTTACAGAGACAATAGATGCATGGATACCCATATTTAGATGACTATTAAATTGCTATTCAAACCATTGCTAGAAGAATATCTATCCAGAACCATGTATCCTAAGGTTATCTGGTTGAGAAGGTGGGACTTAGGATAAATTTGGAGCAGTTGCTCATGCTACTCACTCAAATGATCCCCTTCACGGATAATTCTGGACTGTCAAGTAGGGAGGGCACTTCTTCCAGAAGAGGTTTTCAAAGATTCAGTTAGCCATAGCTTTACTACACCAACTACCATGTCAGAGAGCCATATTCTTTCTTAAATTAATGGGCTTAATAGCCTCAGCTGTATATGCAATAACTTACACCCAGCTCAAAGTGAAATTTACCCGGCATGTCTCTAACAACGTCCATACCAAAGAATTTGCAATTGTCTCTATCATGGGAGACTCAGTCACAATATTCTTAAGAGGGTCTAACTTTCAACCCTCCAGTTCCATCAGTAACTTCAGAAACATCTGGTGTGGGATGAGGAGTACACTTCAATAAATGGATAGTTCATAGTCATTGGAATTCCCAGGAAAAGCAAACATACAGTAGTATGCTATCTGAGCTGACAGCAATACAATGGGTTTCCAAATCTTTTCTACTTCATCTTCATCACAAGGTGGTTCAAGTCATCAAGGACAACATAAGAATGGCTGTACTAGGTCAGATTAATGGTCTATCTAGCTTGGTATCCTGTCTTCTGACAGTGGCTGGTGCCAGATGCTTCAGAGACAGGGCAATTATCCCCTGTTATCCAGTCTCAGCTTCTGGCAGTCTGAGGTTTAGAGATACCCAAACCATGGTCCTTAACCATCTTGGCTAATAGCCATTGACGGACCTATCCTCCATGAACTGATCTAATTTGTTTTTGAACTCATTTATACTTTTGGCCTTCACAGCATCACCCAGCAATGAGTTCTGACTGTGTGCTGTATGAAGAAGTACTTCCTTATGTTTGTGTTAAACCTGCTGCATATTAATTTAATTGGGAGACCCTGGTTCATGTGTTATGAGAAGAGTATATAACATTTACCTTTTCCACACCATTCATGATAGACTTCTATCATATCCCCTGCCCAGTCATCTCTTTTCCAAGCTGAATAGTCCCAGTCTTTTTTTTATCTTTCCTCATATGGAAGCTGTTCTGTACCCCTAATCATTTTTGTTGCCTTTCTCTGCACTTTTTCCATTTCTAATATATCTTTTTTTTAGATGAGGTGACCAGACCTGCATTCAATATTCAAGGTGTGGCAAAACCATGGATTTACATAATGGCATTACAATATTATCTGTCTTATTATCTATCCCTTTCCTTATGGTTCCTGACATTCTGTTAGGTTTTTTTTGACTGTCACTGCACATTGGGTGGATGTTTTCAGAGAGCTATCCACAGTGACACCAAGATCTCTTTCTTGAGTGCTAACAACTAACTTAGATCCCATCAATTTATATGTATAGTTTGGATTATGTTTTCCAGGGTTCATTACTTTGCACTTATCAACATTGAATTTCATCTGTCATTGTGTTGCCCAGTTCTCTGGTTTTGTGAGATCCCTTTGTAATTCTTTATAGTCTGCTTGGGACTTAACTATCTTGAGTCATTTTGTATCCTCTGCAAATTTTGCCACCTCATTGTTTACCCCCTTTTCCAGATCATTTCTGCATATGTTGAATAGTACTGGTCCCTGTACAGATCCCTGGGGGACACCACTATTTACCTCACTCCATTCTGAAAACTCACCATTTATTCCTACCCTTTGTTTCCTATCTTTTAACCAGTTACAGATCCATGAGAGGACCTTCCCTCTTCCCAATGGCTGCTTACTTTGCTTAAGAGCTTTTAGTGTGAGACCTTGTCATGAAATGATAGGAGTAAGTTATGTAAAAAATAGGTTGGAGCTTACTCCCTGGAGCTGTGGAAGGCAGTGGCTCTGTAGGAATGGTGCAGTGAGCACAAGATCTTTGCTGTAGCTCTACATAGAGCCCTGCACAGATACAAGATTTATATCCGTGGAGCTGCAGGGCTCTAGCAGGAACCACAGCAGCAAAAGCAGCAGCATGTCAGGCCACCACATGCAGGAGGCAGTGCCCTGTGCTGGTTCCTGCATTCTCCCAGCTCCGATTCCAGCCCCACTCACTGGGGTGGGCACTAGGTGCACCAGCAGCTGTCCTTGGCCGTGCTATTGTGTGCAGCCAGCTCGCACACCCCTGGACTGGAGAGACAGACCACTGTGTGAAAGGGCCTGCTGTCCAGGAGCATCCGAGTCACTTGCGCAGAGCAGTGTGACCAGGGACAGCTGCCGATGCTCTTGGTGCCTGCCCTAATGGGTGGGGCTTGAGTTGGGGCGGGGCCAGGGCTGTGGACGGTACAGCCACGCTGGAGGAGCTGCTGGCGTGGGGCACTGACTTCTGTGAGCAGTGGCCCAACATGCTGCTGCTGTCGCCGCTGTGGTTCCTGGTAGAGTGCTGCAGCTCTGTGTATACCCACATCCGTGGATATAAATCTTGTATCTGCACAGGGCTCTAGCTCTGCACCTAGCTGCCTTGTGGGCCAAGTGAGAAGGGACAGGACAGAAGTCCATGGATGGTCATTAAAAACATCAGTGGTACACAAGAGCTTACAATCATGGGGTCATTCACATGTAGACAGCTTTTCAACCAAGAAAAACATGAAATTTCCTAGATTTTGCTCGAGAACAGGAAAAGACAGCCAATCCATCTAAAAAACAGTCCTCATAAACTGGGGGCAAGATCTTCTTTATCCCTTTCTTCCATTTCCCCTCATCCAGAGCATAATAAGGAGGATGAAATAAGATAAAGTAATTCTGGTTGCCCCAGAATAGTTGAGGCAACAGTGGTTCCCAGACCTCCTTCAGTGATTCAAATGAATTTACTAACCTTTCCATTCACTCCACATCTGTTGGCTCTACAGCATGGAATGGATTATTACTCATATCTATTTTTCCTGTTAGTGCCTGCTATCTTGGGCTATAGGGCTCGAGAAGAATTAGAAAAATCTTCTCACTAGAGATACACGTCTTAATTAACTCATCGGAAAGAATCATCCCATAAATGGTATATTCTCAAGTGGAAGAGATTTTTTTCCTCTGCGCAAAGAGTAACAATATAGTCCTAACCACAGCTTTCATTCAGACTATATTGGAATACATGGTACAGCTGAAATTTTCAAGTCTCTTTATCGATTAAAGTTAATTTAGCAACCATATTGACTTATCATTCATAGAAAACAATCTGTTTTCACACATGGGACAGTAAAGAGATTTATGAAAGGGTTGATGAACTTCTACCAACCAGTCAAGAACCCTTCACCAGCATTGGATCCTAACACAGTTTATGAAGCCTCCCTTTGAGCCAGTGGGAGAATACTGTTTATTTTACCTTTCAATTAAAACAGCTTTCACCATAGCTGTAACATCAGCTAGAAAAGTGAGTGAACTGCAGCCTCTCATGGCTGACTTGCAATTTATAGTATTCCAAAAAGATGAAGTGGTACTATGTCACCAACAGGTTTCTATTATGCTGGTAACCCAATTTCATACTAATCAGTCAATTAACCTGCTGGTAATTTTCCCAAGCTCACATGCACATGCAGGTGAAAAACAAATTCTGTAATTTAGTTTTCGATGCAATAAGGGCTTGAGTTTATTATTTAAATAGTTAAGAAAGTTTCCTAATCTATTCACGTTATGCTAATAATAAGAAAGGTTAAGTGATCACCTCTTAGGCATTATCCAATTGGGTTAGGCTATGCATATAAGGAGCCTACACATTAGCATCCATCCCTATCCTCACTCCACCACAGCTATGCATGCCTTCGACATGTTCCACGTACAAAAGTTTATAGGGCTGCAATGTGGAGATCCATAGATATGTTTACAAAACACTGCTCTTTGGACCTAGTGTCTAGATCAGATGCTCAGTTTGGCAGAGCAGTATGTCAATCCCTCTTTAATTAGGACTCCATGTCCCACTTTTCTTCAAGATCAATACTGCTTGTAAAACTATCTCATGAATGAGAATAATCAGAGGCCACTCAAAGAAGAAATGAAGGTTACTTACCTATAACTTAAGTTCTTTTACAGACACTCTTTCTAGTCTCACTTTCAGACCATCTTCCCTTCTTTCTCCGAGTCCTAATTCCAAACTCAGATTTGAGGGGATTGTTGGAAGGAAATGAGGTGGCTGGAATACCATGTCCCCTTCTGTACCTTGGTCCTCACAACATTCAGGAACAGTGAATAGAGAGACAGGTACTGCTATCAAAATATTCCACCATCAGAGCCGCACCATTAGCACATCTCATGAATGTGAACATGCAGAGTCCATCTCAAAGAACTCTGGTTACAGGCAAGAAAGGTTAATCTCTGTCACAAATTTTTTTTTGTTATATTAGCTTTTTAAAAAGTCATGACACAAAATATTTTAACTATTAAATCTATTTTCCATTAGAAAGTGTTAAATAACTATGATCAACAGTTTTTAACGTATTCAAAGTTAGCAGGATACCACAAAGTGCCAAATATGTAAAAATACATGAAAATTGTACTTAGTAGCAGGCAGACTGAGGTGAAAAAGGCAATCACATTTTATTAAAAGACCTTAGAATGCATGGATTTTGTAACAAAAATCATGGTTGTGACAAACATACGGCCTTACCTATTACATATTCAAGATCATTGAAAAAAAATATTGGTTAATTACCTGTATAAGCAGCATGCATGTTATCTAATTGGTTTGATGAGCTCTAAGAAGTCATAAGGGACCATGAATGAGTTACATATCTCTGCTTAAATTTTAGCATAAAATTCTATCTCAATATTTAATTTTATATGTACTCGCCAATATTCTAGGACAATATTTTTAATTTCTGAAGAGTGAAAGAGGAAATTAATTTTATTTCCCAAATTGTAAATCTCAGTGGCATGCGACACAATTATAACTATTAAGGAAATATACATATCTTTTGGATTCTTAGCATGACTAATTGGAGACTTTATTTTACTGTTTTGTTTAGAATGGAAGTTGTGCCAAAACCTTGGAACAAGTCTTTCTTGTCAGCTTGCAGTTACATAAAGGAAAATTTGTATGCAATGAACCCCACAATGTTGGCTGTTCTGGACTTATGGGAGACTTCTTTTAAGTAAGTGTGGACCCTGTAGATTTTAAGCTCTTTTGACAGAAAATGTGCAAACCTACTTACTTTGTCATCTTAGGATTTAAGGCTACTAAGGAACTCTTCCAAGTGATTGTTGACTCTATATAGCTGGCCACATTCCTGATACAGTGCGCGGGTTGGGACTGAAAGTGAGGGAAATGATTATATACCCATGTCATGGGAAGACCATTGCCTCCTTTCATTTTGAAGTTGCACTGACTTACATGTTTTTGCTGGGGCAATGGAACTATTTTGATTCACTTCTGCTAAATCTGAAAGTTGGTTATGAAGAATGGCCCAGAACCAGTCAGACATTCCAAACACATTTTTGTTACTTTTCTGCTTCTATCATTGTGACGAAGTAGGAGACCAGAAGAACAGCCACTGAGTCTATAATGAAAAGCAAAAACTCAGCATTAGAAAAATGTTTAATAACCTAAAAAAAAAAAAAAGATTTCTCAGAAAAGGAGCATGCGAAAAGGCTTATTCCAGGGTGGAAAAAAGTGTCTATTATCTCAGCTATCTAGCCCCACAAATTTATAACATTTGTCTGATGGCTGCCTTGACATCCTTTTATGCAGGACTCTCAGAATATTTTGCTATCAATGGATACATAGTTCAGAATGTTATATTTCAGGCTCTCAACAGTGTTAACTGCTAGGCTAAGAAAAGAGGAATTCATATATTCCCATTCTTGTGGGATATAATCAACAGTTGAAGGAATACCATGTGAGCTATTGAGAAAATTATGCAAGTATGGCAGTCCCACAGATGTTTGAGGTAAACAAAACATCTTGGCCCACCAGCGGGTTATCTTGATGGCCTGGGAGCCAAAGTTTTCTGACCCCTGAATTATAGGGTCGGCTTATTAATGGGTTATAAAAATTTTCCATTTTTACTTATCCGTCTTGGGGGGTTGGCATATAAACAAACCGGCTTATGATCAAGTATATACATATACATATTCTCATTGTGTAGGAAGTGTGAAAGCAAAGAAAAATCCTCTTACTTGATTAGTGTAGCTGATTCTGGTTAGATAGTTCCTGAAGTAACTTTGTATTGTCAGAGGGAATTATCTTTAAAAATTTTGAAATTTGTGGTTGAGCAGGATATTATTTCTGTTTCTGATGATTCAGGACCTTCAAATAACAGCGACATTAATTTGAATCTTCAATTAAATCAACTTCCAAGTGAAAATTTTCAGATGTGACATCCAATTAATTTTAAAATGTATATTTTTACAGCCAAGAAAAAGACAATGGAAAAAAAAACATGTAAAAGGTTTTCTTTGTCAAATTTAGGTTTGTCTTCTAAATCTACAGTTATGACTAGAGGGGACAGTCCAAATTTCTGTGACAGTGACTTCTTCAGCTACCCACTAAGCAGCATTTGATAGTTAATCAGATTCTGTAATAATCAGAAAAGCAAACTATTCTAGTAAGATTCCTTTTTAGTAAAATACGATGCTCCTTTTAAAGATCTTAAACTGATTAATTTAATTAAATATACATTTTTGTTGAATTGTAGGAACTAATCAAGGGACAATAAACTATTTCTGTCAAATATTCTTCACTTATCTACTAAATTTCATATACTCTGGCAAATAGGGTGCATAATTTAGAATCTTTATCTTGGGCTTCTGAAATTGATGTTGTTCTGCTTTGAGAATTTTCTGTATAGATAACTGTTGGGATATATATGCCCTTGTCACATGATCTTGGAAGCTTCTAGTGAACAAAATCATTTAAAGCTGTTCTCAAATCTGCAGGGTTTAGCAGTGAGGAGCCTTCAGCATCAGTCTTCATGTTCCTCTTTGGCCTGGGACTTTGACACTACTTTTGCCATGCATATAGCCATGTTTATTGGGTATTCAGAGTTGAGGTGCCTCTTGATGTTGACCGTTCCAGTCTCAGTCAAATAAGTCTTCAGAGCTTCTTTCATTAGAAGGAGTTTGAGGCAGCCCTCCCAGTTCTTTTGGGTTCTGTTGAAGAAGGGAAGACAGAGTGCATCTGTCTGGGTTCTGGATTTCTCCTAGGCATCTTTGATATGATCATATCCAGTTTTTTGTTGTTTGTGGTGTTTTTTTTTTTTTAATTTTTTTTTTACTGCTTTGGTCATCACCAGCAAGGATCTCTCCTTGGTTAAATCACTCCCTGGCTTTGGCAGTGGGTCTCCTCTTTGGAAACATTAGCCTTCAGTCACTGGGAACTCTGGTCCTGATCAGAAACTCCCACCTACTTCAGTGAGAGGAGACCAGTCCCCATCTGGGTGTTGGAGATACTTATTTAAGGTGATAAAATAATTTCTTCATTAGCTTTAGCCTAGCAGTGGAACATGATTAAGCTTCTATGTAAACAACAAAATGGAACCATATGTAACTGGGTCAGTTATGACTAGTTTTTGAAAGCAGTTTTTGCACCGAAAACTCTTCTGTAAGTCTGCTGGAGTATTGACTGTACAGCGAGTGCAGCATCAGGCCCCAAAGTTCCTGTTCTTACCATTTAAATGGAGATTATCTGATATGCATATCAAATCTCCAGTTTTTGTGTATCCCATCTTCCTCTGTCCTCATACCAAATAAATTTTCTGTAGAAAAATTATCTTAGTATTTGTTGTAATATGATTGGAGATCAAGCCTTTAAGTTTGAAAAGCTGGACTGTGGCTTGGCTCCCCAGTGAGGACGCTATGTTGATTTCCTCCCCTACTGACAGTCATCAGAGAACCTGTTTAGCACAAGCAGTTTTATCACTCAGCTTCCTCCCCTCTCAGGAGTTCTCTTAAATTTCAGTCATCCTGCTTTGTTTTGAGGATGGCAGAAAGCCCCTTGCACTGAATCAAATGATCTTTTCAGCCTCAGGAGCCACTGAAGATACCATCTGCAAGCCTGTTTTGCTGTTGTTTAAAATAAAAATGTTGGGAAGGTGCCCTGTATGTGGGGTTTCCCTCTTCTCACCCATCTCATGGCTAGTGTACCTACAATACTCATTTAAGCAGTAGCTCTGTGGTTCTCTCCACCCAGCTTTTTTGCCACTAGGAGTAAACTCAAACCAGGCATCCTCACTTTAGTTTGGAACACTTCTGCTCTGCCCATTTTTAGACAGGACAGCCAGATCATCAGTAAAGGGGAAAGAATGCAGTTGGAAGACTCCTTTCAGGCCCACCCTTCAGTGACTCCCTGTTCTCTGTATGAGAAGAAGAGCTCCTTATACCTTAGGTCATTACCTCAGTCAATAGAATCATAGAGTCATAGAATATACACAGTTTCTCTGCTCGAGGGTCATGAAACCTCTGTCCCCCACAAGGAACTTCTTAAACTGATCCTCCTCTCAATGAGTTCCTCTTTTCACCATTTCTTCTTCTGTAGCCTCTAGGGAGTTCTTTGCAACTGAAGGCAATTATCACATACCCCTTATACCAGACCCCTTGAAGAGAGGAAGTGAGATTTGGGCCCAATACCTTTGCCTATCACCCCTGCCTCTCAATTTGTCCTCCCCCTTCTTCTGCAGATGCCCCAGGCATGTTTTCTCAGACAATTATGCCTGTACCTTTTCTCATATTACTCAGTCCTATAAGACCTCTTCCATACAGCAAGATGAAGTGGAATTACCTTTTTTCCTAAATTGTGAGAGGTCCTCATACAAGCTTCTCTTGGTCCAGCCCTGTGTTTGAAAATGGATGGACTTTTGCAGAGTAGTCACCTGGAGCTCTGTCCACGTTTTCACCAAGCACCTTCATATGAACCTGACCACAATAGTTGATGTAGGATTTGGAGGAGGGATGCTTCAGTCAGTCAATCTGCACTAGGATTGTTTCCAACTATGAAAGAGTTAGTATCTTGCTCAGCAGGGCACTTGCAGGTATTTTTCCCCTCTTTGCTCAACCCTCTTCCTCATTCACCTTATTATTTCTGCTCAGTCAGTTAATTGGCCCAGAGTTTCCTTTTTGCTTCTCAGAGTAGACAAAATTGCATGATCCTGCTCTTTTTAACTGACACCAGAAGACTGAATCAACACTGCATCCACAGTGGCTTGCGAACCAGAAAGCAATTGCAGTAGTAGATTACATGTTTGTTTTTATATTTGCTAAGTATCAGACAAGCACCCAATTTATTTGGCTTTGAATACCTTGCAAATGTTAAAGGCAATTTTGCTAGCTGACTCACATTACTAAATTTACTAAAATGTTATTTCTGTCTTATATTTGTGTTTTTGTATATGTGTGAAGCTTCTTGAGTTGAATTTTACTAGAAGGGAACCATTTAAAGCACAGGCAAGTTATTTTTCCTGAATGTAAGTAGAATTGGTCACCTGCACATGGGCTCCAATTCTGCAAACATTTATTCATGTGAGTAGTTCCCTTATCTTCAACTTACCATCATATTTAAAGTTCTCTGAAACCCCAGCCATCTCACTGCACATGTGAAGCATATGCAAAACTTGTAGGCAATATTGCAATATTTATTTTACATTTAGATTTTGTTTTCCTAGACTAATATTAGCAAAATCTTATAGCAACTTGCTATTTTAATTAAAATCATGGATGTGAAATCATTTTAAATTCAAACTTAAGAAGTAGGTTATAATTAGGGCCCTGCCAAATTCACGGTCATGAAAAATGTCACCAACTGTGAAATCTGGTCTTTCATGTACTTTTACCCATGCTATACAGATTTCACTGGGGAGATCAGTGTTTCTCAAATTGGGGATCCTGATGGAGCTGCTGCTGGCGGGGAGAGGTGCCTCTTCTCGGAGCTGCTGGTGGCAGGGAGAGGCGCCTCAGCTCTGGAGCTGCTGCTGGTGTAGTGGCACAAACTGTAACTGGCCCATTTTCCCACCAGTAGCAGTTACCATCATGTAAAGATGGCCTTCTTTGCTTATCCAGCAGAATTTGGCACCCTAGTGGTCTGGGGTAGCCCATTCTGAGGGATGTGGGTTTCGGAGCTGCTGCTGTTGGGGAGAGGTGCCTCTCCTCTTGCCCCAGCCCTGGGGCTGCTATGCTGAGAGACAGTTAGGGGGAGTCCTTTCTCCCTGCCCCAGCCCCACCCCAGGGCCTGCATCCCCAGCTGGAGCCCTCATCCCTGCACCTCAGCCCTCTTCCCCAGCCCATAGCCCCATCCCTCACCCCAAACCCTTCATTTCCAGCCCACACCCCCAGCCAGAGCTCTCACTCTCCATATTGGTGCACATAACAAAATTCATTCTGCACGTGGATGTAAAAAATTAGAGGGAACATTGATCGCAACCTCCCCTACAATAACCTTGTGACTTCCCCCCTACACATAACTCCTTTTTGAGTCAGGACCCCTACAACACCATGAAATTTTAGATTTAAATGGCTGAAATAATTAAATTCATGATTTAAAAAATCATATGACCATGAAATTGACCAAAACGGACCATGAATTTGGTATAATCCTAGTTATAATTTTTAACTATGTAATTTGGTAATTTTCCTTTTATAAACAATAACTCAGAGAGAGAAATACAAAGTGAAAAGTATATATACTTAAAATATTCATTTTATGGCTGTCTTATAGAAATTTACGCTTAGTTGATAAAGAAACATTTCACAATCGTCAGGAAGCAATGGAACTCTCATTCTTCCAGAATATTGCCCTGAAGCACATGGAATCTGCCAAAGAAGTTCTTCTTAAAAAGTATGATCAAATATATCTTTATGTTTAAGTTGCACAGGGAGAAATCTTTAACTTCTGCTCTGTATATCTTTGGAAGGTTTTTTTTATTAGTTTGCCTTTTTGGTTTTTTTGGGAAAAGAGAAAGAGTGGCATCTTTTTCTCTAATATGTACAATTAAAATGTATCAGTGTTGTTCTGTTTTAAGTTCCTGTTGTGTAAACCAGGGATAATGATGCTCTCCTTTGTAAAATGCTTTGAGATTTATGGATGAAGAGAGCCGTATAGATGCTAAGTATATCATACTGATTTATGCAATAATGCTTATTCTGGATTTTAGACAATGATGAGAAACTGTACTTGAAGTTGGCATAGTTGACTTTGCTCGCTTATTTTGGTTGTCATTCTGTGGAGACTGTAAGCTTTTAACATACCGATTACAGGATCCGTTTAAAATGTCTGTGTTTTTGGTTTGTTATCATAAAAACATTGTTATTGATAGGCTTTGAATACTAATTCACATTAGCCACATATTATTCCAGTACTACAGATCTCTAGAAGCAGCCTTTCTTATACTGCTTGAGTATAGATGAAAAACCAAAGTTTCATATCTAGAACCCCTCCTATAGAAGGCCCTAATCTTGCAATGGGATTCATTAGCACAGACCCGCTGTGGAGCCCCATTGAAGGATCAGGGTTAAAATGAGTATAATTTATTGTTTAGCAATTTTAACCTAATGAAGACCTACCTTTTAATATTTTGCTTCCTTTGATTTTCAGTTTAAGTTTTGTTGAGCAGTGTGGCAATATTATTCTTGCAAGACACTTCAGTGGGCCCAGTCCTGTCTTTGTTCTATGCTTGTAGCTTCCTACTGAAGTCAGTTTTGAATGTTGAAGAACTGCAAGATTAGTAAAGGAAAAAATATATCTATTGTCACTGCCTAGTAAATAAGTTATGACAATTTAAGATAAAAATCTGTAGTTTGCATTTAAACATTTCTACTGTACAATAAAGCCAACTTTTGCTCTCACTGAGCTCAAAGCGAGTTTTCCCATTTACTTTTTTGGCAGAAGAATCAGGCCCTAACCATGTTACTCTTGAGTGGATTCAAGTAAAAATATAGGTCTATAACTCAGATTAGTTTACTGTAGCATTAATGGCACTGTCTCTGAAGACAGTGTTGAATTTGTTCTTTCATTACTTACACATTCAGCTCTGTAGTTGTTTCAGTAATAAATCATCTAAGGAATATTGTATTTACAAAAATCTGAAGACCTAAAGAGGCTTGGTATAAGGCCAGGATTTTAAAAATGAGCAATGATTTTGAGTGACGTGCCTTTTTGGTGTTCAATATGAGACACTTTACAGCGCCTGTTTCTCAGAGGGTGAATACTCAGTACTCTCTGGAAATCAATCTTCTAATGGGGTCTCTGTTGTAGTACCCAAAGTTACTTTTTCATTTTTGAAAATCTTATTTTGAGGCTATATTGTTTCAGTGTACCCCAGATTGGTGACCATTCTATAATCTGTTGGCTTTTTGGCTTCCTGCAATCATTTGTTAATATTTTTGCTATCATTTTGGTTTTTACTTATATAAAGAAACTCTGTCAAAACTTTCCGCCTTCTTTTTTGTTATTTGAAGTGCTGGATGTTTATCTACACATTCCAGAGTGAGCAGTTTCTTAGATTTGTCTTTAAAATGAAAACTGAGTTTATGTCATCAACTTTAAATGTTATATCTTACAATGAGTTCTGTTATATATTGGTTTTACTGAGCTAGCTTCTCATATATTCCACCCACGTCTTGGAGAGGGTTCCTCTGCATCCTTGGCAGAACCTCAAGTTACGGACTTTTTTGTGCTTGTGCTTTATGTTTCCCTATTCATGCGGCTCCATCTCATGGCCAGCAACAGTTGGACAGAATTCCCTTTGGATCTCTGTCAGTTCTTTTTATTAATACTTACTGAGGTCACTCATAAGTGACACAAGAAACTGTTTCTTCCAGGGACTGAGAGTGCTGCTTCTGCAACACTTCTGTTTCTTTCTGCCTGAGAAATAAAAGACCAGAACAAGATAACAAACTTAGCTCTCTCACATTTTATATTTGAAATTTGATTCCATAATAGAAGATAACTTTTCAGGTAAACATTCCCTGTTTAAGTCACTCAGCAATATGACACCACTCAAGTTAAACTATAGTTGCTCAGATATACTACAGTGTCTTAGGACTTTATTAAAAGAGGTATAATATAAACATTTATTTAAAAACTAGAGTTTGTTCATTCTAATCACTTAAAACATCCTCTTCTGTTCTTTCAAGGTGGTTTCCAGAAGTGCAAAATATCTATTACCAAGGTAATAAAAGAAAGCAGGTGCCTACAAATGCCAGCAGTGCCAAATTAGAATCTTTCTTTGACTGTGCTGCTACTTTAATGACTCGACAACTGCAAAACTTAGCCTTACTTTCAATACAGGACTTCACGGATTTAATTGTGCAGCCTCCAGTAAGTAGGATTAGATACTAATAAGGCATTGTTGCTAGTCCATGTACATAAAATGACTTTTTCCATGTTTAAACTATTTTTTCTGAAAAGATTTATCAAAAAGAAGTCATAAAAATTGTAATGGCAAGCTACAATCTTGTTAAAATAGCCAAGAAAAATAAAGCAAAAGCACCTTTATTTTTGTCAAGTGAAAAGGGAAATATTAACATATTTTGGATCCAGTCAATCAAAAATATAATTTGTAATTGTAGTCAATTAGATTTATAACTGGAAGACATTGATGTGCATCCAAACCTTGCGGAGTGTAGTTGTTCCCTCTCTCTGTTCCATCGGACCCCCGCCTTGCCCTCAAATCTGCATGGACCTCCCACTCCCAGAGAATGCTGGTGGAGGAACTTCCATAGGATCCCAGGGAAGCATGCTATGAAGCTGGCATGATCCTCTTTTTCCTTCACAATTTGTGCCCAATCCAGCTCCCCTCTGTTCCTGTTATTTTGTCTGCTCATACATTGTGATATTTGTTGTCTGATGGATAATTTTATCTGTATTTCAATTAAATATATATCCCTTCATAGTGGTGATTTCAGCATATTTATAATATGTTATTAAAATGGTGGCAGTCTGACAGAGAGAAGAAAGAAGAGTTTTAACAGGAAAGAGATAGCGATTCCAAATTTGAAGGGGTGGTGAAAAGCCCATGGAATTCATCAGGGATTAATACAGTATTAGAGATCCCATGGTTGGATTCCTTGGAAGCCCCACCACAGGGAAAAAAGAGTAGTCTGGTGTTCTGTGGTGCAAATATTATCCCCATAATATTCTCAGGTTCATTTTTGTGGATCAGATTTTCCTTACATTACACCAGTGTATATCTGCAGTAGCTTTGTTAAAGGAAATGGATTTATATTGTGCAACTCAGAGCAGAATCTCACCTTGCATGTGGTGTTATGTGTGTAAGTGCTAATAATGTAAAGCTGCTACAACCTTGACTTGTATAACCAACTTTATAAAGTTCTGGTTTGGTGTAGTATATAGTATACTGCCACTTACTGACAAAATAACAAGTTGAATGTAGTCTTAATGAATGCCAATGTTTCATAAATTTTTTCAGAGCACTTTTACGTGTAATTTTTATCATGCTTACCTTATGTAAGGCATGCCATTTGCAATTAACACCCTTAAGGATTTCAGTGCTTAAGCTGTAATGGTTTTGAAATAATGTTTTTTTTATTTTTCCTGTATGAGCTGAGGTAACTAATATATTTCATTCTGTTTTTGTTAGCAATCTGTTCGAGCCTATGAGCATTCAGGTTTCATCATGAGGCTGATCCTTGACAAAGACTGTATTAAGTTTGAACCTGAGTTTAATGATTATGAAGTTATATTTCTGAATATTTATAATGTTATGATTAAAGCTATCAATCTTGTGCCAAGAGTTGAGACCAAATTGTATTCTAAGTGGGTAAGAAATTACTATTTTATAACTTTGTTTTTGTTTTCTCACTCTGTTGTTGCTAGATTTAGATCATAGGTAATTTGATTAATAATTCTCCTTTTATATCTTTCACAGTAGTATAACATTGCTCTTTTAGTACATCATAGAACACTTGAAACAATTCTAATCTTATTAATCTAAGACATTTAAACTAGTCTCTTAAAATCCACTTTCTGTAATTATTCTTCTAAATATAGAGTAGAAAACAGGTAATGCGTTTGTATTTCTTAAAACTTTTCTGACCTTAATGTTATGAAAACTGCCTTCATTTTTGGTAATGCAAAGATAGTCTTGTGTTAAATATAAATTCTTGTGAACTGATTATTACTAATAGAGGTTAAAAGCATATCTTTTAAGGAACTCACTGAGTTTAAATTGTTTTAATCATCCAAATGTTATGAAGCAAATTTAAATAAAAGCCCAAATGGGAAAGTAACCCAGGCTAGAGAACGCTAAACAAAACCATAAAAAGCTATTTTAATTAGTTTTCTCCACCTTGATTGCATCTTACTTACAATTTAAGGATGTAATTCATAACCTGGCAAAGGTTAACAGAGCTCCCTTCTGATGCTTCTTCCTCATTCCTCTCTCTGATTGGTTCTAGAGACTTGTGATAGTGGAGCTAGGGGAGAAAGTGAGACAATATGGCCTTCAATGTTATCAATATACTTAAAGTTAAGCACATGTTTAAAGTGCTATCCTGAATAATTATACTTTCCTGAATCAGGTTTCTACTCAGTGAGCTATCAGGTGACAAACAAATAAAACATAATAACGTGTCTTTGGAACAGATGATCAGTTTATTAAGAGGCTGACTGCCAAATATAATTCCTTTCATTTTTAGAATGAATGTTGGAAAAGGATAAAATTAAGATTATTTTTTAAGGAATATAAATAGTGTGCCTCCAAGCTTGAAAGCTCATTAGGGACTTGCAGGAAGTTGGTCAGTTTTATTTGAACATCACTGATTGATCAGTTGATAGCAAGACTATCTAGACTAAAGTTGTTGTGACTCTCCAGATAAAATAAAATTAATATAGATTAAATTTGAAATAGCAATAAACATCTTTTAGTTTTTTAAATAGCATATTGACATTCTCTAACAATATCTGAATGATACATTTCTATATTCTTGATAGCCAGTGAGACTTTTCAGAGTACCATTTTATAAACTAGGACATAAAGGAGTTTGATGCTGAATTTGAGTAGCCATACAACAGGAATATCTTTTGAACATGTGTAGATGAACAGTTTATGCATGGTGAGTTGTCGTGCTGCATACTAACTGTCCTTTGGCCATAGGTTAGAACACATTAGGGAACTTTTAGTATGCAGAGTCGACGTAGACATTTAGTATGAAGCATGCTGGAGCTCTGTAGATTTATACTCCAGTTTTCACAAACTAACTGTTTGTCTAGACAAGACCTACATAACTAAATTCCGTTTAGAAAGCTGCATGATTATGTAACATTTAATTGATTATTTTGTGCAATTTTTATTGTTCATGAGATAAACATAGTAAAACAAGTTACAGAAACAATGTGTTTTTCCAAAGCCGGAAAGCAAGTCTAAATCCACTAATTTGAAACCTATTATCCTCGATGAAATCCTGAATGAGCATAAGAGAAGGATCAAAGAAGAGATTGCCAAAGAAAGCATTGCACCTATGGAGCATCTCAAACTGTATGATAAGTACAATTTCTTGATAAACAAACAAGCTGAAGAGGATATTGATCAGTTCCTGTCAGAGGAACATAACTTTGAAGAAATAACAGGAGAAGCTGTCAAATACCAAAACCTCAGTGAGGAAATACAGTACACTTCTAGGAAGGTAAATTATATTGATTTTCAGAAAAAGACATTGAGTTTATTTTAAAGTTATTTTTGTACTAGGTATGCTGCTTATCAGAATTTATAATTATTTGCAGTACTTAGAGTGAGTTGGATCTCATCAGTTTCCTAGAAGAAGCTGGTGATTCTTCGGCTAATTGTCCACATGGACAAACTTCTGGTGTACATGTACCCTGTGCATGTGTGATTGGATTGTTTTGGCCAGCAGTGTCCATTAGGGCCACTCCTGCAGCCCTAGTGCTCCCTCTTTCACGTGAGAGCATAAATGATAGAGTGGGCCCAAATGTCCTTCAGTTCCTTCTAGCTGTCCAGGGCTGTGGCAGTGTCTGCTTCTTTTACACACTCAGGTTTCAGAGTGGTAGCCTTGTTAGTCTGTATCAGCAAGAAGAATGAGGAGTACTTGTGGCACTTTAGAGACTAACACATTTATTTGAGCATAAGCTTTTGTGGACTAAAACCCACTTCATCAGATGCATGCAGTGGAAAATACAGTAGGAAGATATACATACACAGAGGACATGAAAAAATGGGTGTTGCCATACTGACTATAACCAGGGTAATTAGTTAAGGTGGGCTATTATCAGCAGGAGAAAAAAAAACCTTTGTAGTGATAATCAGGATGGCCCATTTCCAATACTTGACAAGAAGGTATGAGTATCAGTAGGGGGAAAAATTAGCATGGGGAAATAGGTTTTACTTTGTGTAATGACCCATCCACTCCCAGCCTAATTTAATGATGTCAGGTTTGCAAATGAATTCCAATTCTGCAGTTTCTCATTGGAATCTGTTTTTGAAGTCTTTTTGTTGGAGTATTGCGACTTTGAGATCTGTAATCGAGTGACCAGAGAGGTTGAAGTGTTCTCCTACTGGTTTTTGAATGTTATAATTCTTGGCGTCTGATTTGTGTCCATTTAGTCTTTTGCATAGAGACTGTCCGGTTTGGCCAATGTACATGGCAGAGGGGCATTGCTGGCACATGATCGCATATATCACATTGGTAGATGTGCAGGTGAATGAGCCTCTGATAGTGTGGCTGGTGTGATTAGGTCCTTTGATGGTGTCCCCTGAATAGATATGTGAACAGAGTTTGCAATGGGCTTTGTTGCAAGGATGGGCTCCTGGTTTAGTGTTTCTGTTGTGTGGTGTGTGGTTGCTGGTGAGTATTTGCTAGAGATTTGGGGGGCTGTCTATAAGCAAGGACTGGCCTGTCTCTGAAGATCTGTGAGAGTGAGGGATCATCCTTCAGGATAGGTTGTAGATCCCTGATGGTGCACTGGAGAGGTTTTAGTTGGGGGCTGAAAGTGACAGCTAGTGGCATTCTTTTACTTTCTTTGTTGGGCCTGTCCTGTAGTAGGTGACTTCTGGGTACTCTTCTGGCTCTGTCAATCTGTTTATTCCCTTCAGCAGGTGGGTATTCTAGTTGTAAGAATGCTTGATAGAGATCTTGATACAAGAGATCTACAAGACCTGTATCAAGCATTCTTACAATGGTTGTCACATTAGGAATTAGGGAGAAACTCAAGAGACTGCTCTCTGAGCAGTAAAAGGCATGAGTCTCATAAGGTACAGACCTATGTGGTATCCTCCCCTGGATCCATCAGTCTAGTATTCATATGGTTATCAATTATGGCCCTACTTGGCACTCTGTGGTATGGAATCCTACTCCTGCAAGCCAACATTCTTCTTCAAGTGCTTGCTCGTGTATTCCACAGTAGGTGTGTGTACTCGCCACGTGCACCAGTGCCGATAGTTTTTCCCTCAGCAGTACCCGTAGGGGGAGCGCTGCTGTGAACCCTGGAGTAGCGCCTCTATAGCGCGCTATAAGGGGAGCCATGTGCTCCCTCCACCCTCAGTTCCTTCTTGCCGCCACTGATGGTGCATTGGGACTACTTGCTCGAGCTTTGCCGCATCTCATCCCAGAACTGGTTTAGTTGTTAGTAGTACCTGTGTTAGTTAGTTCGATAACATTTCAGCTTAGTTAGTTAGTTAGTGTTTGGGCCGGGGCATGCTCCGGGCCGTAGGGTTTAAATCGTGTGAGCCTTGCAGGTGTTCGATGCCTAGAAATGGCTCGCAGGCCAACTGTCTCTGCTGCTTGGGCGAATCTCACATCAGTGACTGCTGTAAGATCTGCAGGTCCTTTAAACCCAGAACTAAAAAAGAAGGTGATATTAAACTTTGTGCCCTTCTCATGAAGTCGGCACTGGCTCCAACCCTGGTGCGCCGAGCGGAATCAACACTGGGCACTTCGTCTTTGATGCGCAGCGATCTCCCAGCACCTTCCAGTGGCTGGCACCGCTCCCCGTCCAAGAAGCAGAGAAAGGCCTCTCAAAGGCATCGAGAGAAAACAAGGGGTGAGGCTAGACCCGTGTCAGGCAGCCCCAGTTTCCCCCTGGGCTCTAGAGCTCCGACTCAGGTTGAGTGGAGCAACCTGGTTGCGTCGACTCAGGCCTTCGACACCGGAGGCCTTGCAGGCGGCCAAAGACATTGTGACTCTGCAGGTGCCCAGAGTACCGACGGCACCCAGACCCTGCTCTAGAGGCAAGCTGCCGCTAGGCTCTCAACAGTCAACACTGACCCAACGCAGATCCTGGTCAGGGGATCACTCTTGGGCCCACTCACTGCTCAGTGTCCTGTCAGGACACAGTCTCCAGCCTCTGCTTTTGTCACCCAACAGGTTGTCTGGTCGGGTGCCGTCAGAGCAGAGTTCTAGGCAGCGCTCCATGCCAAGTACAGAGTATTGGTGGGATGGGGCAGATGCCATAGACGCTCCCATTCTCGGAGGAGCTACCGAAGCTGCTCCCGACATGGGCACCATCACCAGTCACTCTCCAGCTCTCTCACCTCTCAGCATTGTGCCCATGCTTCCTGGCAGGGGTCGCCAGCTCTGTGTTGTCGCAGATCCAGGTGTCGAAGCATCTTGAGGAGTACCAGCTCAAGGCGGCACTGTTTGTCGATGTCAGAGTCCCAGTCGCGTGGAAGACGTCGCTCTCAGTACCACCACTCGTACCGCTCCCATGGCACTGATAGGTTGTTGATAACCCTAACCTGGACCTCCATGCGGCGCCCTGCAACTCAGCCGGGTCAACCTGACCAGCTGGTGCCACTGGTGCTGCAGCAGAGTCAATGTCAAGGGCCCCTGTGGCAAGGCCAGTGGTGCCAGTGGACCCCCTGGCCCCTCGTGCATGCTCAGCAAGGCCCTCGGTCAATACCAGGGGCATCGGAGGACCCTTCAGCTGCATTATCCAGACCCCAGAGGGATAGATCGGCGGGTCACAGATCCTCGGCACCGCATGAGGAGTCCAACCAAGAAGTGAATCTTGTGGCCCTGGCCGACGTTCAGAGTGCCGGATGACAAAATTGCAGTCCCACCCCCCTCCGCACTGCTGGAGAACTTCAGGGCTCATCAGACTTGTTGTTTAATGTGCTCTCATCCTCGGTACCGGGGAGAGTGGCCCTCCGACTGCTTGAAGGGGAGGCTAACATCTCCAGTGCCCTCTGGCGAACGCTGGCCTCCCTTGCCCCAATGTCGAAAAAGGCAGAGTGCAAATACTTCGTACCCATGAAGGGGCACAAATACCTTTAAACCCAAAACCCACCCGGTCCCCAACTCCCTAGTGGTGGAGTCCGTAAATCATAGGGAAAGACAGGGTCAACCAGGACCCACACCCAAAAATAAAGACTCTAAAAGACTGGACTCGTGTGGCAGGAAGCTTTATTCATCGGCCAGCCTCCAGCTGTAGGTGGCCAATCACCAGGCACTCCTGAGTTGATATGAGTTTAACTTGTGGAGGTCGCTGCCGAAATTCCAGCCCTCCCTTCCGGAGCGCGAAAGCAAGGATTTTAAGGCACTGGTGGAGGAGTGCGCTGCCACCGCAAAGGCCACTCTGCAGGCGGTGTCAGATGCAGCTGACACGGCTGCTCAGTCCATGGCCTTGTCCGTGTCCATGTGCAGGACATCGTGGCTACTGCTGTCTGGGCTCTCCATGGAGGTGCAGTCTGTGATGCAGGATCTTCTCTTTGACGGCAAGGACCTGTTCGCAGAACAAACAGATGTGAGGCTCCATGGCATGAAGGACTCATACTACCCTTCAAACCCTTGGGCTCTACATCCCACCCAAGGAAAAGCCTAAGACGCAGGCCTCCGTCCCTGCACCCCAGCCAAGATACGATCCCGCCTACAAGAGGTCCAAAACCCAAAAGAGGCAACCTCAGAGGCAGTCTTTCTCTGCCCCACAGCCTGGGCCCTCCAGGGGCAAGCAGCAGGGCAAGAGGCAATTTTGACTGGTTGCAGGAGGGTACCCAGGTGTCCTCCAAGAGGACCCTCCTACCAATGAAGTTTGCCTTCAGCAACTGCTTATCTGCATTCCTTGTGGAATGGTCCTGAAAAACATCAGACCAGTGGGTCCTCAACACCATTTCCCAGGGATACACACTACAAGGTGTCTCATCCCCACCCTCCCAACCCCCTCCCATGGACAGCAGGGGGGACTTGTCACATCTACAACAGGAAGTGGGTTGGCTCCTCAGCTTGGGAGCTGTGGAAAAGGTTCCATGGGAGTTCCGAGGGAAAGGGTTTTACTCCCGTTACTTCCTGATCCCCAAGGCAAAAGGGCGGCTCAGGTCCATCGTAGATTTGCGAGACCCAGACTCACCGCTGCAGTGCATTCTGCTGGTCTTCTCAGGAATTAACTCTTCCAGCATCTGGAGCACCCTCTGCAGGCCAGTGTCCTGCTGCCGCTTGGCCCCCGTGTCCCTCCAGGACCCGGTGCCCTGTTATCTGGAGTGCTGCCCCTTGGCAGTAACCCCTTTTGTCTCAGGGTCTCCCTTCCCCAGGGAACCCCCACCCACTATCCCCACCTTGCCTCAGGATATGGCTACTGTCAGTCATTGTCTAGTCCCCGCACCCTGTGGCAGACTGCAGTATCAGCCTATACATCACCAGTCACCAGATATGGGTTTGGACCTGCTGCCTTTGCCGACCTCTGGGCTGCCCTCTGCAACCCCCAGTACCTGTTGGCCTTCTGCTAGGCTACAGCCTGGGGCTTTCCAGGCTGGAGCCTCCCCAGCTCCTCATCCTGTCCCCAGCCCTGCTTCACTCAGGTACTTTGCTCAGGTCTCTGCAGCCAGGTCCCTCCCTCTCAGAAGCTAGAGGGAGTCTGTCTGAGCTCCTGGCTCACAGCCTCTTTATACAGGCCAGCTGTGGCCTGATTGGGGTGTGGCCCAGCTGCAGCCGCTTCCCCAGTCAGCCCATCTTTTAGAGCTCACAGCCACTACCTTCCCCCAGGGCTGTTTTAAGCCCTTCAGGGCAGGAGCGGGGTAACCACCTCGCTACAGACCTCAATCTGTTCATGGTGAAATGTCGGTTCCACATGGTCTCTCTGGCATGTATCATACCCGCTGTGGACGCTGGCGATTGGTGTGTGGCCCTGGACCTTCAGGACGCATACTTCCATGTCCATATATTCGAGGGGCACAGAAGCTGCCTCTGTTTCCTAGTGGGACAGGACCACTACCAATTTACGGTCTTCCCGTTTGGCCTGTCCACCGCGCCCAGGTTATTCACAAAGTGTATGGTGGTAGTGGCAGCCTAGCTCAGATGCCGAGGGGTACAGATATTCCCCTATCTTGACAACTGGCTGCTCAAGGGCAGCTCGCGGTCCCAGAACCATGTGGACCTGCTCTTGGCCATGTGTGCCAACCTAGGCCTCCTAGTAAACAAGGCCAAGTTGACATTGGTTCTGGTGCAGCGCATAGAATTCATAGGTGCTCTCCTGGATGCCATATTGGAAAATTTGGAATTAGTTAAATTAGGGAAGGTGGGGATCAATACTAGCAATGTAAGGTAGATAAAGAATTTGCGAAAGAGGAGAAGGCAATGGGTTGTGCTGAAAGGTGAATTATCAGACTAAAGGGAGGTTACTAGTGGAGTTCCTCAAGAACTGGACTTGGAACCAATCTTATTCAATATTTTTATTAATGACCTTACACAAAAAGTAGGAGAGTGCTTATACAATTTGCTGATGATACAAAGTTGGGAGGCATCATCAAAAGAGAGGAGGGTCAGAATATTACACAGAAAGATCTGGATGACCTTGAAGACTAAAATGGGATGAAATTCAGAACTACAAAGTATATCTGCACTTATGTCTAATACTAAGAATTTTTTCTATAAGCTGGGGACTCATCAGTTGAAAGCAACAGAGGAGGAGAGAGACCTGAATGTGTGGTCAGTCACAGAATATGACTATGAGCCACCAATGTGATACAGCTGTGAAAAAGGCAAATGAAATTGAAGGATGTATTCAGTGAGGCATTTCCCGTAAGGATAGAGAAGTATTGATGCCATATTAATTTTTAGTAGAGATAGAAAAGTATTAATTACAAGGCACTGGTAAGACCTCATTTGGAATATTGTGTATAATTCTGGTCACTCATGTTCAAGAAGGATGAATTTAAACTGGAACTGGTGCAGAGAATAAAGAACTATTAGGATGATCAAAGGAATGGACGGCCTATTTTATGAGAGGATACTGAAAGAGCTTGGTTTATTTAGTCAAGAAAAAGTAGGCTGAGAAGGAATATGATTATTCTGTATAAATACATTAGGGGGTAAATACTAGGAAGGGTGAAGAGCTATTTAAGCTAAAGGACAATGTTGGCACAAAAACAAATGGATATAAATGACAATCAACGAATTCATGCTGGAAAATAGAAGAAGGTTTCTAACCATCTGAGATGGCAGGTTCTGGAACAGCTTCCTGATAGCAGTCATGGGGGCAAACAACTTAATTGGTTTAAAGAGAGAACTGGACAAATTTGAGTACAAATCTATAATGGATTTTCTTGCAATGGCAGGGAGCAGGGCTCAGCAGCCCTTGGGCTCACTTCTGGTTTGTGTCTTATGTTCCTAAAGCTTATGCTTCAGTGTTTCAGTTAGGGATCAGGAAGGCATTCCCCCTGCCCCCAGCGTATGCGAGAAGAGTTTTTTTCATCTCCTTCCTCTGAAGCATAAGGAATAACCTTGCCTACAGATGGTCATTTGGTAGCGTGGCCAGGTCTCTGAGGTGGCACCAAGCATTCTCTCTTTGAGATGCTCTGACTGGTTCTTGCTTACATACTCAGGGTCTAACTGATTGCTATATGTGGGATCGGGAAGGAATTTTCCCCCAGGTCAGATTGGTAGTGACCTTGGGAGTTTTATGACTTCTTCTGCAGGATGTGGGTGTGGGTTACTTGCCAGAATTATCTGGGTATATCTCACTTAATCATTCCCTGTCATTGTGAGGGCTTTGAGTCTGGTTCCCCTTGGTCCCGCCTGTTCTCTCCCATAGCATATAATAGTCTAGTTTCACATGGGCTGTAATGCTTTAGTTTCATTTCAGTTGCTGGATTTGGCATGTGGGTCCTGGGTGCTGGTGGTGGCCTGTGATATACTGGAGGTCAGAATGGATGATCTAGTGGTCCCTTCTGGCTTTGAACTCTATGACTCTGTGGTGGACAAAATCAGCTTTCAGGTGGCCCTTGACATGGTCCATACCACCTTGAGATTAGTGGCTACAGTGCGGTCGAGAATGTGTTCGGCAGTGTGTTCGGCAAAGTGGTGCTGCAGTCTTTGTTTTTCTAAAAACTCTGAGCTCCCATCTGCATTTCAGAGGTTCACTGCTGTGGAGTCACCATTAATGGAATGTGTATGTGGGCAATCACCCAAGGGAGAATGGGAAGTTACTTACCTGTACAGTAACTGCAGTTCTTCAAGATGTGTTGTCCATATGCATATTTCACCACTTCCCTCCATCCCCCTCTACTCAGAGTCCTTTACACCTTGGATTCTGTGGCGGAGAGGAAAGTGAATGGGTGTTAGCAGACACTGCCTTATATGCCCTTGATGTGGACTACAGGGACTCTCAGACTGCATGTGGCCATATGGACGATACTGGCTCAAAGATTCTGAACTCAAGCACATCACCATTAGTGGAATGTGCATATGAACAACACATCTCAAAGGACTCCAGTTACTGTACAGTTATGTAACTTTTTATTTGGCAATTTTAGGTATAGAAGAATTAGGCTTGGAGAGTTAATTCTAGCAACATTTGAACTGAGGTTGAAATAAAATTTTACAATAGCTTTCTCTAAATACTCCCTACTGAAGAGCATAAATGTGTGATCCTTCTCTTGCTCCCCCCCGCCAGACCAAATTCATTCCATGTGTAACTCTATTGAAGTTAATGGAATTACACTACAGATTTATTTGACCACTAGTGTGTGGGTAGGAATTGAGTATACACTTTTAGGACCTGATGCTTCTCTTGCTTACATTACTACTCCAGTGAAGTCAGTGGAGTTATTCTGGATTATTGTAAATGAGAGCAAAATTTAAATTGAATCAAAACCATTGCTACTAGAGGCGTTGGTGAAAAGGCATACAGGAAGTGCCCTCTACAATTAATGGTAGTAGGCATCCCTTGTTAACAATCTTTTCCCTGTACCATGAGCAAAAGACTAGTACTTTCTCACTGAAAAGAGTGCCAGTATCTCCACATCTTATGTACTCCTCATTAATTAAAAACTGGTACCATAAGATTGTAACAGATCAACAAAGAAAGTGTTATGAATACTGCTGTTTAGGATAATTTATTGTTTCTTTCATACGCCATGTGTCAGTTATGTTAATTTTTACACTTGTGTTCTAGAACATTCGTCTAGGAATGTTTGAGCTGCACTGTGATGAATTGATTAGGGCTTTGGCAAAGCGAGCAGATGCAATTTTTGGAAAAATTGTTGCCAAAATGTTCAAAGATCATCAAGATATAAACCTGAGGTAAATCTCAAATTAAAATTGCATAAGTGAATGTACATTATTTTATTTCCAGTGCTAAATTTTGTAAACACTTGTAAAGTATCTTTAATCTATATTTTTACTATTATCTATATTGCACGGAGATGTTAAGATATGTTATTTGTACGTTAAGTAAAGACTGAATAAAAAACTAATGAAATTTTGCCCTTATTTGAATATTTAGACAGAGAAGCACATTACACGTATAGACACATCAGACGTTGGCTCTCTTTTATATATTTCAGTTTATGTGATGAATTTGAGAAGATAGCCGAGAAAGCTCTTACCACTCCATCAAATACACAGGAGTTAATGGAACTTAAGGTATACATTTCTTCAAATATACTACAAGCAAGGTATAATTACCAATGTCTTGGTCTGCTGTTGGATACACGACAGTGTAAGCTTAACCAAGTTGCCTCATGTATGGCCCTGATGGTACACTAAATGGAGAGGACTTTGAGTTACTACAGAAAATTTGTTGCCAAGTTGTCTGGCTGGTGGGTCTTGCCCACATGCTCGTGGTCTAACTGATGGCCTTATTTGGGGCCAGGAAGGAATTTTCTCCCAGGTCAGATTGTCAGAGATGCTGTTTTTTTTTTTTTTTTGCCTTCCTCTGCAGCATGAGGCATGGGTCACTTGCAGGCTTAAACTGGTGTAAATGTGGATTGTCTATAACTTGAAGTCTTTAAATCATGATTTGAGGACTACAGTAACTCAGTCAGAGGTTATAGATCAATTACAGGAGTGAGAGGGCAAGGTTCTGTGGCCTGAAATTTGCAGGAGGTCGGACTAGATGATCATGAAGTTCCCTTCTGACTTTAAAACCTATGAGTCTATAAGTTAGTGGGAGTTTTGCTACTGATCTCAATGGGACCAAGATTGCACACCCCATTTTTATTAATAAATGGATAGTTAGATTCCTATGCCCTTCCAGTTAGTGCTAGTAGGTGCCAATAGTGATTTATATATTATGGAGAACATGCCTATCAAAAACTGGATTGAGAACATAATTTCTTTCTTACAGGCTATGACCGGGGTCCCAGTGGGGGCCAGCTGAGGTCACTCAATTCAGGTGAACTGCAGAGTGCGGGCAGTCAATCCCCAAAGCTAGTGGATATTTTAATACTTAGATTTATCAAGCCAGCACAAAAAAGCTTCTTTATTGAACCTGGTTGCCCAGAAACCAACAGCACATTTCCCTTGAAGGCACCCAAGTCAAATATGATGATTTATGAAAATCTTATTTCATCATATAAAATAAAAGGTTCTACCAATCCCAAAGGATCGGGCACATTACCTCCCAGGTTAATGAATATTCCAGATCATACCCAAATACATGCTTATAGACTATTTCTATTAACTAAACTAAAATCTATTAAATAAGAAAAGTGAAAGTATTCTTAAAAGATCAATATACATACAGACATGAGTTCAATTCTTGAGGTTCAGATACATAGCAGAGATGATGAGCTTTGTAGTTGCAAAGAGTTCTTTTAGAATTAGTCCGTAGGTTATAGTCCAATGTTTATATTTCAAGGCAGTCCAGTCAGAACTGAGATCTCAGTCCTTGTGGCTTAGGCTTCCTCTGCATGAAACCTCAAGCAGATCTGAGATAAAAAGGATCAGAACCCAAGGGTCTTTTTATATAGTGTTCTATCATCAACTTGACCTGGGTAAACAATAGGCTTTTGATGTAACCTTCTGTTTTTTAAACACCACCAGTAATTAGTTACACAAATTAACATAGGGCAATTTATCCATTAGGCAGCCTATCACAAACTTCAAAAAGACATATAGACAATGACATTATTTCACCCAAGATTCATCTGAATGTTAATATTCCCTTTTGATCTCTGAATTAGTAGCTATAGTGACAAACAGGAATTGTCTGTTTACATGGGTAGCATCTAAGATACACACAATTAGAATAACTTCTAACTTCTAACAATATAAGTTTGCATTTCAAAGTTCTAGCCATAGAATGGCCCTTTCTAACATGTCTTTAAACTTTGGCTTTGGGTTAGTTAGCCTACAAGCTGTTTAACTCTTTCTGGCCAGGTGTTATACTTTGTATAAGATTTGTTGCAATTATAAAACAATGGTAGCAATAATGATTTTCAAGGTTATATTTTAATTAGACAACATCACACAAGCCTTTGAACAGATAATGTGATCAAATGGTAAAAACTTTTGGCCATTACTGACTTGGGCTGGATTCAGACAGTTTATTAGAGGTGAAATACACTGGATCCCATTCCCAATATCCTGAGCTAGTCAGATACATGAACTTCCAGGGAACCAGAGAAGTGTCTGATTAGAACTTAGATAAGAGTTGGTACTGCACAGAAAACTTTCAAAAGCATTCTGCCTGTAATTTATATATAAAGTATTTCTACTTATAAATCATGTATTGAGCTGTCATTTAAAATGTTATTTAAAATTAGATGTCTGGCTTGTGTGTGATGATCCATCTCAGTAACTATGAAATCCTGCCACATTATAGATACCAGTGTGATGATTGAGTCCCAGTGGCTTCTCTGGCATACTCAGGCTCCTGCTCAGCAACATACTCAAACACATGTTTAAAATTAAGCATGTGCTTAAGTTCATCCTTATTCAGCAAAGCTCTTATGCACATGCTTAATTTTAAGTCAGTGGAACATACGTGTACACTTAAAGTTAATCAAGCAAATGAATGCTTGACTGAATCAGAATCTAAATGCTTTGTTTTTACTCTGAAAGTCTAGCTGGACAATGACAACACTCTGAGACTTTTGCAAGTGAAAAAGAAAGCTTTAAAAGACGTGAAATGTGTACCATCTTAAAGTATTGAATCTCTGTTAACTGCAGTTTTATGTCAGATAAACACCATATTAAGTTTTTCCAGTTGTGGCTTATTATTATGCACTGGGGTCAAATCCCTCCTGATAACTCCTTTTAGGTACAAAGCTATTTCAGTTTTTATATAGGCTATTTTTTGAAAAGACCAGTGTTCCCCAGAGCCAGAAGCCATTAATATATTCTGTTGGATATAAACTATTGTTTAAAAGATAATGGTATCGTACATTTTACTGGACAGATTATACCTTTCTAAGTATTATTTCATTGATAAATTTGTGTCATCACATGAATTAATTTTGCTGTGGTGTTATAGTCACGTTGGTCCCAGTATATTAGAGAGACAAAGTCAGTGAGGTGATGTCTTGTATTAGACTAACTTCTTTTGGTGATAGAGACAAGCTTTCGAGCTTCCACAGAGCTCTTCTTCAGGTCTGGGAAAGGTACTCAGAATGTCACCTCTAAAAATAAGGGACCATGCAGGGTGAAGTGGGCAGTTAACACCTCTATAGTCCTAAAACAGAGAAGGATTAATAGGTTACAGATTATTGTAATGAGCCATAAATCCAGTGCCTTTATTAAATCCATGTTTTTTGGTGTCTAGCAGAGTTATGAATTTAAGTTTCCAGGCTCATCTTTTGAAGGTGTGCCAGTTCTGACTTGGCTAGACACCAGAAATCATGGAGTTAATAAAGACACTGGATTTTTATGGTTCATTACAGTGATCTGTAACCTACTAACCCTCCTTTGTCCTATGATTGTAGATGTATTAACTGCCCACTTCATCTTGAACACAGGCTTTTCATGTTTAATATGACAGATTAAAGAAATTGTGGGGCTTGATGAGAAGACATTTATGTTGTTTAATTTTGTTTCCCATAGGCATATATACAGAAGGTGGAAACACGGGACATGTTTGAGTTGGAACAGAAATTGGTGGACTCTAAAAATTACCTTGCTTTTCTGATAGAGTGTGCAAACTTTTCACCAGCAGATATTCGACTGAATAATAGTGTTTTTCAGTGGTATGCTCGAATGTCAGAGATTTTTGAAGAGCACAGAAAAATAATTAAAGAAAAAACAGAGCAATTTCAAGAGGGACTTAAGGTTAGTAATGAAAGTGTTTTAAAACCGTTTGTTTATTTTAATATTTTAAATAACACAATTGACATAAAAATCATATTGATGGGCATAATCTTTTAAAATTAATTTTATACCGCTCCTTTTAAAAACAATGCACAATTAATTACATTAAATAAACATGACTCACTACATATCAGAAAATATAATATTAACTTATTTGTATTGATTTCTTATTAATTTGATTGCACATACCATGAATGACTTCTACAATCTAAGCCATATTTCAAATGTGAAGTTGCAGAACTATTAACTATGTTTGTAACCTGTCCTTTAAATCGACTTCTTTACCTAATGACTGGAAGATAGCTAATGTAACACCAATATTTAAAAAGGGCTCTAGAGGTGATCCCGGCAATCACAGACCGGTAGGTCTAATGTCAGTACCGGGCAAATTAGTTTAAACAATAGTAAAGAATAAAATTGTCAGACACCTAGAAGAACATAAATACTTGGGCAAAAGTCAACATGGTTTCTGTAAAGGGAAATTGTGTCTTACTAATCTATTAGAGTTCTTTGAAGGGGTCAACAAACATGGGGACAAGGGGGATCCAGTGGACATAGTGTACTTAGATTTCCAGAAAGCTTTTAACAAGGTCCCTCACCAACAACTCTTACGTAAATTAAGTTGTCATGGGATAAAAGGGAAGGGCCTTTCATGGACTGAGAACTGGTTAAAAGACAGGGAACAGAGGGTAGGAATAAATGGTAAATTCTCACAATGAAGAGGAGTAACTAGTGGTGTTCCCCAAGGGTCAGTCCTAGGACCAATCCTATTCAACTTATTCATAAATGAATCTGAGAAAGGGGTTAAAAGTGAGATGGCAAAGTTTGCAGACAATACTAAACTGCTCAAGATAGTTAAGACCAAAACAGACTGTGAAGAACGTCAAAAAGATCTCGCAAAACTAAGTGATTGGGCAACAAAATGACAAATGAAATTTAATGTGGATAAATGTAAAGTAATGCACACTGGAAAAAATAACCCCAACTATACATATAATGTGATGGGGGCTAATTTAGCTACAACAAATCAGGAAAAAAATAATTGTGAATAGTTCTCTGAAGGCATCCACGCAGTGTGCAGCGGCCGTCAAAAAAGCAAACAGGATGTTAGGAATCATTAAAAAGAGGATAGAAAATAAGACAGAGAATATATTATTGCCCTTCTATAAATCCATGGTACGCTGACATCTTGAATACTGCATACAGATGTGGTCTCCTCATCTCAAAAAAGATATACTGGCATTAGAAAA
Source organism: Gopherus flavomarginatus (assembly GCF_025201925.1). NCBI lineage: Eukaryota > Metazoa > Chordata > Testudines > Testudinidae > Gopherus > Gopherus flavomarginatus. Next base: position 26,365,140 of record NC_066626.1, read on the forward strand.
GGTTTAGAGAAGGGCAACTAAAATGATTAGGGGTTTAGAGAGGGTCCCATATGAGGGGAGATTAAAGAGGCTAGGACTCTTCAGCTTGGAAAAGAGGAGACTAAGGGGGGATATGATAGAGGTATATAAAATCATGAGTGGTGTGGAGAAAGTAGATAAGGAAAAGTTATTTACTTATTCTCATAATACAAGAACTAGAGGCCACCAAATAAAATTAATAGGCAGCAGGTTTAAAACAAATCAAAGGAAGTTCTTCACACAGCTCACAGTCAACTTGTGGAACTCCTTACCTGAGGAGGTTGTGAAGGCTAGGACTATAACAGCGTTTAAAAGAGAACTGGATAAATTCATGAAGGTTAAATCCATTAATGGCTATTAGCCAGGATGGGTGAGGAATGGTGTCCCTAGCCTCTGTTTGTCAGAGGATGGAGTTGGATGGCAGGAGAGCGATCACTTGATCATTACCTGTTAGGTTCACTCTCTCTGGGGCACCTGTCATTGGCCACTGTCAGTAGACAGGATTCTGGGCTAGATGGACCTTTGGTCTGACCCAGTACAGCCGTTCTTATGTTCTTTTGTTTCACAATTTGGGCCCAATTCTGTAAGCCTTCTTTGTACAGGACTGCCATAGATGTTGATAAGAGTTATATGTATGAAACTTTTAAAGTCCTAATCCTGAAAATATGTGTGCATCTGCTTAATTTAAAGCATATGAGTAGCCCCACTGACATCAACAGAAATATGCCAGATCTAATAAAAAGCTAATGTAGTTCTGACAAGAAAGTTATCTACATTCACTAACAAAAGTGAATATTGCTTCTAGGATCATTTTAAAATAATTCAATTTTGTTACTGTAGATTTACTGTGGACTATATTTATTTTATTTGTACTTAAAAAAATCAGTTATATTTTACATATAGTATTTATCTCTAGTATATTTTTCTTTATACTATTTTATAGTTTTGGAGGGTGTCATTGATTTTTGTAGCGGATAAATGCAGGTTAGAAATGGAAAACCTTTTCACATAAAAGTGAACAGTGAATGTCTTATTTATCAGTATTTAATGTAAGTACGATTATTTTAATTTATGTCAATTGTATTATTGCTTCAGTGGGTGCATTATTTGTATGTTCACAAAGACTGCAAAACATTACCCGTTGTAGTAATCCACTTGACTTCAGTGTCTGGTAAACCTGTGTGTGGACCACAAACTGACTTCAGTGGGAGTACTTGAAGAATTTGCATGGCCTGATGCAAACTCTTAGCCTCGATGACCACTAGTTGGAATCTGGATGAAATTGGAAAGGGGCATTATGGGCACAGGGCTTGATTCTAAAATTGAAAATCAGTTCTTAGTATCATACTTCTCACATATATGGTTGGTGTTTTTCAAAAATTAAGAAAATGTAATTAGTCAGAAGGTGGCATAGAATTTACTACACATGTTCAGGTAATTTGTCCATATAATTTTATAATCTGTCACAGGCATCTGTGACCTGTACTGATACTTTAACATAACATATGCCAAAGCTCAGATTTTTAATGATATTTAGGTGTTCTTCACTCAGCACTGCAATGCCTAAGTGACTTAGACAGCTAAGTCCCACTTTCAAAAGTGACCAAGATACTTAGGATTTAAGTGCTATTGACTTTCAATTGATTTTCAGTCTTAGGAGCCTAAGTGCTTATATCACTTTTGAAAATGGGATTTAGCCATCTATGCTGCATAAACCTTGCAATGCTGTGTGGAGCAACAACTAAATATTTTTAAACATCTGGGCCCTATTCAATGTTGTAATGCTATACATGGGCGGGGAGGGAGGCAGAATTCCTTTTGAACCCAAGTGTATAACATTGTTTGTCACTTTATTAGATACGTTGTGAACGATTTGTTGAGGAATTGGAGAGTTACTCTAAGCAAGTTGAAGAATTTTACACATTTGGAGACATTCAGGAAGTCAACAGATATCTAAAAAAAGCTCAGGCATTGAATGCGAAGTTGGATGTGGCTGTTGATAAGGTAGAGATTTCAAATTTGTCCTAAATATAAATGGATGAATTTGTATAAAATGAAAAGCTTTGACAGTGAACAATTATTGACAAGTAGTAAAACTTACCAGTTTTCCCTGATCTTGGACACTGAAGGGTCTGAACAAGCCTCTGGGACCCATTATTATAGCATCATGGGTATTCTAACTTGTGCTGGCAAATGTGGTAATTGTTGGGGAATGAACAGCTGTTACCTTAATAATAATAATACCTACCTTGGTGGAGGCAATGGAGAGGAGGCTGGAGTGGGATTCAGGTTCCATTTCTGGCTAAGTCACCTGTTGGGTTACTTTGGGCAAGTCACTTCTCTGTGCCTCTGTCTGGCCAAGGGGCTTGTTACCTGTGGCAGGCAGTCCAACCAGGAGAAGAAAAACTCCAGTTTCAAACCAAGAACATCAGGCCTGGCCAGCTGGTTTGTAAAAGTTGTGCCAGTCACATATGCTGTATGAACCTGTACTACCAACTCCTGTTAATGGTGCAAGGTGAAGGCAAAGCAAGCAATAATACCTCTAACCCATTTGTAGTGCTTTTCATATGAAGATTTCAGAGCGCTTAACAAAGGAGATAAGTATAACTGCTGTGATGCACAAAGGATTTTTCAGGGGCCTAGGATCTGGACCCAGGTATTTATATTGACTCCTTTTTAGATCTTTTTCAGATCTGTCAGCTGGCTTCAGTACTATTGACAATGAGGTTTTGGTAACACACATATGGTCCCTAGCAGGGTTTGAAGGAGTAACATTTAACTGCCATTTCTGTCTTTCTGAGAGGTTTCAGAAGTTAGTGTTGGGTGGGTGCTCATCTCTTGCAGGGTACAGTATTGATCTATGTAGTCTCCTTTCTGCCCAACATGTATGTTGGGCCATTAAGAGTGTCATAGTCTGCTTGCATTACAACTAATGGGAAAATGTTTATTGACTTCATTGGAAATAGAATTGGGCTGTAGGTGCCTGATTCATAGCCCACTGAAGTTAGTAGAAAGACTGACTATGGGCTTGAGCTTTGGATCAGGCCCATAGTGAGAAAGAGCCTCTCTAGTGTGCAGATGGCATCCTTCTTTGTTGGCTCAGTTCTGACCTGTGCCACACAAAAGTAACTGTGTGCCATCTTTATGGGTTCCTTGATGCTGTGCTTGAGAGGGGCTGAAATGACCCTCAGTATAATCTAGAGCAACTTAAAGTTGCTCTTTAACGGCTTTTTAAAGTTGTTCATATTAAACTGTCTCCTAGCGACTGCTCTGCCAGCTAAGGATCAGATGATGTGCTGTGTGCTCTAGCCTTGCCAGTTTTATGTCATCCCACTGGAGAAATACAAAGCTTGAGCTGACAGTCTCATTTTAAAAGAGAAGAGGCTGGTGATAGAGCGTTTTCTATGAAAGATATTTGACTCTGGAACTTGTTCACTCTTTAGTCTTGCATCTGAGTCTGAATTTGTTGACCTTCAGAGCATGTTTCTATTTTTGTGAACAGCTGATGGTGATGGATTGAGAGAGGTGATTAAGGGTGGTTGTTTGTTAATTTATATTGTGATTTTATTTATATAGGTAGGCATGTCCTTGTATTTTAGATTTTTAAAAAATATTTGCTTCTGTATCATCTTAATTTTCTGTAATATACAGTTAGATGTTTTCTATTAATATATATGTATAAATACTAATGTAAAAATGGTTAGTGGTGTGGACAAATTGTTCTATATTTCATGCCTCACTTTTGCCTCTACAGATCGATCTGTTTAATGCAGAAGAAGAGGCCTTTGGATGGCTAGCTTCTCAGTACCCTCAGCGTAAAAAAATCCAAGACACTCTTAACCCATATCTTCGTCTCTATGATATGACTGTAGAGTTCACTACCAAACACAGAAACTGGATGGAGGGATTATTCACAATGGTGAATCCAGACCAAGTAGAGATAGATGTAGGAAACTATTGGCGTGGACTATATAAACTAGAAAAAACCTTCCATGATTCCCCAAATGCATTATCAGTGACAACAAAGATTAAAGCAAAAGTGGAAGAATTCAAAGAACACATTCCTCTAATCCAGGTGATTTGTAACCCTGGTTTGCAAGAACGGCACTGGGATGCCATGTCAGAAATTGTTGGGTTTTCACTGAAGCCTTCAGAAGACTCAACTGTCTCTTTATATATTGATATGCAACTTGATCCATACTTGGATAAATTTGAGGCTATCAGTGAAGTAGCCAGCAAAGAACATTCACTTGAGAAGGCCATGATTAAAATGATATCTGAATGGGATGCAATGGAATTTATCCTCCTTTCTTATAGAGAAACAGGAACCTATATTTTGTCATCAGTGGATGATATTCAGATGTTATTGGATGACCACATTGTCAAAACACAAACCATGAGAGGATCTCCGTTCATTAAGCCTTATGAAAAAAAAATAAGGTAAAATGTTTTTACTAATAGAAAGCAACAGTGACTTTAACAAGTCAAAAATGAGTTATTCTCCTTAATCTAAAGATATGATTGGAATAGAATGTTTGTGTGTTTTGGTAATCCTCCCTAAGAAGGGTGGTAATCTCATTTTAAAAGAGCTAAAACCATTTACTGGTACCAGTATTTAATTCCACATAGCTGGTTTTTACAGTTAATTAAAAGTGAGGGAACTGCTTAACCACTTGATAGCTGGGGGACGTTTTTAGTATATTCATTTAGGATGCACATGCTGTGCTGCCAAATATACAAGGTGCAGCCTAGCATTCCATTTATTTCAACAGAATAAGGCTTGTCTACACTTACCGGGGATCGACCTGTGGTGATTGATGCATCGGCAGTCGATTTAGCCACAAATCGCTCTCCTGTCAACTCCTGTACTCCACCTGAATAAGAAGCACCAGGGGAGTTGACAGGAGATGCTCTCCCATTGACATAGCATAGTGTGGACCCTGCGGTCAGTAGATCTAAGTACATTGACTTCAGCTATGTTATTCATGTAGCTGAAGTTGTGTAATTTAGATTGATCTCACCCCATAGTGTAGACAAGGCCTAATAATAAATAATGGCAGCATAATTGGGGAAGTAGTGGGCCAATAGAAAAAGTGTTATCTTTACCTAAATTGTAATCTTTCTGAATATTAAATAAATTGGAGTCAGCAAACTACATAAAGAGAATGAAGAAAACGAAAAAGACAAACAAGTAAACATTATTTACACTCTTGCCTTGGTTTTTCCCTAATTCCTACCTGGTTTCCTCAGTAAATAGTTTGCTCTGTTCTTAAAGCCAGCAGGCATAGCCACACTGGAAAAAACATGAAAATCTTGCATTTACAATGATATATTTATATTAAATATTTAAATGTAAATTGACTCTTCTAATCTTTGAGCATCCTTACTCGATATGAAATTGAAAAATGTTGTTTGAGTTGACCCATTCAAGAAATATATATAATGTCAAATATTCATCATGTCAGTCCTGATTTATTGCAATATAATGGTTGTTCTCTCTTAATGTCAGAAGAGTGAAAATTTCCACTGAAATATATTAAACAATAATTATTTATAATTACATATATCAAAAAGTGCATACAGTATTGGTCCTAAGAATTACCCAGAATGCTGCAGCTGTGTTAGAAATTGAGGTATGGCCAGACAAACAGTGACTCATGCAGTTTGCAACTGGAAATTACATAGTATTCATGAATACCTTGTTCAAGCACAAACTGTGAAGGCAAAGGACTTTGGCATTCTGTTTTTGCAGAATTGGAACCAGATCAACTTCATCATGATGAGATAGTGTTATAGTGTGCTGGGGACTCAGTCCTTCAAGAAGGCTGGCCTAGGATTTAATTATAACGTAGTTATAGCCAACATAAAGATCAAACTGCGAAGCAAGAAATAACTAGCAAGTATCCTCAGAGTCTGCTATAATGTCGACAAACAGAAAATCCATGAAACACAAATGGAATTTAGGAAGATGATTGCAGCTTTTGTTCAAACTGCTGACCTCAGCACAGGTAGTGTAGATAAGACAGAGCACAACATCTTCTTCTGCAATATAGACTATGAGTAAACTCCTGGGGAAACAGATCCTACAGAAGAAACCTTGGATCACGGAGAAAATTATTGAGTTGTGTGGTCAATGAAGGAAGCTAAGAGCACAAAGGAAGATGAATGAAATTGCAAGAGAGCAATATTCCTGTATAACGCAAGAAAGTGATGCACTGATTAAAGTGTCAAAAGAAGAGTGACTTGAAGGACCGTGCATAGATATACAGAACTCTTTTGCGTCAATTGCCAGTAGGAAGGCCTACCAAACCATCAAAACACTTTTTTGAAAGGTGTATAATGTTTCACCCAGCACTTGTGGCAGATATTGCTGAGAACTATACGATATGAACAAATGACTTCTAAGCTGAAAGTGTAAGAGGCAGAGGAAATCTACTGGAGAAGTTGGTTGATGCGAACATGAAACACTGAGAAACAATAAAGTCACTGGAGTGGATACCATATCAGAACTAATTAAAAGAGAGGCACTCATCTGGGTGTGCCAAAAGCTTTCCAATGTGATTTCAGCATCTGGAAGATGGTCCAAGACTTGGACACAGTTACTGATGGTTTCTATTGCTAAAAAGGGGGTCTCAACTGTTTGTAGAAATTGTTGCACAATCTCATTATTGACACACCTAGAAAATACTGCTGCGCATCATTCTGTAGAGAATTGCGTCCAAGGTAGAGACCTTTCTGACTGAAGAACAAGACAGGTTTAGACGAAAGAGATACAGTGGAGCAAATATTCAATCTTCATGTGCTGTCTGAGAAAGTGCTGGAGAATGATGGGAAGTGGTCCATGTCTTTGTGGATTTAGAACAGGAGTACTTGTGGCACCTTAGAGACTAACAAATTTATTTGAGCATAAGCTTTCGTGGGCTACAGCCCACTTCATTGGATGCATGTAGTGGAAAATACAGCAGGAAGATATATATATACACAGAGAACATGAAACAATGGGTGTTACCATACGCACTGTAAGGATTGTGGATTTAGTTAAAGTATTTGACAGCATATGGCACAAATCTCTTTGAGCAGTCCTCTGGCTGGTGGGAGTTGGTGAAAATGTTCTAAGTCTGATACAAAAATCTCTTCAGAAGTGTGATGACTTTACTGTTTGTGAGGCATGTGCAAAGTAGTTGGTTTGACTTGAGGATAGTTGTTAGACAGAGCTGCTTAGTTATCACCAACTCTCTTCAGCTGTCATCTTGAAGAAATCTTCAGAAGAGCCACTGATGAAAACCTACAGAATGGTGTCCCCATCCATGGATGAAAAATTAGTCATCTGTGCTTTACTGATGATAGTGACCCAATTGGCTCATTGCAAGAAGAGGTGCAAAAATTGGTAGAAAGAGTGCGGGGAAAGTAGACAAATTAGGTCTAAAGGTATCATGCAAAAATACACAGACAGTGGTGACATCTCTGTTGAAGAAGTGAAGATATTCCTCCCAAAATCTGGGAGGAGGCATTGGAATGTGTTGAGCACTTCAAACACCTGGGTGGTATAATTACAAGGGACATAAAACATCACTTAGAGATCTGACATAGAATTAGACTCACAACTGCTGCTCTAGAGACACTCAGACATTTGGAGAAGCAAAAGTGTTATCACAAAGTGTAAAATGAAATTGCTGCAGTTTCTTGTCTTCAGCAGATGTGCAGATGAGACATAGACATGAAGGAAACAGGTCGTTAACAGGCTTTCTACCTTCAAATTGAAATGTTACAGGTGATTGCTGCACATTGGCTATATTTCACACTTGACTAATGAGGAGGCACTCATTTGACTTTACAGCATAAACAGAATGATATCTGATATCATCAAGACAATCAGATGAAGAAAACTTGAGTTTGTGGGACATATGGGTTGGATGAATGGAGGAAGATTTCCAAAGCAAGCTTTTTTGGTTCCAGATCCAGGGAATGTCGGCAGCAAGTAGTTTGATGATGTGGCTGACTGGATGGCATGTATAGTAAGGTGCACTTCTCAAGGCTCTGAAGATCATGAAGTGTGTAGAAAGGTTGATGGCCAATGACTCGTGTGTTGTGTTTTCTGTTTATCGTAATGTGTTTCTGTGGTGCTTCCAACTGTGAGAGAAATGTCCTTACATACAGTATAACATTGTAATTCCATCTCATGGTGTTTATAACATTGACAAGGTTTATAATAATGTAGTATAGACTTTAAGGTCTGTAGGACCTGAGTAATCTCACATAAAGCACCACTCTTCCAAGAATATAGGAAAACATTTATAACTCTGGCTCACTTGTCAGAGCACAATCCCAGATATCCTCCTGCAGTTCTGTCTGATGGTGGTGGCAGCAAACAGTGATAGACTGAATTTTTTAACTGCTCTCCCTGACTCTTTACTTGCAAAATTGCATTTTTGTCTCCACCTTTTGGATGGAGAAGTTACTGGAGTAGGTGAAATAGGAGGTTATCACAACCTTTGGAGGTGAGAAGTAATATACAGGCAGAAAGCTGCCAATGGTATAGGGTGAAAAAAGAAACTGATGTCATTTTACATTGGGTCCCACAATATATAGGGCAGAGTATAAGTACCATTTGTGTTCCTCTCTCTTATGCCAGAGAAACAGGAATATCAAGCGTTTTTATCAAAACAGTTTACACTTGCAAAATGCAGTGTGACAAAAAGGATTTGTGTCAAAATGATATTGATTTTGATGAAATTTCCCATTAAAACACATATTTTATAAACAGAAGCTTTTTTGTTTTGAAAATTTAGTTTTGGGAAAAAATTCAAATTATATTTGAAAACATTTTTTCCCAATTTTTTTTGCTTTTATTTATACACCTCTACCCTGATATTAACGTGACCTGATATAACATGAATTCGGATTCAACACGGTAAAGCAGTGCTCCGGGGAGGCTAGGCTGCGCACTCCAGCAGATCAAAGCAAGTTCGATATAATGCGATTTCACCTATAACATGGTAAGATTTTTTGGTTCCTGAGGGCAGCTTTATATCGAGGTAGAGGTGTATTTATGTTTGCATTATTTCATGACATGTCAGAAGTAGTAATGCATAATCTGACATGTTATGTCAAGTGATCATATGATAAGAAATTGTCAACATATTTTACTCTTACATTTTATTTTTTTAAAAACATCAAGGACTTCTGCTATTTAGTACAGATTGACATCTTTGTGTTAGTGGTAAACTGTTTAATTACAACACAAACAGGAGACATTTGATCTAGAAAATAAGGCAAGATGTTTCAATCTGTACTAAGTAACAGCTGCTCTTAGTGTATTGTTCAAAACTAAAGTAAAATATTTTGGCCGTTATATCAATATGACATGATATTAACTGTCATATTGTACACTACTACAGGCATCATGAAATAATGTAAATATAATAAATAAAATAAATTTTAAAAACATTTCACTTAAAAACAAAATATCAAATTTTGTCTACAATAGAATTTTGGAAACACTTAAAATTTCCATTTTGTGGAAAATTTTGATACTGTTTTGCTTTTGGTTTGATTTGGAATGAAAACAAAGTTTGAAAAGTCAAAATTTCCCACAAAATGGAAATTGTGAGTTTCAACCAGCCCTAGTAGTAATATTATCTCCTATGGCACTGGTGAGATGACTGCTGAAATTTTGTACCCAATTTTGGTTTCAGCATTTTAAGAAGGATATTGAAAAATTGGGAAGAATTCAGAGAAGAGCTATAAGAATGACCTGTGGTCTGGAAAACATGCTATATAATGAGAGACTAAAAGAGCTCAAATCTTTTTATTTTATCAGAGAGAAAATTTAAAAAGAATTTAACTATGATCAATATGTACTACAAAGGGAGACAATATCTAATGTTAGCAGTCTCATTAGCAGACAAAGGCATGCAACGTTCAGTGGCTGGAAATTGAAGTCTGCAAAGTTTAAATTAGAAATAAAATAAAAAAATTTAACAGTGAGGATAATTAACTATTGGAGCAGTTTACCAAAGGATGTGGTAAATTCTCCACCACTCTTTTAATGAAGACTTTTAATATTTTTCTAAAAGAAATGATCTACTTCAACCACAAGTTACCGGGTTAGATGCAGAAATCACTATTTGAAATTTTGTGGCCTATGTATGAAAGCTAGATGAACAGAATGTTCCTCTGTAACGTTAAAATCTATGAGATCTATGAATTCCTGTAGCTTTGCTATGTGAGTGGTTCCAGTGAAGTCAATGCGTCACTCACATGAGCAAAGGCTCCAGATCACGCCCAAAATATTCTGTACATAGATAAAGGCTGTTTTTCCATTACAGGGTTTCAGTGACATTACCAGAATTTGAGTTCTCATTCTCTAATGATTTATGATATTGACAGAAAAAAACTTTTGGTGGATTTGCAGACTAAATACAGTTGTGTGTGTGTTGTGGGGTACATTATTCCTTATTTTTTCCTTATTGTAAGTATAATAGCACATGCTTTAACTGTGAGTTCTGTTCAATGTAACGTTCCTGAAAGTACATAGATCCTCATTCAGGATCTGATCAAAAACTCACTCAGATCAATGGAAATATTTCAATGGCTTTCAATGGCTTTGGATCAAGTCCTTAGTTAGAAGCCAAACTACACTAGTTGTGTTATTTCAGTTTCATCAGTTTTGGGGCCCATGTTTTGGACCCATGTCACAAATAATTAATTGTTGGAAACTGTAGTTCAGTGTTTATTTACCCATTTTGACCAAAGATGACATCCTTCATTTAAGGGTTGCATATATTTCTTACTCCCCAGTCTGCCTGCAAAGGCATTGTAGGGAAGTGAGGAATAAAGATCTGTGTTAAAAAAAGCTATTGTACTTTTTGAAGAAAAACTGATAAAGTTGGAAAGTACTTTATAAATTGAAGTTATTATTTATGTTGTCCAGTTCCTGATCCTCAGCAATTGTAATTTGTATGTGTAAAAAAGTCTAAGAACTTAACATTCTAAGTAAAAAGATTTACTGTTAGTATTAATACAGTGCATGAATCGATGCTTTCTGTTTTATAGGGAATGGGAAGGAAAGCTGTTGTTGGTACAGGAAATCCTTGATGAATGGCTGAAGGTTCAAGCTACTTGGTTATATTTGGAGCCAATTTTCAGTTCTCCTGACATTATGGCTCAGATGCCCGAGGAAAGTAGGCGATTCACTGCTGTGGATAAAACCTGGAAAGATCTAATGAAATCTGTCTTACAGGTAAGGACAACTCTCATAAGAAAAAGTGAGTGTGTTTATAGTATGAATCAGGAAATTGCTTCTGGCAAGATAAAAATGTGTCCTGTATATTTCATACTAACTCTTTTCCTGATTCTTTTTTTTTTGTGTTAATGTTGGCTGTCAAACTTATTTCAGCTACCTACAAGGACAGTATATCGACAAGTAAAATTAAACAATTTAAACAGTATGTAAAGCAAAATAATATAAAACAATTCACTTCTTTCAGCACTAAAAGACTGACTGCTGTAATATTCCTAAGTGTTTACTGAAATTGTGCATTTACTCATTTTAAAGGGTTTTATCTAATCGCATAATGAACAGGAGAGAGATCTCTATCTCTAAAACCCCAGATGTTAAACCTGCATCAGATATTCTGTCTTAGTCCCCCTGTAGCTCAACAAGAAAATACATACTTTACGAACTTGGTACATCAGGGAAATAACTAGTTACCTATAAGGAAATAAATAATAAATTAAAAGAGAAATCTATATTCAGCCTTAATCATTTCTGTGGTATGGGGACATCGCCAATGCCTGACTTTGTAGACTGTAAAAAATTCATTGTATTGTCGAATCTTTTAAAGATATATGAATGTCCATTCCTTTCCATTAAAATTGTGCTGAATGTGACATTACTGCTTGGAGGTGAAAGTGTGAAGTTCCATTTTTATCTGGCAAAACCTATGTGTATCTTTTTGAGACCCACTGTATAATCAGGATAAATGTTAACATGTATGTATCATAGTCTAAAAAATATTTTGATCTGCACTTTTTTCAGGATATATGTGTAAAATTTAGGGATACAGAAACTCCAATGATTGTTTTCTGAGCAACAGTTTGGGAGGAGCATTTGCAGTATGATATACAAAATGAGGCATTTTCTGAGTTTCCCAGCAATTCTATTTGGGATATATTTCTCTTTTCTGAATTGTCATTCATTCATCTTCTGAAGTTATTCCCAATATGAACGGTGTTCAGAATATTAGCATCCTTACAAATTTTCATGATCATGCTCTCACATGCCACCATCTTTTCATTAAATTTAACTTGTGTTATATTGATAAGGTCTACAAATGATGGCAAAGTCAAAAAATTGGGTATCTAGAGAGACGGGGGGAAGAGGGTTGAGTAATATCTTTTATTGGACCAACTTTGGTTGGTAACAGAGACACGCTTTTAAGCTTACCCAAAGCTCTTCTTCAAGTCTTGGAAATACAAGATGGATCAGATTGTTTAGCATAAGAAGTTAACACATTTCAAGTGACCATTCATAGTGAAGTGACACGTTAACACCCCTTGTTTCCCCCCATGACTGAAGTGATGGAACAAAGTGGACAAATGGTCTCAAGTAAATAGGATGAAATTCAATAAGGACAAACTCAAAGTACTCCACTTAGGAAGGAACATTCAGCTGTACACATACAAAATGGGAAATGATTGCCTAGGAAGGAGTACTGCGAAAAAGAATCTGGGGATCATAATGGATCGCAAGCTAAATATGAGTCAACAGTATAACACTGTTGCAAAAAAAGAAAATATCATTCTAGGATGTATTAGCAGGAGTGTTGTAAGCAAGACACAAGAAGTAATTCTTCTGCTCTACTCCACGCTAATTAGGCCTCAACTGGGGTATTGTGTCCAATCTGGGTGCCACATTTCAGGAAAGACGTGGGCAAATTGGAGAGAGTTGGGAGGAGAGCAATAAAAAGGATTGAAGGTCAAGAAAACATGACTTATGAGGGCAGATTAAAAAAATTGTGGTTGTTCAGTCTGGAAAAGAGAAGACTGAGAGGAGACATAATAACAGTTTTCAGATACATAAAAGGTTGTTACAAGAATGAGAGAGATAAATTGTTCTTCTTGACCTCTGAGGATAGGACAAGAAGCAGTGGGTTTAAATGGTAGCAAGTGTAGTTTAGGTTGGACATTAGAAAAAACTTCCTAACTGCCAGAGTGGTTAAGCACTAGAATAAATTGCTTAGGGAGATTGTGGAATCATAGAATTGTATATCTGGAAGGGACCTCAAGAGGTCATCTAGTCCAGTCCCCTGCACTCATGGCATGACTAAGTGTTATCTAAACCATCCCTGACAGGTGTTTGTCTAACCTGATCTTACAAATCCAATCTTAAAAGTCCCTTCCAGTCCTATAGTTCTATTAGACAAATGCCTGTCAGGGATGGTCTAGATAATACTTAGTCCTGCCTTGAGTGCAGAGGACTGGACTAGGTGACCTTTTGAGGTTCCTTCCAGTCCTGTAATTCTGAGGGAAATTACTATTTTGATGGTGTCATAAACAGATAGTAAAGGGTTAATGTCTCTTTTACCTGTAAAGGGTTAAGAAGCTCAGTAAACCTGGCTGACACCTGACAAGAGGACCAATAGGGGGACAAGATACTTTCAGATCTTGGTGGAGGGAAGTCTTTGTTTTGTGCTCTTTGTTTTGTTGGTTGTTCTCTCTTGGGACTAAGAGGGACCAGATGTACATCCAGGCTCTCCAAATCTTTCTGAATCTGTCTTTCATGTTTCAAAATTGTAAGTAATAGCCAGGCAAGGCGGATTAGTCTTATGTTAGTTTTCTCAACTTGTGAATGTTTTTGCTGGAAGGATTTTTACCTCTGTTTGCTGTAAATTTGAATCTAAGACTAGAGGGGGTCCCCCTGGTCTATATGAATCTGAGTACCCTGTAAAGCATTTTCCATCCTAATTTTACAGAGATAATTTTTACCTTTTCTTTCTTTAATTAAAAGTTTTCTTTTTAAGAATCTGATTGATTTTCCTTGTTTTAAGATCCAAGGGGATTGGGTCTGGACTCCCCAGGAATTGGTGGGGGGAAAGGGAGGGGGTATGGTTAATTCCTCCTCGTTTTAAGATCCGAGGAGTTTAAATCTGTGTTCACCAGGGAATTGGTGAAGCCTCCCAAGGCAACCCAGGGACGGGAAAGTCTCGGGGGTGGGACAGGGAGTGCACCAGACACTGAATTTCTGGCTGGTGGCAGCTTACCAGATCTAAGCTAGTAATTAAGCTTAGAAGTGTTCATGCAGGTCCCCACTTTTGTACTCTAAAGTTCAAAGTGGGGAAAGAAACCTTGACAGGTGGCATATGCAATTTCTAGTTCTAGGGTGGGAACCAAATATAAATAACTATTGGAATGCAGTATATTTTACAATGACAAAAATCATACTCATCCATTTATATTTAGTATTTTTTCAGAGTACTGTGATAATCCATTGTACCACTCAATATTCAAACCCCTCTGAAGTGTCACTGTCATAAACAGAAAGGAATCTTTTCCCAGAAGATGGCACTCTGTGTCCAGAAATATAGTGTCATGATTTTATGGTTTAGAAGAAAGCATATGAAAGTTTGAATGAATTTGAATGAATGTTTCTTCTTAAATCACAAAACTTGACTCTGGTCCTTGCTTTTTTACCTTTAGATGCCATTGTGTTATACAGTTGATGTGAGAGGTAATACAACTGATTTTTTTACTTGCCTCACTTTTCATCACAAATTTGAATAATTATAGAGTATACATCTTTAACGTATCTTTTTTTAAAGCAAGACATATGAGAATGAAATTACTTTGTGATTTAATTTCTACTTTTCATAAATTAAATAATTGAAAAAAGGAGTGTTAATTTTTAGTGGGGAAGAAATTCAAGATTTTACTAAAACATCTAAGACAAGTCTATGGTAGATTAAAAGTAAGGCTCTGTGTTTGTCACAGAGGTCACAGAAGTCACAGATTCCATGACTTTCCGTGACCTCTGTGACTTCTGCAGCAGCCCCGTGTGGCTGGCCCAGAAGCCACCTGAGCAGCTCGGGCAGCTCCTGGTTCAGTCGCACTGACTGCTGCTGTGGCAGTTTCGTGACATCTCACCCCCTAGAAGTAGGAGTTTGGGTGTTGGGGGGGATCAGAGTTTGGGGTTGGGGCTGCTGTTTACCTGCTGTGGCGGGGGCGGAATTCCTATTCCCTATCTTCACATGCAGCCAGGCACTGCTCCTGCAGCTCCCCCTGGATGTGGTTCCCAGCCAATGGGAGCTGCAGAACCAGGGCTTGGGGCAGAGCGAGGCAGCATGTGGAGCTAGGGAGCTGGGGCCGCTGCTTCCCAAGAGCAGGGTAGGGAGCCTGCCCCAATCTCCCCTCACTTGTATGCCACCTGGGCCATTGCTCCCCCCCAGCACGTGCGCCCCCCTCTCCAGCACCTGTGGTGCTTCCTTGGGCCATGCTTCCCCCCAAGCACCCATGCCCCCCTCCCCAGCACCTGTGGTGCCCCCCAATCCCCCCTCAGTTTTAGTCATGGGTATTTTTAGTAAAAGTCATGGACAGGTCACGGGCCCGTGAGTTTTTGTTTACTGCCCGGGACCTGTCCATGACTTTTACTAACAATACCCATGACTGAAATGTTGCCTTAATTAAAAGTAATTTATAGGAACTCCTGCTGTTGGTATATGATTATTGTAACAGGTCTCTTTAGATACACTTAGTTTAGCTGAACCACTACCTTTGTAATACAGTTTCTTTTCCTGCAAGTGATCAAAGAAGTAGGGTGACCAGATGTCCTGATTTTATAGGGACAGTCCTGATTTTTGGGTTTTTCTTATATAGGCTTCTATTACCCCCTACCCCTATCCCGATTTTTCACACTTGCTATCTGGTCACCCTACAGACAAGTGACACTGATGTTTTGAATGTGTAAGAACAATGGCATTCTCATTTATTCTTGATGCTTCCTCAGAACTGTATATAGGAAATCCATGTTGAAAGTTGAAATGTTTATTTTTGTCTTACCTCTTTTTCACATATGAAAAGAATCTAAGCATAACCAGGGACAATCTCTCTTCTCACATTTGGCAACATTCAGTTTTGAATTGCAAGTTCAATTGTACTCAGAAAAATTGCTGATGATGTACATACTAAGAAAGGAAACCAGAGATGTTATTATTTAACAGTTTATAGAGTGTACTTAAATATGCACTTTCAAATGCTGTCTTATAAAACCAATTATTAGCTATATCTGAATTTTGACAGCTCAGTTTATCTTTATATGGTTGAAAAGCATGAATAGTTATTTAATTCAGATTGTGTTCTGGTTTGATATAATTAAAGGCGCAAATATCAGAATGCCAAGTAATTTCAGGGTTTTTTGCTTTGGTTTTTTTGCTTATGTAAAGAATACTTCATTAACAGGGGAACATTATAATAAGGTATTAGGCATGTGTGCTTTCTAACAAAATCAACTAGATAACCAACTAATCTAGTGTTTCATCGGTAGGTAGACTGCAAGTACTCAAATGTCTGGTCAAAATAATTGCTAACTGGAATGGGATAATTTTAACACTTTTTATTTAGATTTTTAATTTGCTTTTTAAGACTGGTATTTGAGGAGTACTATTTTGGCTTATACATTGACCATGAGACCTATTAAAAGTAGATCTTGATGCACAAGCAACTTCACATTCTCTGCAATTAGTATGACATTCATTAGAACTAACAAGTCTGCAAAACCTCTCATTTTCTTTCATTTACGGTAAATTAGATAACTCACTTAGATAATTACAGTAGCTCTACTAAGCGTTTGAATTAATTTTGTTTGCTGAAATTCTGGATTAATTTAGAAAGGGCTCAATAAAATTTCCGACATGAATTATTTTATCTTCTATACAGAACAAATATATAATAAGAAATCCAGTTTATGTTGGAATGTGAAAAAAACCTATAATATTTCCCTTTGTTTTATATTTTAAAAAGCAACAGCACCTTTTAATATTTAATAATGGGTGATCAAATCTGGTATTCTAACTCTAACATTTAACCAAATTGACCCTTCACAGATAGGAAAATACCTGCCACCCACAACTTCCCCATCTCAGTATTTCTGGCAGAGTGTATGTAATGTTTTACACAAGGGATAAAAGGAATTCTGACCTGTGCAGAAATCTATTGATGCTGTAAACCCGTTTGATTTGATTACCCCCTTAGATAGGGTGTGATGGGATCCCCAGGGTGCAACCTGGATTGTGGGACTGCTGATTCCTCTGTCCCACCAGCCTGGGATATCCCTCTCGCACTGTCATGCTGTTGTCAAGCTATGATCGGCACTGCACTTACACAGACATCCACAGGCAAGGACACATTCAACTGTTTTACCTGAATGCTCTCCCAGCCACTCATGAACCAACAATAGAGGCTCCAACCAATTATCCCCAGCTCCCTAGCCATGCAACCCAGAATTTTACTGTCTTGCGCTGGCCAGAAGGCTGGCCAGTATAAGTTCGTTATCCAGTTCACCAATTGCTCAATGTGGAATGGACACACACTAGCCTTTGTAAACTGAGCTGAGGTTTCCCAAGCACTTCAACCAAAACACACTGTTTTAGGTAAAATATAAAACTGATTTCTTAACTATAGAAAGATGGATTTTAAGTGATTAAGTAGCAAGCATAGAGATCAAAGTTGGTTACTTAAAAATAAATTTGTTCTACAAACTAAATAGGTTTTGAATCAAGCAGTCTCACCCTGATGGATGGCACAAGCAGGTTACAGATCCTCAATACACAGGCTGGGACTCTTTTCCAGCATGGGACCACCCTTCCCCTGTTTAAAGTCTGTATCCTCCAGACATTCTTCCAGGTGTTGAGTTGAGGGTGGAGAGAGGCCAAGTGATGATATCATTTCCCTTCTTTTATATTCTCTTCCGCTTACTGGAAAGATCTTTGCTGGGATGTGGGGTTCAGGCAGTCCCCATTGGTTAAACAGTCGCTCTTGCATACGTGCTCTCTTTGAGAAGTCTCTGGGATGGGAGAGTGGATTCCCTTTAATGGTTCATCAGCACATCTGGCTGGTACTTTTTGAAATTTTGGCTGTGAGCATCTTCAACCTCACAACATATTTTAGTAACACACATATACCTCTACCCTGGTATAACGCTGTCCTTGGGAGCCAAAAAATCTTACTGTGTTATAGGTGAAACCACGATATATTAAACTTGCTTTGATCCGCCGGAGTGCACAGCCCCGGCCCCCAGAGTACTGCTTTACCGCGTTATATCTGAATTCATGTTATATCGGGTCGCATTATATCGGGGTAGAGGTGAAGCAATGCTTCATAACTTCTCAAACAATTATAGTACATGCAATCCAAGAGATCAAGACTTTTAAAATGTTACCTCACAAGATATACTTTGTACAAAACATATCATAATCATATCACCATGGTGAATATAAGGGTTTCAGGATGTGACTTTGAGGTACAGAATGTGACAAAGTGTAATGATCAATATACAGTAACTTCTCACTTAATGTTGTAGTTATAATTGTCAAAGTTAGAATGAGGACTCACAATTTGTCAGACCACTCTGTTTATTAGCGCAGCGCTCTGCCAATAACATTCGGAATATGTGAGTGGCCATGCAAGGCCCAAACAGTCTTATTTATACAGATAAAAGAGCGGGAATTTAGACAAAGGGACAAAGAAATCAAAACAGTAAAATTCACCTGGGGCACAGCATGCATATCCTATTTCCTTACTAACTGTTATCGATCTAAGGCTAATGCTTCACCAATTGCCCTTAAACGGTGCAATTGTTCTATGTTAATGTCTGTATTCCTGACACCTGGTTGCAACATTCCAACAACTTTGCTTAAAGGTACAGACAACATTTCTTTAATCCTTTCTATTCTTACTATATAATTCATTCTACTTTCACATGTTCCTGGAAAATGCAACTTTAAGTGAAACAATGTTAAGCGAATCCAATTTCCCCATAAGAATTAATGTAAATGAGGGGGCTAGGTTCCCGGGAAATGTTTTTCACCAGGAAAAAAAAACTATGTTATAATTATATATACACACACACAGTATAAGTTTTAAACAAACGATTTAATACTGGTATGCAGTGATGATGATTGTGAAGCTTGGTTGAGGTGGAGGAGTCAGAGGGTGGGATATTTCCCTTACTGCTAAATGATGAACTAGCAGTTGGCAGAGCCCTCCAGGGTTAACACTCTCACTCTACAAGGCAGCAGGAATGGAGGGAGATATGCGCATTTCCCTTTTAAGTACACTGCCTTGTTAATTAGATCAGCTTGCTGAGACCACAGCTGCTGCAGGCTCCCTCCATCCTGAGCCCTGGTGTGTCCCCCCTGCTCATGGAAGATGGGGTAAGCGGGATGCAGGAGCAAGGGGGAGGGGGACACCCTAACATTAGCCCCGTCTTCCTCCCCTCCCCTCTGCACAGCAAGCAGGAGTCTCAGGGAGCAGCTCCAAGGCAGAGGGCAGGAGCAGCACATGGCAGTGGGGGGAGGGACAGCTGCAACTGCTAGTCTGCTGGGCAGCTGCTGCACAGGGAGCTTAGGAGAGGGGGGAGCGGATAGGGGGAGCTGATAGGGGGCTGCCGGTCCACCCGCTTCCAAGCCCCAACGAGCTAGCTGCAATGGGCTGCTCTTCCTGCAAGCAGTAGACGAAGCAGGCGGCTGCCAAAAGACATTAGAAGGAAGCATTACACAACTTTAAACGAGCATGTTCCCTAACTGATCAGCAACGTAACAACGAAACAATGTTAACCAGGACGACTTTAAGTGAGGAGTTACTGTAGTTGATCATAAAATTATCCAGAGGCTTTTCTTAAAAAATCCATCTAATGCCATCCGTCTGATTTTCTATGTTAGTGAATTATATAGGCTGGCTACAGATTATGGGCCAGATCCCCAGCTGGTGTGAATATAGGTAGCTGCATTGAAGTCAATGAAACTATGGTGATGTAGATCAGTTTAGGATTGGATCCTATGTTTTGGATTGTATTTTCATATAGTAAATGTGGATGATCCAAAAATTCACTTAATACTTTCTATTAACCCACCTTCTTTAAAAAAATCAGATATTAAAGAAGGTTAACATAAAATGTATAATAAAATATACACTAGATAATGCTATGGGTTAAAGCAAAATTTCAAACAAAATAGAGAGGACTTCAAAGGTAACTTTGTTCCAGATTTTAATTCCCATGTCAGGGTGGCAAACTACTCAGTATGACATCAACCTTTATTGAGTGGAATAATTTCATTTTGTTTTTCAGGACAAACATGTTCTGACAGTGGTGATGATAGACAAGATGTTGGAAAAGCTAAAAAAGTGCAATGAATTGCTGGAACTAATTCTTAAGGGACTTAATGAATACTTAGAAAAGAAGCGTCTTTACTTCCCCAGATTTTTTTTCTTATCTAATGATGAACTCCTTGAGATTCTTTCAGAGACCAAAGATCCTACACGGTACAGTAATATTTGATATATGTGTGAGGCTCCTAATACATGCATCTTAAGGGTATGATCTTGTAGCTGCTCCATTCATAGAACTCTCATTTTATTCATTGACACTTATGCATCTGAAATAACTACAAGAACAGGCCTTGAGTTATCAAGGAAGAATCCAAACCAAAAGTGGTTACTTTTAAAATAGGTATTAATTAAATTTAATATATTTTGTCAAACTGTTCATCCTGGTTGCACACTAGAGAAATTCAGTAAAATGAGAGTCAAGGTAGAGAGTGAAAGTTAGAAAAAAAGCATCGCATTCCTGCTATTACCTATGGAGGACTGAACTTGATGTAGAGACTGGAAGACCTCTGATGACACTAAGCATTGGAGTTCTGGGTACAGTTCACTCCAGTGCAAAGGTCTGCAAATGCCCTCTGCACAGCTTAAACTGTATGTTAGTAATGGATTTCATACGTTGTAGGACTACTGCTTCATTCATGGCAAGATTGTGAAACTCTCACTTATACTAAATAGTATCTTACCCCACTAGTAGTTCCACTTAAGTCAATGAAAATACTTGCTAAGTAAGGTGATATTCAGTTGTGGGTGAGAGCAGTGTGCAGTGAGTGTACTAGAAGTCTGTTCACTGAACATGAAGATAAAAATGAAGGTTGAACAACTGACTCATTCACTCAGAAGTGTACATACTGTGCAATGAATGAGACAGCAGACTTTGTGGGAACAAAAAAATAAAGAGAGAAATATCCTATTATGCAATGAAAGACTTTATTGTAATTTATGTGCACAAGGAGCAGAATTAAGGTTGTGTTTAATCACTGAACTTGCAACTTATTTGATTGCTTCACTTGCAGTGTTGTTTTAATGTATCTTTTTGTATGGAATGTATAACTAAGTGAAAAAGTTTTAGATTATATAGGAAGATCAACACTTACACCAGTTGTGCTTGAGCCTTACCAGTGTTTGAATTGCTGAGGACCTGAACAATGTTAAAAAAATTTAAATTGCTCTTTAAAAACACGGTGTGTGTATGTAAATCTTTAAATGTATGTATGTGTGTGTGTAAATCTTTGAACATTAGCGGGTCAAAAATGTTTTCCTAAAGTAAATTCCTCAAAAATACCTTTAAGAAGTACATTCCTTTTTTTTCTTTTATAGTATTGATGGGAAATAGTTTTCCTGAGCTTTAAAGTAAAGTTTGGTTATTTATATAGTCTTAAATTCTGTATGTTTTGTTTTGTTTTCTGCAGGGTAAACCCTCACTTGAAGAAGTGTTTTGAAGGAATTGCAAGTGTTGAGTTTACTGAAGTTTTAGACATTACACATATTAAGAGTAGTGAAGGAGAGGTTGTGGAACTCATAGACACAATCTCAACATCTAAAGCTCGAGGTCAAGTTGAAAAGTGGCTCGTTGAGTTGGAGGCAGCTATGCTAAATTCTATCCACAAGGTAATAAAATATATTCTGTTTTATTCTGTGTACAATAAAACATGACAATGCAGTCTGTACTGTTCCTGATACATTCCTGATGGAACAATCAAGCAAGGTAATCCAGTGTAGAAATGGCATAGTGTATTACATGTAGTACAAAATTATTATATTCACATGGCCCCGATTCATGAAAGCACTTAAGAGTGTGCTTTTAAGTCACTGAGACTTAACTATATTCTTATGGTTAAACATGTACTTAATTGCTTTGTTGAAATGGGGCATTTAAGCACAACATAGAGACAACTTCGTTTTGACCTGGTCTAGTGGTTCTACTAGGAGTGCTCTGAAATACTGGTGTGACATTTCTGGTCTCCAGTTCCCAGACGTATAGATGCTAAGGGTATGTCTACATTGCAGTTAGACACCCGGCCTAGCCCATGCCAGCCGAGGCAGGTTTGCAGGGCTTGGGCTCAGGGTTCTTTAATTGCGATTTACGCATTTTGGCTTGGGCTACCAAAGCTCCAGCCTGAGCCCAACATCTATACTGCAATTTAACAGCCCTGTGAGTCTGATTAAGCTGACTGAGGCCAGCCAGGAGTGTTTAATTGTAGTGTAGACACACCCTAAGTATCTGGTGCTCAGCAATGCTGAACACCCTCAAATTCTTCAGTCACCCCTGACCATTTTGGCTAATAGCCACTGGTGGATTTATCCTCCATGAACTTATCTAATTCTTTTTTTTGAACCCAGTTATACTGTTGGCCTTCACAACATCCCCTGGCAACAAGTTCCACAGGCTGACTGTCCGTTGTGTGAAGAAGTACTTCCTTAAGTTTGTTTTAAACCTGTTGCCTATAATTTCATTGGGTGGCCCTTGGGTGTTGTGCCTCTGGCAGTACCCAGTGTTTGATACTTCAGAGGAAGGCAAGATGAAACTTGCAAGTTGTTAGTGCACATAGCAAAGGGAGGTGAGGATTCCTTTTTTAAATATTCACAGTTCAGTGCGTGCCCTAAAGCATGATTCTTCCTATAATTATTTTGCTTGCATTTCTACTAACTTGTGTGGTCAGAATATTATCCAACCTATTTAGTGCAATCACATTAGTTGTCTCAGTGCTTCATGCTGCATTGAATTCCACTGGTTAATTATTATCCATGTAAATAGGTCTTTCCATAATTCGTTCTAAATTTACTATCCTTTAATTTTGAGTGTTCCTTGTTCTTGAAGTAGGTCTGACCGAATCCCAACGAGGATTAAATCAGTGATCCCCAAACTTTTTCCATCTCACCCTCCCTTACCTGTAATGGAACCTGTCCACGCCTCCTCCCCTGGGAACCACGGCTGTGAGAGAGGCTGGCACTGCAATCAGGAGCTTGGAGCAGAGCCAGAGTTATGAGCCGGCCCTTGGTCGGGGCTGGGCTGAGGCAGGGGCCAGGGGCTGGGGCTGCAACTGTGCTGTGGCTGGGAGTGGACCTCGGATCTGAGGCAGGGGCTAGGCTGAGGCCTGTGCCCAAGCTGGGGCTGGGGTTGTGGCTGGAGCAGAGCTGGGGCAGAGTGGGGCTGGATGGTGCTCCCTCCCTGTGCCCCGTGGGGGCTGGCCCAGACCCTGCCACATCCCCTTGAATGTTCCTATGGGGGTGCGCCATGGAGTTTGGGGACCACTGAATTAAACTGAGAGACTGACCAGTTTTCATTAGGGTCTTGTTAATTAGGAATATCTCAGCAAAGACCCATTTTATTCTTCTATTTTCCAGGCTAGATAATCCTGGGTTTTGCAATCTCTCATCGTATGCAAATTCTGTCACACCTCTAACCATCTTTGTTGCCTTTCTCTGGATCTTACCAATTTTTGCTATATCTTTTTTAATGTTTAAAATTTCACATTGTATTCCCAGATGCAGTCTTATTGATAGCTACAGAGTAGTTTCACTTTATCATGGTGCTCTGAAACAGATACAGTTGAAAATAGTTTTAATGTATATTAATATAGAGAATGTATTACTCTTGAATTAAATGAAAAATGCTAACCATATTCTGTTGCAGATGAAAAAAAAACTATATACATGTATGAATGCAATACATTCATTTTTTATGGCGAGAGATTCCTCCTTGGAGGATCATAAGTTTATCTGCTGTTTTTAGTGTTAAATGATACATTTGGATCTCAGGATTGTGTAAAAGAAGCTTGACAGTTCCCTATTAATTCTTGGCCAGATTCTTCACCAAAACTGAGCAGCATTGATAGGGAAGCAGACTTTCAGCCATGATCTCTCCTTCCTAGTGGAGTAGGGGAAATTGCTCACCTTGGTGGCACCACCCTGCCTACAACAGACCTCTATGGAGAGCCCTCAGCTGGGTCAGGAATCTGTAGTGGAAAGATTAGGCCTGGAAGTGTGGACATAGTCCATAACCTCAAGGCCCCTGGAGAATCTAGTGTAAAGTCAAGGCAGCTGGTTCTATTAACTTTTCACAGCTCTCCCTCTGGCTTAGGAATCTTTCTTTGAAGGGTGTTCCAAAGGCAATGCGAGCTAAGGATTCCTTGGCAGCACAACTCTAATGGATCCCTGCAGTAAGAGCACCGTAGGCAGGGTAGGGAAGGTTATAGAATCAGCACAAAAGCCCAGAGGATAAGTGTGGGATGAATCTAGCCACCTGTGGATTCCTGAAATTCACAGGTTTGGCTGCAAAACTTCTTCCCAATCTGCAAGATTGCACCTCCACCCAAAATGGAACACTTAAAGAGAAATTCCACAAGTAGGAACTTTGCAAAGTTTTCTTCTCCCAGATCCCGAACTTATGCATATTCAGAAGGAGTCAATTACTTCAGTGTATTTGTGGAAGTTTGTATAAATTGTTTTTTGTGATTTTGTTATTGACTTCTCTATTTCTGTAGATGATATGCAAGTAACTATCCTGTAAGATGAAAACCTGCTTTGAATGGCTGCACCCCACTTGAGTGATCTTGGAAAATAGATAATGTAGATCAGAATATCTTAACAAACCTCATCATTTTCTCAGTGGAAGAACATTGAGTGTGCTGTCTCCTCAAATACATAGACTATTCTACTTTTTTATTATGTGCATGTGTACATCTGGGCAGAAGATCAATTCTTAGTTTGGGAGCTTATGATGGTTTTTTAAACAGTTTTGTTATTCACTTCTAATTCACAAAAATTTTCAGTTTTGGGTGCAGTATACACTTATTATGATGGACACATCTGCATTCCCAACTTTTGTCTGTTACAGTCAGCTTTCACACGAGAGAGTAAGAACTGCTGAATTTTTAGGATAAAATTAGTAATTCTCACACTGACTTTTCGTTGTATAATTTAAATACAGTCATCTCAGAATCCCATCTAGCCAGTCTTTTGCTTTATATTATTTTGAAATTCTCTTCGGTATCAACACAATTTTTTGAAGCAAACTTAAAGCTGAAAGTTTCAGATCAGTTTTTCACTTAGATTTAAATCTGTTGTGGCTTGTTGAGGTTCTTTGAATGTAATGCTTGGTTTTTACATTGACTTGAGTTCATATATTTTATTTAGATGAATTAAATGTTAAGCTTGTCAAATCTATGGGCCAAATTCTGCCATTGGTTATGTGTTTAGTTTCTGTTGATGTCACTGGGACTTACAACTACAAAACTAATAAGACTTTAGCTCAAATGCTTTTTTTATCATTGCATTTTCTCTAGATCACTTGCAGAATGCTAAAAAAATTAACAATTTAATCAGCAAATGGCCTCAGCTTTGCTTGTAAGTTTTGTTGATGGGGGAAAAAACTATTGGCCTTGACTGTACTCTCCAGTGCAGCTACGTTGATTTCAGTTGGATTACTCTTGTGTAAATTAGAGGAGAATCAGGACCATTATTCCATTATTAGAAAAGAAGCTGATAGAGATAAGTCCAAATGAACCTCAACTTTGAACCTCTTCATTCTTTAGAATCAGGTTTAGGATTAAAATGTCCAGGCACAACTATTCCTTCAATTTTAGTTCTGTTTTGTATCTAAAATTGAAGGAGGGAGGCTCTTTTCCAGTTTTAGTTTGCAGTAAAAGCTGTTTTTGAAAGATGTTTGGTTCCTGATGTCAGAATCCAATGAGATTATCTAATGAGATTCCCACTATTAGGTTCTTGGAAATTTTGTTGGATCAGTTGATTGATATCTTGAGGTTTCCACTGTCATGGGCTGAAATTTTGAGAGACTTCTTGTAAAATTAATGTTATGGAACTGAGCTTGGACCTGAATCTTAGCTCTGATTTGGCTCTAACTCTCAACACTAAAGCCTATCATAAACTGATTCAAGATCTGAACACTGCCTGTGTGTCTTAACTCTACATTATGTTTTCCCCCTCACTTCTCTTCCCATGACTAGGTGATTGCAGAAGCAATAGAAGCCTATCCAAGAACTCCACGTATTAACTGGGTGAGGGACTGGCCGGGACAGACAGTTCTTTGTGTATCCCAGATTTTCTGGACTTCGGAGGTACAAAAATCCGTTAGAAATGGCCAACAGGTAAACATTTGTTAAAGCTTATAAGAACAATTTAAGTTACTCTCACATAAAACTGGAGTAATACAGTGGTGTATTGGGCCCATGTTGTATAAACCAGTGGAGTTCAGAAATATTTGGATAGTTATCTATTTGGGGTGTAATTATTATGTTTTTGAATATCCACTTGAAAAGTGTACCTGAATTTTTACCTTGGAAGAATGTGAAGTAAATATTTCTTCTCTACTATATGTAATGATGCTTCAGAATTCAAAATATATTGGAATGGAGATTCAACAACTGAACATATATCTGAGTGACGTGTATGTGCCAGATATGTGTCATCAATAGCTATTAGCCAAGATGATCAGGGATGCAATCCCATGCTCCGAGTGACCCTAAATCTCTGACTACCAAAAGCTGGGAGTGGAAGATGGGTGGATCACTGCAAAATTGCCTGATACCGTACGCTCCCCTATAGGCTCTGGTATAGGCCACTGTCAGTGACAGGATACTAGGCAAGATGGACTATGGTCTAACTCAGTACGGTAGCTCTTGTGTTCTTTATGTTCTAGATTCTCAGGTGGTGTCTACTGGCATAGCTTTATGATCTACCACACCTTGTCTCTGATTTAAAGTGTTTAGTTCAAGCTACAAGGTTGGAACAGCAAAGTGGATTTGAACTATCCTCAACTTCGGGAAAGTTTGGATCAGAACTTGTGACTTGGGTTTGTCAATGTGAGGAAGGTTGCTTCTCTCCTCATATATCACTAATAGTTTAAAGACTCCCACCTGTGGAATTCAGAGGTGGTCTAATGTTTTTGAAGGCTCCAGAACAAAATCCCAACCTTCAGCTCAGGTCACCAGATTTTCTGACTCCAGCGATGGAACAAGTTGGTGGTTCAATTTCTCCCAACAATTTGATTTATAACTTTAAATTTTATTGATTTTTGTGCAATAACAACTTATTATCTTTCTTTCTCTTGCATCCCTCCTGAATTGGGAATTTGGCAGGATGGTGGTTTCAACCACCTGGATACACCACTGTAGTGTCTTGTCTCCAAAATCCCTTGCTCCACTCAGTCATGTTAGACCACCTTGGCTTAACCAGGAGATCTTCAATGATCTAATAAAAATAAAAAAGAGTCCTACAAAAAGTGGAAAGTAGGCCAAATTAGAAAGGATGAGTATCAACAAATAACACAAGTATGTAGAGACAAAATTAGAAAGGCCAAGGCACAAAATGAGATCAAACTAGCTAGAGACGTAACGGCTTGTGGTGTCTCAATGCGGAGCACAGAAAATTCTCACACAACACAGCTGTAAGCAAGTAAAAAATCTTCTTCTTTATTTTCACTTCTACTTCCTTATATAGTTGATTTCAGTTACATAAGGACTAGCCATGCATACTGACGTTGTACATACTGATCATATAATTGGACAAAAGCATACTATCACGCGCGCAGCATGCACAAAGCAACAATCCTGTAGGCACCATAAAAGGCCCTGTTTACTGTACTATGCAAGGTCAGATAAAACTCAGACAGTCACATGATTATAGCAAGGGTCCCAGTATTTTTCCAGACTGACTTGACAAATTGCGGCCTAAAATACACGATAGTTGCCTACAATTCCCCCCTTTTTATTAAATGCAGAGTCTACAAGGCGCTGCAAGCTGCGCTGAATACACTGAATTATGCAAGGAATAAAAAGTATCAATAACAGGATGCCCAGCAAAACAATAATAAATGTATGAGCCAAAGACACAAGCCAGCTGGGCCAACCAAAACCTGCGAGCCAAGCCCACAGGGGATCATCATTTTGTTTTATGCTTTGCGCATAAGCCTTAAGCATAGCGATTTGCTGTTGAATACGATTACTATTGTCAGTCAAATTAAAACAACACATTTCCTTTACAGCTTCACATCCCAAATGTTCTTGCAACAACAAAAAATCAATAGCCGCTCGATTATCCAGTATAGCATGCCGCAATTCCTGCTGTTCCTGGTTCAATAATCCAATAGCACTAAATGTGGTATTAATGGTTTTAGCCAATAGACAGGCAAGCTCGGCCAAATTTCTCCCATATCCTACTGCCAAGCCCGGAAGACCCACCAATGAAGCAGCTAAAGAAACATATTCAGCCTTACTAAGCAGGGTCACATTCCCATTACATTCAGGGGTCAAAGGGGAAGCACTTCGTTTAGCTCGCGAGTGGGTGGTTCGATCAAGCAAAGTTGCTGAAGGCATTATAGGGACCAGGCGACTAAGACAACACTGAGCGGTAGATAAATTGGCAGGAACATAATTAAACGTACGACTTCCACAGGTAAAAAACCACCCACTAGGCAAAGGGACATGAGCATAATTACTGGTTACATTTTGAAGGGTTGTACAATTCCATCGTGCTGGCCCAGTAGATAGACAGCCTTTTGTTGGGCGGTGGTTGGAGCAATTTACCATGCGTGCACACGTATTATTGGGATGATTAGCAACAAAGGGGGTATAAAGTTGCACAGCATCCGGGCGAAGAGAATAACTGGGGGTACCCCAGTCTATTAGCGAGGTATATTGTATCATTGATTTATTGGACGCCGTCCGATACCACTGCAGATTACACAAGCCAGAAGATCTCGATATAGGTAAATCCTCAGGGGCTTTGCAAACAGGCACAAGGCATGTGCCCAACAAGCCATGCATATCGGGTGCAACAGTTAAGCAGAATTCAGATTGATTAAGCACATTAGCCAGTCGCACCCAAATATTATAGCGCAAGCGCTGTTCTAAATCCGGCGCGGCTGCAGCGGGCATTAAAATCATGCAAAACAATAGTCCAATTATCCAACACATCTTGATCTCAAATAAAAAGAAAACGAAGGTCTGGAATATCGTCGTCCTGGTTTGCGTCCTCCGGGTCACTCGGTGGGTCACTCGGTGGTTGCTCCGGGTTACTGTGGGCAAGCCACGGTCGAACCCACTTCGCGGGCAGCCATCTAGGACCTGTAGCAGTAGAGACACAAGCATAACCCCTTCCCCATGTTAATAAATCCGCGGGACCTTGCCACTTTTGATCTGTATAATCAAACCATCGGACTTGTGGACGGGGCAATTGACAATCTTGGCCCGTGGCACCAGCAAGGTGCCGCATAACTGGTGGGACATTATGGGGTCCTACCTGTAGCCAATTAAGCACATATAAAGCCTTTGAAAGGCGAGCATGGGGTGTACGGGACAATGGATCAGCATCGGGGGCAACTCCCCCTTTCTGTTTTAACAAAAGAAGTTTCAGGGAGGCGTGAGAGCGTTCCACAATAGCTTGGCCGGTGGAGTTGCCAGGCACACCAGTAACATGAGAAATTCCCCACAAAGAAAGAAAGTGAGCTGTACGACGAGAAATATATCCAGCACCATTGTCGGTCTTGATGGACGTGGGAATGCCCATAACAGCAAAGCAAACCTGCCAATGTTTAATAACATCTCGGGAGCCAGTACTGGTCAATGCTGTTGCCCATATAAATCCGGAAAAGGTATCCACTGTAACATGAACATATTTGAGGGAGCCAAATTCAGAAAAAAGGGTGACGTCAGTTTGCCAAATCTGTAAGGAGGACAAACCGCGAGGGTTAACACCGGAGGCAAGAGAAGGGGGCAAAACATGTTGCTGGCAACTAGGGCAAGAGGCCACAAGGGCACGGGTAGTAGATAATGGAAGCTTAAATTGTCTGGCTAAGGCACGGGCGGACTGGTGAAAAAAGTCATGTGAAAGACGAGCCTGAGCAAAAGAATCAGGGACATGGACCGAACCAACCAATTGGTCAACAATGGCGTTGCCCTGGGCCAGACCATCCACAATACCAGAATGGCTGCGAATATGAGTAATAAAATACGGACAGGAACGGGCATCAAGTAAATGCCAAAGTTTTAAAAGGGCCTGCCACAGGACAGGATTAGGCACTTGTTTCAAAAAAGAACGTTCCAAGCGGCTTGTAACACCCACAGCATAAAGGGAGTCACTGACAATATTAAGGGGGGTGGTAGGCCACTTAGCAAAGGCACGAATAATGGCTTGAAATTCCAAAACTTGCAGAGATCCTTCAGCGACCACCATTTCATGATGCCAGGCACCAGCAGTATACCACAAAATGGCGGCGCGAGCCATTTTGCCGCTTGCATCAGTAAACACAGTAAGTCCCTGGACAGGGGAAGATTGTCGCATGACTGCCTTTTCCAAAGGAATTGTCACTGATAAAAGGCGGTGAGGAGGATAGTGATTGGTAAGTCGACCAGTATAACTCAACAAGGCAACAGCAAAAGAAACATCAGTAGCAAAAATGTGAGATAATAACGGAGCATTAAAAGGCACATAGATAACATCAGGATCAGCTCCCGTAATTGCAACGGTACGGGAGCGAGCGGTCATAAGAAGCGATGCAATAGCCTCTAGTCGAGTGGTAACCGTTTTGGAAAGTTGGGAAGAGGGAAAAATCCATTCAAGGCAAACAAGGGGATCAGGAAGATCAGGAAGCCATTGAAAAAGTAGTGCCTCCAGGGAGGTATCTCTGGAGAGTATTGCCAGGGACACAGGCGATCCCGGAAGAATACGACCGGAATACCGAAGGGTGATCTTATCGGCAATAATACGAAGAGCAGCTTCATGGTGCGATTGCAAGGATCGAGGTTCAGCTGGATCACGGCCTCCTTTAAGAAGTTGAAGAAGGGGAGCAAGATCCTCATTAGAAATGCCGCAAAGTCCACGGACCCACTGTAAGTCGCCGACCAGACGCTGGATATCGTGCAAGTTGTGGATGGTAAGATTAAAAGTCAGTTTTTGAGGTCGCACGATGGAATCCGTAATGCGCATGCCTAAATAAAAATAAGGCGCTTGTCGCTGAACCTTGTCCGGAGCTATTGTAAGGCCAGCCGATTGCAATACAGAGGTAATCTCCGAGATAGCTGTTTCAGGATTAAGAGTTGCTGCAGCAAAAAGGATATCATCCATATAATGATAAATAAGCCAGTCGGGATGTGCACAATGAAGGGGCCGTAATGCCCAGGCCACGTAAAACTGGCAGATGGTGGGTGAGTTTTTCATGCCTTGCGGAAGCACTGTCCATTGATATCGTTGAGCAGGTTCAGCCTTATTTACGGAAGGAACTGAGAAGGCAAATTTATCCCTGTCGTCAGGGTGAAGAGGAATTGTAAAGAAACAGTCCTTTAAATCAATTATGAGTAGAGGCCAGTTGCGTGGAAGCATCGTAGGGGTGGGTAAGCCTGGCTGAAGAGCTCCCATATCTTTCATAACTGCATTTATTGCTCGTAAATCATGCAGCAGACGCCATTTTCCCGACTTTTTGGGGATAGTAAAAATTGGAGTATTCCAGGGGCTCAAAGAGGGTTCGAGATGACCCTTTGCAAGTTGTTCTTGGACCAGTTCGTGTACATGGGCGAGCTTGTGAGCTGGTAACGGCCATTGAGCGACCCACACTGGAGTAGAGGTTAGCCATTCCAACCGTAGGATCGGCCGCCCCTCAATGACCGCTAAGCAAAAGGTGAGTTTTGTAAAACGACTCCCCACTGACTTAAACAGTCACGGCCTAAGAGCCAGACGGGAGCAGAAAGAACATAAGGACGCACCTTTGCAGTTGTAGCAGGGTCCTCATCGTCGCAAATTGTGATATAATACGTACTGATGTGAGTGGGTTGGGTTCCACCAATGCCCCTAACCGAGGTTGCGGCATCTTGTAAGGGCCAGGAGTCGGGCCAAAACTGAATCGGAACAACAGTCACATCAGCTCCAGTATCCAAAAGGGCATCATGTCGGATTTGGCGGCCATCAGGGCCATGTAGACACACCATCCGGGAAGGTTTACGTTGAGTTACTGTCATGGCAAAAGCTACCTGTGGAGAATCTGTAGAGCCAAATCCATGAGGGCCACGTTCCGTTAATTTAGTTTTTGGCACGGAACTGCGAAATGGAATCAGCTGAGTGATACGAGTGCCAGCTGCAATATTAACTGGAGGGAAGAGGGCCCGGACCATTATTCCTATGTTTCCAGTATAGTCCGCATCAATAAGGCCAGGTAGCACAAAGATCCCTTGCTTAGACATAGAGGAACGGCCGATCAGAAGAGCACTAAGTCCGTATCCCAGGGGGCCATTCACGACCGAGGGAACGACTTGCACCTTATCGTTGTCCAACGTTACATCGGCGGCTGTGGCCAAGTCCACTCCGGCACTTCCTCGGGTGGCTCCTGTGAGGTATTCCAAACAACCGGCTTGGGGTTGGGAGATACTTGTATCTTCGCGCCCCCCCGGCGGGCGCTCCGCGTCCCGTTTCCCTGAAGCGGCGTACCGTCCTTCTTGAAACGAGACCGGCACTCAGACGCACGGTGCCCAAATTTGTC
This sequence comes from Gopherus flavomarginatus, assembly GCF_025201925.1. NCBI lineage: Eukaryota > Metazoa > Chordata > Testudines > Testudinidae > Gopherus > Gopherus flavomarginatus. The sequence continues at coordinate 26,398,024 of NC_066626.1, forward strand.
ACAGCGGTTGCAGGTTCCCGCAAAAGCCTTTGTCGTGTTTTCAGTCCCCGCTCGCGCATTCTTATTTGGGCAATCCTTTTTCATATGCCCCGGCTTTCCGCATGCAAAACAAACTCCGGACGGGCGGGAAGGCTTACCGGCTCTCACCAAAGGCTTAAGGGCTACCGCCAACGCGGATGCATGGGCCTTTGCATGTATTTCTGCTTTATCTGTTTCTTCATATATTGACGCTCTGCTGCAGGCCTCCACCATCTCAGTCAAAGTGGCAGTTTTTGGCAGGGTGGCTAGGATACGGCGACAAACGGCGTTGGCATTCTGCGTGGCAAGATCGAGCCCAACGGCTGTTTTCGCCTCGGCTGTTAAATTTGGGGAGCGATCTATTGCTTCTCGAAGTCGGTCAAGGAATGTTGAATAAGGCTCTGAAGGGCTTTGGACAATTTTTGCATACTGTGGAATCGGTTTACCAATTTGAGGCACATCTTTAAAGGCAGCCAAAGCCAATCTCTGCGACTGCTGTAATATTCGAGGATCAAGGCGGGCTTGTCGTTGTGGATCTGCATAAGCACCAGTTCCCATAAGCATATCCTGAGTAGCAAGACGTAACGGATTATTTATATCCAATTCGATGTTTCGTAGTATAGCCAGCTCCACACGCTTTAACCAATTATCCTTCCACAACAGCCGTTGAGTGGGTGTTAAAAGCATGTCAGCAAACTTTGACGAATCATGGGGGCACATAGCTTGTCCAACAAATACTTGCTCCACGAGGGACTGCACATATGGATTATTCATGCCATAAGACATTATAGCCTTCTGTGCCTCACGAATGAGTTTCCAGTCCAATGGTGCCCATTGTCGCCGGGTAGGGTTATTTGGGTCCGGCGTAATAACCGGAAAGGCACTGGGTAGAAATTCTCCTTCTATACGTGCTTCTTTTATAAGTCCATGCCATCGTCGAACCGGATCAGGCGAGCCCGCTCCAGCGCCTGCAGAGGAATACGCCGGCCGGGCAGTTGGCGGGACTGCAGGTGCAGTCGCTGGACGCGGCGGAACCGCGGGTGGCTGGGTAAGAAAAGGATTGCCGTGGCTCGAAGGTTCTAAAGGTCGACCTGGTGGTTGTTCCAAAGGTCGACCTGGTGGTTGCCCACATTCTCCATTGCATCCCACACGATAGCAACGAAGACAAAGAGGACCCGGCGCTGGTCGGCCTGGTAATCACCCACACTCTCCACGGCACCCCAAACGACCGCAATGAGGACAAAGAGGATCCGGCGATGGAGTTCCATGGATACCACACGCCCAACGTCCACAGGTGAGACAGGCAGCGGCGTAACCGCTCGTATTCAAGGTGGGATCCGGTGGCTTAGTTTTATGGGCCTTATATTTCTCATAGTCCTGCAAAGTCTTTAAAAGATGAGATTGAGGAGGGACAGGCTCTCCCGCCATACGGGACAAGTGATTCAGCATTTCCTGCAGCTGGTATCCTTGCCGTTTCATCTCCTCACGAAATTCCGCGGATTCCGAATAGGGAGGGTAATCGATATCCATTTTACCAAAGGAGTTATCCGAATCCGGAGGAAGAGGGACCGAGCAAGGATCAATACCAGTCCCATCAGGGTCAAAACCAGGTGCGGTAGGGATAACTGTGTCCTCTCCTGGTGCAAAAAATTCTTTAGCTCCGACCGGGAACACGACGGGTGACTCGGGCAGCACCACAGACGACTCATCCTTATCCCCAGCCGGGGACACAGCGGGCGGCTCAGGCGGCACCGCAGGCGGCTCGTCCGTCTTCTTCGATCAGAAAATCTCCTCCACGGCGGCCTGAACTCCTGCTTCAGCAGCGAGTGTCTCCACTATTTTCTTTGCCTTGCACCATATTTGACTAAGGGAGACAGCCTCCTTATTGCCGTGGGCGACCGACTCCCACAGATCTGATCCGAGTCGCTCCCAAACAGTCTTGTCGAAGACAGTGTTCGGGGTGATAAAAAATCCTCGTCGCTGCCCCCATTTAAGCAGGCGGGACAGTGGTTCAGGGGAAATCTTTTCTCCCTGCCTTTCTGCTGTACGCAGCAGAAATTCGTGCACTGTCTTTTCCTCTACTGACAATGCAGAACCCATATTTTCTTTATAATATGCGGCCGCTCACCTGTGAGCTCACGAGCGTCACTCTCGGACGACCAGGAGCCGATATCCCCTCGGTACCTCCTGCCGCGGCCACCACCTCCGCTTTTCTTCTCTCGAGCACTCCGACCAGGTCCTGCCGGATCGGATCACGTCGGGGTCACCAATTGTGGTGTCTCAATGCGGAGCACAGAAAATTCTCACACAACACAGCTGTAAGCAAGTAAAAAATCTTCTTCTTTATTTTCACTTCTACTTCCTTATATAGTTGATTTCAGTTACATAAGGACTAGCCATGCATACTGACGTTGTACATACTGATCATATAATTGGACAAAAGCATACTATCACGCGCGCAGCATGCACAAAGCAACAATCCTGTAGGCACCATAAAAGGCCCTGTTTACTGTACTATGCAAGGTCAGATAAAACTCAGACAGTCACATGATTATAGCAAGGGTCCCAGTATTTTTCCAGACTGACTTGACAAATTGCGGCCTAAAATACACGATAGTTGCCTACAACGGCTAACACGAAAACATTCTACAAATACATTAGAAGCAAGAGGAAGACCAAGGACAGGTAGGCCTGTTACTCAATGAAGCTGGAAAAATAACAACAGAAAATGTGGAAATGACAGAACTGCTTAATGACTTCTTTGTTGCGGTTTTCATCAAGAACGTTGGTGGTGATTGGACATCTAACATAGTGAATGCCAATGAAAATGAGGTAGGATCAGAGGCTAAAATAGGGAAGGAACAAGTTAAAAATCACTCAGGCAAGTTAGATGTCTTCAAATCACCAGGGCCTGATGAAGTGCATCCTAGAATGCTCAAGGAGCTGACTGAGGATATATTGAAGCCCATTAGCGATTATCTTTGAAAAGTCAATGGAGACAGGAGAGATTACAGAAAACTGGAAAAAGGCAAATATAGTGCCAATCTATAAAAGGGGAAAGAAGGACAACCTGGGGAATTACAGACCAGTCAGTTTAACTTGAGTACTCGGAAAGATAATGGAGCAAATAATTAAGCAATCAGTTTGCAAATATATAGATGATAATAAGATGATTAGTAACAGTCACAGTGGATTTGTCAAGAACAAATCACGTCAAACCAACCTGATAGGTTTCTTTGACAAGGTAACAAGCCCTGTGGGGTGGAGGAGGGAAGCAGTAGATGTGGTATATCTTAACTTTAGTAAAGCTTTTGATACTGTCTCGCATGACCTTCTCATAAACAAACTAGGGAAGTGCAACCTAGATGGAGCTAGTATAAGGTGTGTGCATAACTGGTTGGAAAACCAGTCCCGGTGAGTAGTTATCAGTGATTCACAGTCATACTGGAAGGGCATAATGAGGAGGGTCCCGCAGGAATCAGTTCTGGGTCCAGTTCTCTTCAATATCTGGGAGTCATAGTGGACCACGAGCTAGATATGAATCAGCAGTATAGCACTGTTGCAAAAAAAGTGAACATCATTCTGGGATGTATTAGCAGGAGTGTTGTAAGCAAGACACGAGAAGTATTTTTTTTGCTGTACTCCATGCTGATTAGGCCTCAACTGGAGAATCGTGTTCAGTTCTGCGTGCCACATTTCAGGAAAAATGTGGACAAATTTGAAAAAGTTCAGAGAAGAGCAACAAAAATAATTAAAGGTTTAGAAAACATGACCTATGAGGGAAGATTGAAAAAATTGGGGTGTTCAGTCTGGAAAAGAGAAGACTGAGAGGGGACATGATAACAGTTTTCAAATACATAAAAGGTTGCTGTGAGGAGGAGGGAGAAAAATTGTTGTTCTTAACCTCTGCGGATAGGACAAGAAGCAGTGGGCTTAAATTTCAGCAAAAGAGGCATAGGTTGGACATTAGGAAAAACTTCCTAACTGCCAGGGTGGTTAAGCACTGCAATAAATTGCCTAGGGAGGTTGTGGAATCTCCATTATTGGAGATTTTTAAGAGTAGGTTAGACACATGTCAGAGATGATCTAGATAATACTTAGTCCTGCCATCAGTGCATGAGACTGAACTAGATGACCTTTCGAGGTCCCTTCCAGTCCTATGATTCTATGATTCTATCCTACAAAACTGGGCTAAAGTTAAGCAGTATTCCCTATACAAGGCAGCACTTACAGGCCCTAAAGAGGGCAAATTACACCCTATTTGTTCACAACTAACTGACTTTAGCGCTGCCAGAACATGGAGCTCTGAGTCTGGCCAGCATGTTGGATTCATCTCCCATGTCCTGAGGAGCCGCGACTCCTGTGCAGGAAAGCCCAATTAAGGGCCTCTGAACATTTCAGGAGAGAATTCTGAAGATAAGCATGACTCTATCCAGCCAGCTCAGGGGATAGATCCTGTAGTAGACCTGGGCTGGAATGATAAACCCCCCTGAAAGGATCCAAAAGTCTCTCCTGTGAAGTCCTAACTCAGGTTGCTGTGTAATAGGAATTATTCCTATCTGGCTTTCAGTTCACAGACCCTTTCTCCGCCTGGGAAAGAAGCTCAGATTCTGAAAGCTGGGAAAGGGTCCACTTTTCCACCTCTCCCATGAGCCACAGGCGGGGTCCATCTTAAAGCATAAGGAGCACTTTCAGGCAATCTGTGACCTGGATAGAGGCATTTGAAGAGTCCACTACCCAGAAAGCTGCACTGTTGTGGGATTACAGAATGGTAGAAGAGAAATCATTTCCTGTGTTCAAAATGACTGGAGATGTACTGAGTAAAGTCTTGAGTGGTTGCATTGAAAGCAGCATAGCATTCCTTTCAGGAATTCCACCAAGATTTCAACAATTTCTACCCCACCATCCACCTCAGCCTGGACCAGTCTACATAAGAGGTCCACTTCCTAGACACGACAGTGTTTATAAGTGCTGGTTACATAAACACCACCTTATGCCAGAAACCTACTGACCGCTATACTTATCTACATGCCTCCAGCTTTCATCCAGACCACATCACACGATCCATTGTGTACAGCCAAGCTCTAAGATATAACTGCATTGCTCCAATCCTTCAGGCAGAGACAAACATCTACAGGATCTCTATCAAGCATTCTTAAAACTACAATACCAACCTGGTGAAGTGAACAGATTGAAAGAACCAGAAGGGTACCCAGAAGTCACCTACTACAAGACAGGCCCATCACAGAAAGTAACAGAACGCCACTAGCCACCACCTATAGCCCCCAACTAAAACCTCTCCAGCGCCTCATCAAGGATCTACAACCTATCCTGAAGGACGATCTCTCACTCTCACAGACCTTGGGAGACAGGCCAGTCCTTGCTTACAGACAGCCCCACAACCTGAAGCAAATACTCTCCAGCAAGTACACGCCACACAACAAAAACACCAACCCAGGAACCAAATCGTGCAACAAACCCCGGTGCCAACTCTGTTCACATATCTATTCAAGGGACACCATCATAGGACCTAACCACATCAGCCACACCATCAGGGGCTCTTTCACCTTCACATCTGCCAATGTGATATATGCGATCATGTGCCAGCAATGCCCCTCTGCCATGTACATTGGCCAAACCGGACAGTCTCTACGCAAAAGAATAAATGGACACAAATCTGACATCAGGAATCATAACATTCAAAAACCAGTAGGAGAACACTTCAGTCTCTCTGGATACTCAGTAACAGACCTAAAAGTGGCAATTCTTCAACAACAAAACTTCAAAAACAGACTCCACTGTGAAACTGCAGGACTGGAATTAATTTGCAAACTGGATGCCATCAGATTAGGCCTGAATAAAGACTGGTTGGTTGGTTCATTACAAAATCTAAACTTAATTTCCCCAATACTAATTTCCCCCTACTGTTACTCACAACTGCTTGTCAACTATCTGAAATGGGCCACTTTCATTACCACTTCAAAAGTTATTTTTCCTCCCTTGGTATCCTGCTGTTAATTGAATTGTCTCACTAGACTGATCTTACACTTAATAAGGCAACTCCCATCCTTTCATGTATTTATACCTGTTCCTGTATTTTCCACTCCATGCATCTGATGAAGTGGGTTCTAGCCCATAAAAGCTTATGCCCAAATAAATTTGTTAGTCTCTAAGGTGCCACAATGACTCCTTGTTGTTTTTACTAATATCAAGGGTGTTAAATTAGAAACTATTACCGTCACAGAGTGCAACATCTGGAGCAAGAGTATCCAATGAAACCTAGATAAAATTTCCTCCAATGCAGGGATGGCTCCAGGCCCCAGCACACCAAGCATGTGCTTGGGGTGGCATGCCACGGGGGGCGCTCTGCCAGTTGCTGGGAGGGCAGCAGGCAGGCAGCCTTCGGTGGAATGTCTGCGGAGGGTCTGCTGGTCCTGCGGTTCCGGTGGACCTCCCGCAGGCATGCCTGCAGAGGGTCTGCTGGTCCTGTGGCTTCGATGGAGCCACGGGACCAGCGGACCCTCCTCAGGCACGCCTGTGGGAGGTCCACCGGAGATGCGGGACTGGTGACCGGCAGAGCACCCCTCGTGGCATGCCGCCGTGCTTGGGGCTGCGAAATGTCTAGAGCCACCCCTGTCCAAATGAAAACATTTTCAGCATGACAAAGGGGAAAATATAATTTGTATATGAGAGCTAACAATTCTTGTATAAGATCCTTAATTCCGATCCACTCTCCTCACCCAGAATCTTCAGATATGGCTGGTAGTAGTCACAGCAAGACATAGGTCACAAGCTAAGCACCTAGACAACATGCCAATCAGTGTCCTGTCCAGAGAAACAGACCATTCATAACAAGCCAGGACTCATAGTCACAAGTTCAAAATCAAGATGAGCTTGTGAATCCAATGCAGAGCATTGGTTGCCCAGAGGTCAAACCAGGCATGGGGCTGGCCATAATTTTACTATCATGGTAAAATTTTGTAAAGTTCCAAAACTTCATTTCATCAGTCATTTCATGAGAATGATCATCCACAGCTAATTATCTGTAATGGGTGGGTTGCTGATGCTATGTATCAGTGTTATTGTCTGGGTGGGTTCCTCAAAAATGCTTCTGCAAAAATTCCATTTGAGAACATGGAACCACGCTTGATTCAATGCAAGATTAAAAGTCATTTTTAGATCACATCCGAATGCCCCTTTGTAGACAGGTAAGTAGAAACATTCTGAAAGCCAAACATATTTGCCTGCTCACTATGGAAGCAAGCCTTGCAGGATAGCAAGCTTACTTGGAAGACAAATGTCAAAAATCTCAATGTCAGAAATACTTTAGTTCACTTTGACAGCTATATCACTGGTGTGTCTGAACAAAACAAAAAAAACCAAAAACCAAAAAGCGAACCCATAAACATGGCCATTTAAGATTGGTCTTTGATCCTTTGAGTTCAATCTCCTGTCTAGGACAGGAGACAGTACCAGCTGCATCAGAAGAAGATGCAAGAAACGACATAGTGGGCAATTATGTTGCTCAGTTTGGATTTGCTAGACAGCAAAGGAACCCACATTGCACCTGCAGAAAAGACCAGACCTCTTCAGCGAGGGGACTCCCTCATCTGGACCAGGAACACCTACAGTTAACAGCATCAGTAGAGATGTGTAATTCAGCAGGGATTCTCCATTAGCCTCTGATACATTTTGGTATCTAGAGATATCTCAATCAGTAAATTGATCTAGTCAAATGAATGTTTGACTGTGCCTAGTAAGTTAATGTTTCTGGTGGGAGGAAGATAGAAAACTCTCTGGGGGAAGGACTAACTCTTTATGTGTACAGTGCCGAGAACAATGGGGCCTTCACCTTTGGATGCTACCACTATACAAATCTAATATTAATCACAAAGTTCTGGTGATCTCACCTACATTAGAGTTTCTTCAAAATGGTTGATTGGAGTCCTAGGGCTGGTCTACACTGAGGGGTGGGGGTCGATGTAAGATACACAACTTCAGCTATGGGAATAGCGTTATTTCGACTTACCTCCTGTACTCACGGCGCGGGATCAATGGCCGCGGCTCCTCCCATTGACTCCACTACCGCCGCTTGCTCTGGTGGAGTTCCCGAGTTGAAGGAGTGCATTCGGGGATTGATACATCGCGTCTAGATGAGACGCGATATATCGATCCCTGATAAATCGATCGCTACCCGCTGATCCGTCAGGTAGTCTGGACGTACCCCTACAATCAAGCATCGTAAAACATGGGTAACAGTCCTAGTGGTGTTCCGTAGAAAGGCACATCAGACTTCCCATTTGAGTATCATCAAATACCAAGGTTAATTCAAATTTCAGATTAGATAAACCTATGGGTGGCCTTTCTTAGGAATTTGTTCCCCTATTTATGCAGGAACCACATTGCTCTTGTCATGAAGAAAAGGGTATTTTTATAGCTCCAGAAAACTTTCTGTTCAAGATAAGTTCCTCTTTCTGCAGTTCCAGGGAAATCGTTTTCTCATCATTTTGTTCTAACCCTTGACATTCCTTTAGATGGTTGTGACATAAATGGGCATTCCTAGTGCTATAAAGATATATCTGACGTATATGGAGTACACATGCCAATTGTACCCTGTTCATCTCATTCTACCCCAAGTGCCAAAGGCTTTATGGCCTGAAAGTGGCTGCAGGTAAGATGTTAAAATCCTGCACCAGTGGGCATGCTAGGAATCTGGGAAACTATTCACAGAAGTCCCTAGAGGGTTTTTGGGGAAAGTGTATGAACCTCATCTGAGAAAGATTTGCAAACCAAGTTTCCATTCTTCTGTGGAGGCATCCTTTGGTAGTAAGATTGTACTGGGTTGGCTGCCACATAATTCCTTGCTATCTATGGGGGGAATTTCCATTCCTGCCTGTTATTCTATTCTAATAATTAAAACTCTGTTTCTCTCGCTCTCTCTCTCACACACCCACACCCCACATGCTTCTGTGATTCACTGCTCACTACTTCCCATTAGTGATGAATGAGGAGAGAAGGTGTGCAAGAAAATGAGAAATTTCTATTAGCAATGTCTCTCCTCATTCAACCTGCCCTAGTGGTCTGGTAAATTACAAATTGAATTTTTTCTTTAAAGGGAGACTTAGGGAAATCTTGTCTTCAGATTAATTAAGACATTATATCAAGTTGTCTTAATGCTAATAATTATTTGCTGCAGTGTTTTTACAGCTTTGGAAGAACTCTTTAATTGCCCTGAGTTGAAGGTCAGGGCTTAGTCTTAGAGCCTATGGCAATGATATTGGCCAGCCTCTAAATTCCACTGGTGGGATATGTTACATATTAGTGCTGAATGACGAGAGAAGCTACTAGCAACAAATGATCAGTTAAGAAATTTCTCAGTTCCATACCCAGGTCTGCCATAGATTTCATGCTTGGGCAAGGTGGGTGAAATAATATCTTTTATAGACCCTCACCCACCTTGTCTCTCTAATATCCCGTGGCCGACGTGGCTACAACTACACTGCATGCTTAGGCAAGTCATTTGACCTCTCTTTGGGTTTGTGTATGTGGTGCTTTTGTCTGCACCAGAAGGGGTGTAAATTTTAATCAGCACTAGCATGTCAGGCATTAACTGGCCTATGTGAACTGGGCTGGTGCACACTGAATGTTCTCTAGTTTATGTGAATGTAGTACTGTTTGAAAGGCACACTGGTGTTGGCTGAAGTACTGTGTAGACAAATCCTTTATCTCAATTTCCCATCCGTAAAACAGATAATACTTTCATACCTCACAGGAATGTTGTGATGATAAATCCATGAATAATTATGAAGATAATTATGGTGTTACTAGCCATAGTAAAACCTATACAAAAATAATAAAATAAATAAAATCTCTCTAACAGGCCAAAATGAAATACTGATTCCTATCATCCCCCAGCCTTTGGAGATGTTTGTATTTGGATCAGAATCTGGATCTAAATTTTGTGATATTATTGTTGGGGACAAATTTTCTCTCACATAGCTATGTGCAGTTCCTATTGATTTCAGTAAACAGGTATGCCAATTGCTGTGGAGGCCAGAATTGGGCCCTTACTAGCGCAATAATTGAGAGTTCATAGCTGATAATTTTTCACAAAAAAGTAAAGCATTATGCATCTTCTAGTATGTATTTCTTTTAGGAATTTCTAATATGTGCTGCAAAAATCTCCTCTGTTACATTTATATCAAAACTTGTCTCTGTAAATATCAATACATCTCTATAAATTTAAAACTATTAACAACCAAAAAATGACAACTTTGCATTATATTAATCATTAATCTTTTTTTTCTAGAATTACTTTGGTGATTTGTGGGGGAAAAGCATAATCTTCACAGCTTTTTGTATACAAGAGAACAAACTTATTTCTTGAAACTTTCTAGTGACCATAACTTTAAGATGTTAAAGGGACATTGTTACTTGAATTCATTTTTAAATGGATTAATTAAAAAAATCATGTTTCTGACAGAGCACCTTTTAAAAGTATATCTTGAAATTAAAATAAAAAACTAATTTAAAAAATGTTTTTTTAATTGTCCTCTTCCTAATTAAGTGTCAAGAACTTACATATTAAGTACCATTCTAAATAGGAGTGTTTTCCTCAGTTGGGGCCTTAATTAGAGCTGGCCTGAAAATGGAAATACCTTCCCATGTAAAATTTCAGTTCTGAAAAAATTTACCCTTGAACTGGGACAAAAACATCAAGAGAAATTCTGTTTCAGGAGACCAAAAACAGAATGTTTTCAGCTTTTGGGCTGATTGGTCAGAAACATCAGTGAAACTGACATCTGAGAGATGAGGCAGAGAGCCTGGCCACTCAACATTCCTTCCTCTCCCCCGGCTCTGGGAACCGGAAAGGCAGAGAGCCAGAATGTTCAGCCTCCCTGGTCTGGAGCTGGGGGGAGAAGAAATTTTAATTTTTGCAAAAAGGGCATTTTCTGTCAGAATTATTCTGCTGAAAAATTCTCGACCAGGGGAAGCCTTAATGTTTTCTAAGGCCTTTTTAGCAAGAAAGACACTAACTCCGTAGAGGAGAAACAGTGACACTGACTAAGACTAAAGTTTGTTTAACTAAAAAAAAGGAATAAAATATTTTCTCATTAGCTACTTTTAGTTACAGACATCTTAGTTCTTGTATCTATGGTAGGTATAAAATTTGCAGACACAAGTGTGATTTTCTGGTTGATAATGCCACTTAACTTTTGAGAGAGGGCTTGGCATTTTCATAATATAAAAACCTTCAAAATGAAAAGGACCATTTCTTATATACATAGGAGAAAATAATAGATGCTCTTATACTTCTAATACATTTTGATCTTTTACATATTATAAGTAATAATGTGGGGCTCAAGCTCCTTCCTGGTGCTTACTGCTTATGTTCTCCTCTCTTCTCACGTGGGTTGGGTCATGGTTTCTTTCGTTGTGAATGCCTGATGCATCCACTCAGGGTGGCCCCTCACTGTGTCCAAGACACAAAGAGTGTTATCCCTTGGGAAAATAAATTATGCTACCAGTGCTGGCAAAGAGTATACAGCCCAGTACATGAAAAACAATAAAGTACATTAATACAAACCCCAGCAAATGCATGATGACATGCCCAAAAGTAACAGTATAACAAAGGAGTGGCTTTACTGGGAATAGGAAAATAGAATCTGGGAAAGGAAAGGGTCAGGGTTAACTAATATATCATTAACAAATCAACCTATTCCCCACTTCCCAATACTCACAACACTTCCTAGCCCCCAGATCCACCAGTCATCTTTCCAAGCAGATGGTATGCTGAGGTTGAGTCCTGAGACAAGTGCTGCAGCTCTGTGAATGTTGGCCGGATTAAACAGAAACAGCCCCCTTCCTATGTCTTCCCCCCACAGGGGAAGGGCAGGATCCTCTCCTAGCTCCGTGGTCTGGAGTCCTGTTTAGGTCTCGGCTGGCCCTCAGTAGTCAGTGTTGGGTCAGAATATTGCCACTCTGGATGCTGGTCTCTGCAGGGCTGGAACTGTTTGACTCATACACTAGATCCCACAGCAGTTCAGGCTCCCTTTGTAAGGCATGGGCGTTAATCGGAGATTCCCTGAGCTGTTCTTTTCTCTCTCAGTTCCCCCCAAACTCAAAGCTCAAACTGAAACTAAAGCTTGTCTCTTTGGGTATGTCTAGACTACAATTAAAAGCCCATGGCTAGTCCATGCCAGCTGTCTTGGGCTAAGGGGCTCAGGCTAAGGGGCTGTTTAATTTCAGTGTAGATGTGCAGGCTTGGTCAGGAGCCTGAGATCTGGAACCCTCCCGCTTGGGGGGTCCCAGAACCCAGTCTCCTGCCCAAGCCTGAACATCTACACTGCAATTAAACAGTCCCTTAACTTGAACAATGTAGTCCAAGTCAGCTGGCACAGGCCAGCCATGGGTGTTTGTCATAAACAGATAGCTAAGGGTTAATGTCTCATTCACCTGAAGCACCTGACCAGAGGACCAATCAGGAAACCGGATTTTTTCAACTTTGGGTGGAGGGAATTGAGTGTCTGAGTCTTTGTCTGTCTGCCTGCTTTCTCTGAGCTTTGGAGAAGCAGTTTCTACTTTCTAGTCTTCTGTTTCTAAGTGTAAGGACAAAGAGATCAGATAGTAAGTTATATGGTTTCTTTTCTTTGGTATTTGCATGAATATAAGTGCTGGAGTGCTTTGATTTGTATTCTTTTTGAATAAGGCTGTTTATTCAATATTCTTTTAAGCAATTGACCCTGTATTGTATCATCTTAATACAGAGAGACCATTTGTATGTATTTTTCTTTCTTTTTATATAAAGCTTTCTTTTAAGACCTGTTGGAGTTTTTCTTTACTTCAGGGAAATTGAGTCTGTACTCACCAGGGAATTGGTGGGAGGAAGAAATCAGGGGAGATCTGTGTGTTGGATTTGCTAGCCTGATTTTGCATTCCCTCTGGGGGAATAGGAAAGTACTTTTTGTTTCCAGGATTGGGAACAGAGAGGGGGAGTCACTCTGTGTAGTTTCACAGAGCTTGTGTCTGTGTATCTCTCCAGGAGCACCTGGAGGGGGGAAGGGAAAAAGGATTATTTCCCTTTGTTGTGAGACTCAAGGGATTTGGGTCTTGGGGTCCCCAGGGAAGGTTTTTCAGGGGGACCAGAGTGCCCCAAAACACTCTAATTTTTTGGGTGGTGGCAGCAAGTACCAGGTCCAAGCTAGTAGCTAAGCTTGGAGGTTTTCATGCTAACCCCCATATTTTGGACGCTAAGGTCCAAATCTGGGACTAAGGTTATGACAGTGTTGAATTGCAGTGTAGACATATACATTGTCTCTGAATCAGGCTGGCCATCCACTTAGGGGGTGAACAGCCCTTGCTCATCATTGGTCCAGCAAACTGCTTGTTAATATCTCCCAATGTAGAACCTCCACAGTGGCCTCAGCAGGAGCTTTTAATCCATTCTGCTCGCACCCCTGACTCCAAGCATGCTGGGAAATAGTGTCAGAGAGCTTTGGTACCCATTATTGTTGTAGACCCCAGGGTAGGACCCACTAGAGGCTCAGTCTAGAGTCCAGAGTTCCAGGAGATGGCAAAGTCCAAGTGAGGGTTACATGTATTTTAAAAGTAAAATTTAAAAGCAACTAACAATCTTCTTTGTCAGAGTATATCTTAAAAACACAAAATTCATGGTAAAATAAGCAGAATTTGTGGTAGTTTCTTAGACTAACCATGTAATCCATTTTTTAATTCTCTCAGGCACTCAAGGATTATCTGGAACAGAATACTAGACAGATTGATGACATTGTTACCTTGGTGCGAGGAAAGCTGTCTAAGCAGAATCGAGTGACTCTTGGAGCACTTGTTGTGCTGGATGTTCATGCTAGGGATGTTCTTGCATCTCTAGTAAGCAAGAAAGTCAGTGATGAAAGTGACTTTGAATGGTTAAGTCAGCTTAGGTACTACTGGGAGGTAAGTAATGTCACTGAATCCTATTAGAAGAGAATTTCTGTTCACAGCTTTTTAATTTGTGCTTGCTTGCTGACACAGGTAATAGTTACACTAATATGAGAATTTTTGCTTATGACAAAATATATCTATCTAGTCATTCTGCTGATTGCAAGATAAAATGGCCAATAGCCATAAATATATGCTTTTAATTAAAATTACTTTTTTCATCATTGTTGACTGTAGTGCACTTGTTGAATCTGCAGGTTTACAGATAAAGACTAATTTGGTCTAAGAGTATAGTTTGATTCCCTGACACTGCTGGCTAGGTAGAGAACTTTTTAGTGCTCTTAAATTTTGAATTAAGAGCTTTAGTCTGACTTATCAAGATTTCTGTGTGATGAGAATGCATTACACTTCTTGGCAAAGGTCTAAATATTTGTCTCAGAGACCATGTTTTTAAACATTACATTCATCAGGAGGAAATGTTCCAATATAAAGAGCAGCTTGTAGCAGTAATTAGAGAAATCTGTTGGGAACAGTTGTTACCAGAAGACTAGAATCACTATACTGGTCAGAAGATGTGCTAAATTATTTTTTTAAATTCCAGTTCGTCTTGTATCTAAATATGAACTGTTTTGAGCTGCAATAAGATTTATAAATGCACTGTACTGTTACAAATTAATAGTCAATAATGATCGATACGTTTCATGACTTTGAATTATTTCATAACTAAAGAGATCTCAGATAACTCATTTGGATCAAGTTTTTTAGGTAATGATTAGTCAGTGCATAACAGAAAGGAAGTATACGTTACCAAAGTCTGTTGAACCAATCCTTGCAGCAGATAACAGTCAGATATAGTGCTGGCAGCTTGCTTATTTGCTTACAACTTGGCACTTCTATACCTGAGTTGTTTACAGTTTCATTCTCATTATTTCCTCTTTTTCACATACAGACATATCTTTTGTAGTATCTTTCCTAGTTTTCTGTTACTTTCATACATTGCCAGCTGCATAATATTTGTTTTAGCTCAAGCTCCTATTTAGTTATGTGGTTAGTACCTTACTAAAAACATTTATTTCTTGCTTAGCAATTCTTGCAAAAATATTCCAAAGATTACTACATCTTTTCTGATAAGTTTTGCAAGCTAGTATTGTTTTCCTTGTCTTAGCATGACCTCAGAGCATTATGGGACTCTGGCTGGCAGTATGCTATAAGGTCTTATAGAAGTCTGACAGATAGGTCAACAGTACTAATGCTGTTTCCACTATTGGGATGGTAAAATCATGTGCATTGCTAACGTTTATTGTTTCATTTTTAATTAGAGAAATTTGCATATAATAGAACAAAAATCTGGCTGTATCTTATTTTTGTGTAGGTCATTCAATATCTATCAGTTACCACTACTCACGTGAGTCATATCTGAGCTATTGTCCTAGAACAGTTCTCAAACATTTTCATACTGTGCCATGTAATTGCAGATAGATCTTATGGGTTCACCTTCGAAACATGACCCTACACTGTGGTAACTACATTGTTTGGTTTTATGAATAAGTAATATCAAGGTAATATTAAAGGGACATTGTGAAATAGTTTATTTTAGTGCAGTTTTACATCTCCATATTTTGTATCTGTACTATTTATTTTTTCTCTCTAGTTGTGAGACTTTACATTTATTGATACTGAATCTCAACCATTGCCAATGATTCTCACAGATATAATTTCTCCCAGGCATGTTTTATTTTTTGTGTTTGCTACCCTCCATTTTGGTATTCTCCATAAGTTGGTCACTGCTGAATATATTCCAAAGAAACATCCAACAGAGACATAGGTGAAACAGGGTGCAGAGAAGGGCTGATTTTGAGTTTAGTTCATTGAAAAACTACTTAACATTCTGAGAACCCTGAACAACTGGAAGAATCCTTATTGCATGAAAATTGACAGATACAACACAATTGTGATCAAAATATCTCTGGGGACTACATAGATCTGCTCCTTAGCTAACATTTTGAGAACCACTTGTGCCCAGGCTGGCGCTACTATTTAGGCAGCCTAGGCAATCGCCTTGGGTGCCAGAATAATTGGTGGGTGCCGTTTTGCCCGAGGGGGCGGCAGGCGGCTGCGGTGGAGCTGCCACAGTCATGCCTGCAGACGGTCGGCTCCTCGCGCGGCTCCGGTGGACCGTCCGCAGGCACGACTGCGGCAGCTCCACCAGAGCCGCGGAGCACCAGACCCTCCTCAGGCACCACTGCAGCAGCTCCAGCGGAGCCGCGGGACCAGCGCGCAGGGTGGCGAAATTGCCATGTGCTTAGGGCGCTCAAACCCCTAGCACTGGTCCTGCTTGTGCCCCTGTTGACCCATGTTGGCAACAGAGCGGGGTACACAATTAGACATCTGTACCCAGGGACATGATTAGACATGCCCAGGTGGGCATGTTCTCTTCTGATCGCCATCTTCACAATATTTTGCAAAGAGGGACATGTGCAGTCTCTGCTGAAAGCTAAGAACTTGCTGGTTGTCATGGTTATTGTAGGATATAGGTATATAAAATATTTTGAGTTATGTCACATGTAGAATATTATGTTCCAAAGCTGCTGGAAGTGAAACTGGTCACTTGAGCTGGCGTGGCTTTCAGTGCTAATGCAATCAAGCATGAGAAAAATTGACATCTTTTGACCCAGCCTAGCCAAATGTTGGCAGTCTGGACAAAATGGTGGTTTGGGTCTTTACACATCACAAAAGAGCCCAAGCATACTATGAATAGGGGGACCATTGGGCTGAACTAAAGTTAACAAAATGCCATGGTTAAGAAAAAAGACAAAAGGTATGGAACTGTATAAAAGGAGAAAAGAAGGCACAAGATGGCATCCATTATGCAGGCAACAATGCCAGTGTGTGTGTCTCATGAAAAGTGGATCCCAGCTCTCTTGATGGGACAAGCTTTATAGGGACCATTGGGTGAGAAATACCTTATTAGACAGGAAAGAAACTTGTTAATAAGTATAGGCTCTAGACTGTGTTGTATGTTTTCCTTTAATCTGTAACCATATATTTCCAATCCTTATATTTGCTTCTGTTTGAATCTTTATTTTAAGCTTTGTCAGATAAACTTCTGTCCCTACATTCACTCTCGGGTTGTACACATCTCCTCAGTGCAATGAGGGTTGGTGGCCTCAGATGGCTCTTGCTCTTAGGCACTATCCTTGTGAAAGGAACCAGGCACTATAAACAGGGTGACCCCATACCTGTGCTTAGTATTAATGGTTATCTTCTAATGGAATGGAACTGTATAAAAGGAGAAAAGAAGGCACAAGATGGCATCCATTATGCAGGCAACAATGCCAGTGTGTGTGTCTCATGAAAAGTGGATCCCAGCTCTCTTGATGGGACAAGCTTTATAGGGACCATTGGGTGAGAAATACCTTATTTATCAGTGCTATGTGCTAAGGAGAGTGCTCAACTAATGAGACTGGTGAACTGGGGGGCACAAATCCATGGAGGCAGCAAATCTCTGTGCATTGTGTCCAGAAGTTGTGGCCTGGGCATTCAAGTGCAACAAAGTGAAATGTACAGCCAGGTTGGAGTGGCCTGTGCCTCAGGGCCAGAGCAGAGCTCGGGTGGCTAACTGTTTCCATAGATTTAGCCACAGGTTGTCTCTGTTCTGACCTAAGGATTTACTTAGGGAGCCTAAGGGCTGGGGTGTGGAAATTGCTAACCTGCAGCAGGAAAGAGCAGGGCTTGCAAAACCTGAAGTGGCAGTGCTTGTGTTGCCAGCGGTTGGTAGTTTTGGACATGTTTTCTGTGGTGGGTACAGTCAAGGCTTCCTCATGCTGTAAACAGGAGGTTGTGATTCATCCTCTATTCCTAGTTAACCCTGAAAGTGTCAAACTACTGTCTGTCTTTAAATTTATTAGTGTTATTGTAGTACCTAAATGCCCCAGTCAGTATCAGGCCTCCATGATGCCATGTGCTCTCTAAAGAAATAAGAGAAAATCACTGCCCCGAAGAGATTTTTGCTTAGAGGCTCAAGAGATGAAAGCCTATTCATTTCATTATATACCATAAATGATCTGCTCAGTAGTTGTTTCTAATAGCAGCATGCCTAGCTGCAAGTTTAAAGAATAATCCTGATTAGTTTTATTTATTTTAGTTTCCTGCATTATATAAAATATATATTTTGTTCCCATAGGAAGGACATCTACAAACAAAGATGATCAATGCTGGTTTGAAATATGGGTATGAGTATCTTGGCAATACCCCAAGGTTGGTTATTACTCCACTTACAGACAGATGTTACAGGTAAAACCACAAATTAGTCAATATGTTAGAGACATGAATTTATGTTACTGAAATAATTTAATTGAGTCCTCAGAATAGATGTCTGCCAACATGAAATGGATGATTCTACTTTGTTACTTGTTTCTATTGTTCTTTTAGGCATGGTGATATGGTATGCTTTTTGTTTATTGATTAGATTAGGGTATGCGATATAATTAACATTTTGAGAAAACGTAATTATTATAGATTCCTTTTTTAAAGAACAGATGTGCTTACAAAAGTAACTATAAAAATGGCAGTTTCTCATTCAACATGTTTCCTTTATGGCTTGAGGTCATTTCTGCTTGGACATAGGTGCTCTGATACCACTGTGATGAGGGCCATATAAGTACTTAGACAGGATTTTACTGAACAAAAAATGTTTTTACTACTGTAAGTATTTCAGAGCTAATACCTGCTAAGGTAGAGTTTGTTAGATGCTATTCTGCCTCATAAATCAAAAACAAAATTACCGGTATGTGCTAAATTTTGACTGAGGCACTTATTATAGGTGATGCAGCTGTGTTTTCAGACCCCAGTTTAGGTTAAAATGCCACCAGTTTGAAATTATATTTTAAATTGTAAACTGAACAAATCTGAGATTAAATCAATATTGTAATCCATTGGTGTCATTTATTACATCACTTTTCTGTCTGTAACCCCATTTTTGAGATTTTAGAAAATGACTAGAAGGAAGCAGTATTTTGGACTCTGGGTAAATTACTTCTTGTATGACTGTAATGTTGGTGACTCCAACTGCCGGTACTGTAGTAAAGAATATTTTGGGAGGAAATCTAGTAGAATTTGTTGGATATGGATATATAGACATTGAACAGCAGTTTTTAAAGTTTCCTGTAAATACTGGAATAGCAGGAAAAATGACATGCGTTACCAATGATAGTATGGAAAATGGCACACTTTTATTAACTTCCTTTTTTTTTTAATTTCAGAACCCTGTTTGGAGCACTTCACCTTCATCTGGGAGGTGCCCCTGAAGGTCCTGCTGGAACTGGAAAAACTGAAACTACGAAAGACTTAGCAAAGGCTGTAGCGAAGCAATGTGTGGTTTTCAATTGTTCTGATGGATTGGATTACCTTGCGTTAGGAAAATTCTTTAAGGTTTGGTTTAATCTTGAGGGACATATTTTCATTTACACGAAGTCCTCTTTATTTCACTCTGGCATGTGAAATAGCATAGAATATAAAAAGTTGGTCATAGTGGGCTAGACCGTGGCCTATCTAACCAGGATCTTATCTTCTGACAGTGGCCAGTGCCAGAGGTTTTTCGAGTGATCAGCCCCCTGTCATCCAGTCCCAGATTCTGGCAATGAGAGGTTTAGGGGCACCTGGAGAATGGGGTTGCATCCCTTTTATAGTGTAATGTTCTTATATGAATTGTGAGTTTGGTTAGTTATTAACATGCCCAAAGCTTGTGTGTAGTAATTTTTGTATACTAAATGTAAATACATATTTTTCATTATTCATTATTCACTTATCACTGTTACAATGAAAATAAATAATGAATATAAATGAATAGTTTGTCTGTTATTCCCTTCCAGGGTTTGTTGTCTTGTGGAGCCTGGGCTTGCTTTGATGAATTTAACAGAATTGATTTGGAAGTACTTTCTGTTGTTGCTCAACAAATTCTTACTATCCAAAGAGGTAATTTATTGCTTTAGTCACATCTTCTATGCTAAATATGAATAAAATAAAGAGTAAGAAAAAGTAGTATTTGACTAGTAACTACAATTACATTAATTTTCATTTGTCCATAGGTATCAATTCAGGGTCTGACTTACTAGTATTTGAAGGAACTGAACTGAAATTGAACCCCACATGTGCTGTCTTTATAACCATGAATCCAGGTTATGCTGGGCGTTCAGAGCTTCCAGATAATCTTAAGGTACTGTAGAAAGTAGTTAGAATAACTATTACACTTTTAGTTTTAGTAATTTTGAAGTTAATACAGAAGAAATAATGCTCTCATCAAATACATACATTACTGAGAATATTTAATCAAATCAACCTCTACTGCTCTCAACTCAATAGCCAAACCAATTATTATTATCTCCTCCCATGAAGAGGAACAAAGAAGAAAAAGTAGCCTGAAGACAGTGCAATAATTAGAAAAATTGTCAATGTCAAGTGGTAGTTTTAAGAGAACGATCTAACACATACAGTTGGCAGAAAATGAGGGATCCATTTTCATAAATATTTTTGTGTTTTTGAGAAAAGTAGTATTGTCTCGAAGCACAACAAAACATCAAAATCATTAAATTTCAATGGAAAAGGATTTCAAAAATATTCTGCTTCAGGAGAGCCAAAATGGAATTTTTCCGCTTCCCAGCTGCTCTCTACGAAGGTATTAATTTCACTTGTGAAATTAATCCCCAGCTCTGGGGACCTGGAGAGGGGTGCTGCCCATCCTCCAGAACAAGTGGTGAGGGAGGGAAGCAGAGCTCCTGGCATTGTATCTCTCCATGACTGGGAGCAGGATGGGAGATAAAGAGGCAGACTGCCCTGGTGCTGAGCCTCTCCATGGCCAGAACAAGGAGCAGGTTGGGAGGCAGAGTGCCCGGCACTGGGCCTCTTCATCTCTAGGAGCAGGTGGCTAGAGTGGGAGGTGGAATGACCTGCCTGTGTTTTGATAAAAGTTTTGTTGAATCTCATATATATGTAGTGAAACATTTTTTTTATTGAATTGGCGTTTTCTAGTGGAATGATGTTCTGTCAAAATTTTACAACTTGCTGTGTTAACAGCCCTTTTAAATAAGAAACAGAATATATAAAGGAAGTTGCTGCATATTTTCCTCAGCCCAGAATGCTGAAAGTTCAGAAAGTAAGAGGAACACTTCACATCTTATAAGTTGTGAACAATATTTGTAAATAATGAGTTTGTAACTGATTATTGCTGGTGATTGTTACTTGTTGAAAGGTGACTTGTTTTGCTATACAGGAAGCCAGAGTGTTTGATGTGAGAAATTCCAAACCAGTTTCTATCCTGCTTTAATATCAAGTTAAGAATCAGAATTAATTGTACTGTTTATTATTTTTCAAATAACTTGATTTCTAAACATAAGCAAACGTATTCTTACTTTGAATATGGATGCACAACTGCCATTGAAGTCTGTGGGACCCAGTTGTGAAACCCCCATTGAAGTCAAGGGGAGTTTTGCTATTGATATCACTGGGGGTCAGTATTTCAGCCCAAGTATTCTTCTCTCAAGCAAGAAGATATGAACGTTAAAGCAAGAGAAAAACCTTATTGTGCATTTTTCTGATGGTTTCACAAATAATGTCATAGAATCATAGAACATTAGGGTTGCAAGAGACCTCAGGAGGTCATCTAGTCCAATCCCCTGCTCAAAGCAGGACCAACACCAACTGAATCATCCCCGCCAGGGCTTTGTCAAGCCTGACCTTAAAAACCTCTAAGGAAGGAGATTCCACCACCTCCCTAGGAAACCCATTCCAGTGCTTCACCACCCTCCTAGTGAAATAGTGTTTCCTAATATCCAACCTAGACCTCCCGCACTGCAACTTGAGACCATCTCTTCTTGTTCTATCATCTACCACTACTGAGAACAGCCTAGCTCCATCCTTTTTGGAGCCCCCCTTCAGGTAGTTGAAGTCTGTTATCAAATCCTCCCTCACTGTTCTCTTCCACAAACTAAATAATCACAGTTCTCTCAGCCTCTCCTTGTAAGTCATATGCCCCAGTCCCCTAATAATTTCCATTGCCCTCCTCTGGAATCTCTCCAATTTGTCCACATTCCCTCTGCATTGGGGGGACCAAAACTGGATGCAATACTCTAGATGCAGCCTCGCCAGAGCCGAATAGAGGGGAATAATCACTTCCCCTGATCTTCTGGCAGTGCTTCTGCTAATACAGCCCAATATGCCGTTGGTCTTGGCAACAAGGGCAAAATGCTGACTTATATCCAGCTTCTCGTCCACTGTAATCCCCATGTCCTTTTCTGCAGAACTGCTGCTTAGTCAATCAGTCCCCAGCCTGTAGCAGTGCATGGGATTCTTCCTTCCTAAATGCATGACACTGCACTTGTCCTTGTTGAACCTCATCAGATTTCTTTTGGCCCAATCCTCCAATGTGTGTAGGTCACTCTGGATCCTATCCCTACCCTCCAGCGTATCTACCTCTCCCCCCAGCTTAGTGTCATCTGCAAACTTGCTGAGGGTGCAATTCATCCCATCATCCAGATCATTAATAATGATCATTAATAATGTCATTATAACATGATGTCACATTCTAAAAGCTTTGTGGGAATGTGGAACTCCTCTTTTGAGCCATCTTAAAATCTGGTATTAATATGCAACCAGGTGATATATAAGTTAATACAAGAGGAGTTGGAGTGTCTCTC
The DNA here is from genome assembly GCF_025201925.1 of Gopherus flavomarginatus. Taxonomy (NCBI): domain Eukaryota; kingdom Metazoa; phylum Chordata; order Testudines; family Testudinidae; genus Gopherus; species Gopherus flavomarginatus. Next base: position 26,420,670 of record NC_066626.1, read on the forward strand.
TGAGAATCAGAGCAATTCCTACGGGAACCCTAGGAACTGGCACATTGGGGGAGAATGCTGAGGCTTATGTTTTGTTATTGTAATTTGAGTTACTGCTATATACAGTGTTCGCAGATTCTTTTCAAAGCAGGATAGAAACTTCATATGGTTACATGTGGTGTTAGAATGGGATGAAAAAAAACCGATCCTCTGTACAGAAATGGAAAGTGAAAGATGTCCTGAAATGGCTGATAGAACAGCAAAAACAGCAGTAAGTTTATGCTAAATCAAAAGGTCTGGATGCTATTTGGGAAGAAACAGCAGTAATATCAGTAAGCCAAATTATGGTATCAGCAACAGTTCCGGCAGCAGCTACTTCACAGCTTATTAAGCCACTTGCACCAAGATTTCAGTCATTCCTTCTGCAGCTTTGTGGTATTTTGTGTGTTTTTCTGGTTTATATTGAATAAAAAAAACTAACAAAAATGAATTTTCACTCTGACATTAGGCATTTATAAATATTTATGGAAAGTAATAAAACATATAGTATAGTCACTGACTTATTGATACAGGAATTTAATTGGATGCCAGTATAATGAAAATTTACATCATTTTATGTATGTGTAAAAGAAGTTATACAAAGTACAGTATTGTGGCATTGTGTGTCATTATGGCTGATGTGATTTTTAATGTTTATTTAATAGGCTCTCTTTAGAACAGTAGCTATGATGGTTCCTGATTATGCCATGATTGCAGAAATTGTCTTGTATTCCTGTGGTTTTGTTACTGCTCGACCTCTGTCAGTGAAAATTGTAGCTACATATCGTCTATGTTCAGAGCAATTGTCTTCCCAGCATCATTACGATTATGGAATGAGAGCTGTAAAGTCAGTGCTTACTGCAGCTGGTAACTTGAAGGTAAAAGATTTCTTGCATTTTCTTTCGTATTTCATGTTCATAGCAGAAGAATTTGTTCTTCTTCGAGTGCTTGCTCATATCGATTCCAATTAGGTGTGTGCGCGCTGCATGCACGTTCGCTGGAAGATTTTTACCCTAGCAGCACTCGGTGGGTCGGTTGGGTGCCCCCTGGAGTGGCCCCGCTATGGCGTCGAATATATACCCCTGCTGACCCAACCGCCCCTCAGTTCCTTCTTACCGCCCGTGTCGGTCGTTGGAACAGTGGAGTGCGGTTTTACTGACCTCCACCTCCCTAGCTACTCGTAGTTCTCTAGTTATTTTTGTGTATATAGTTCAAAGGTATATAGTTATAGTTAATTCTTATCGTACATAGTTAGTGTTATAGTTAAGAGGGATTCGGAGATTAGCCCCTTCCCCGCACCCGGTGCCGGGGCTCATGCCCGGTTCACCGGGTTTCAAACCGTGCTCGGCCTGTCACAAGCCACTGCCGACAGGAGATCCACATGATTCCTGTCTTAAGTGCCTCGGGGAATCTCACCTGGCAGACAAGTGTTGCATTTGCAAGGCCTTTAAACCAAGAACAAAAAAGGAGCGGGACTTTTGGCTAAAACAGCTCCTCATGGAGGCGGCTCTTACCCCTCCGCCTTCGGCACCAAGTGCTGGTCAATTGGCGGGCAGAAGCGCCTCCTTGGCACCGGGACCGTGCCGGTACTGCCAAGGCCTCTCGGCACCGGCTGTCGCCGGTACCGAAGTCTACTCGTCACCGCTCCCTCTCCCCGATATCGAGAAAGCCTAAGACTCCTGCTGCTTCCCTGCCATCTGCACCGCAGCCAGAGAGCTCGTCTAAGTCAGATCGCTCGACACCGACACCTGCCGCGGCACCAACGACGTCGGCACCGTCGATTCCGGTCTCACAAGGGCTGTCGAGTCCAGTGCCTGTCAGCTCCACGGCGCGAGCCATGGTTGAGCTTACTATTCCATCCACGCCGGAGACATTCTCAACGGCGAGGGATCTGATTGCCATGACAGAGTCGATGCTGCCTCAACTCCCGGCACCGCCGGTGCGGGTACTAAAGGCTATCGGCAAGCCTGCCTTGATAAGACCATCCTCTGTTGGCACAGCAGAGCGGCATCGTTCACGATCACGGTCCCGCAGACGTTCTAGATCCCGTTGGCGCTCCCGCTCCCGACACCACTCGCAGTCCCGGCACTGTTCTCCTCCTCGGTACCGGTTGCACTCGTGTTACCATTCAGTATCCCATTCGCCGGCCCGCTACTCTCGGCACTGCTCCAGCTCCCGGCACCGCTTCAGGCACCGTGACTCCCATAGCCGCTCCCGACGTCAAGCCTCGAGATCTTGGTTGACCTCCTGGCACCTCTGCGGTCGCAGGTCCCGATCTCGTTCCCGGTACCGGTATGCCTCCCAGTACCGGTCCCCAGTGCTGAGTAGAGCAAGGTCTGCTAGAAACAGAGACTCTGCCCAGGGCTTTTCAGCCCCTCCATGGCTATCCAGACACGCATCAGTGTCGTCCCAAGCGGACAGCTCTTGTGCACAGGACTGCGATTCCGATGTGCCCACCAGAGTCTTCCAAGAGACCCAGGCCCAGGACCAAGGCCCCCAACAGTGGTCTTTCTGGACACCTTGGGCGTACCACCAGGCCCAAGGCATACCAGTAGTTCCGTCCCACGCTGTCCCATCAGAGCACTGAGTGCCAGAGGTGACAGTTAGCTGTCCTCTTCCGACTGCTACGGAAGAAGCCCCAGTTCACCCACTGGACTCCCAGGTTCCACTGGAGCAGGAGGTCGCCCAAGAGCAAGAGGCCCCACAGGATCCCTCATCCCCAGCATCTCCTCTTCCTCTTCTCCAGATAAGGCAGTGGCAGGAACATCCTCCTCGGGCCCTCCTCCAATCGACCTGAGAGCCCATCAGGACCTCCTGAGGAGGGTAGCACTCAATATGAACCTCCAAGTGGAGGAGGTCCCGGAGCTAGAGGACCCGGTAGTGGACATTCTGTCGGCAAGTTCCCCCACCAGAGTGGCCCTACCGTTTATTCAGACCATCCAGGCCAATGCCGATACTATATGGCAGTCTCCAGCCTCTATCCCTCCTGCAGCCAGGGGAGCTGAGCGTAAATACATGGTGCCTTCTAGAGGGTACGAGTACTTGTATGTCCATCCTCCTCCCTGCTCACTAGTCGTCCAATCTGTTAATGAGAGAGAACGCCATGGCCAGCAGGCATCAGCCCCGAAATCAAAGGAGGCTAGGTGAATGGACTTACTCGGCTGCAGAGTATACTCGGCAGGTGCCCTACAGCTCCGGGTAGCAAATCAACAAGCTCTACTTAGCCGCTATAATTATAACACCTGGGCGGTGGTGGGCTAGTTTACGGAGCTACTCCCTCAAGACTCCCGCCAAGAGTTCACTTCCCTTTTGGAAGAAAGGAAAAAGGTGGCCAGAACTTCCCTCCAGGCCTAATTGGATGCAGCCAACTCAGGAGCCAGGACTCTGGCCTCGGGTGTTGCCATGAGGCACATCTCATGGCTTCAGGTTTCAAGCCTCCCACTGGAGCTGCAGTATACCATTCAGGACTTGCCATTTGATGGTAAAGGTCTCTTCTCAGAAAAGACTGACCCCAGGCTGCAAAGCCTGAAGGACAACAGGGTCATAATGCGCTCTCTCGGCATGCATACGCCGGTGACCCAACGTAGGCCTTTCCGTCCCCAGCCTCACCGCCCATACTCTGCGCCTAGACAAAGACAGGACTTTGGCAGGCGGCGTGGCCTAGGTGGTCGTAGATGACAGTCAGGACCCCAAGGGGGCCAAAATCAAGGTCCCTTGAAACCACCAGCCGGACCAAAGACGAACTTTTGAAGGTGCGCCCGAGAGTGGCGTACTAGTTACAGGCCAGGATCCTTTTCCTCCCTTCTCCAACCATCTCTCCTACTTCCTCCCAGCGTGGTCCCAGTTAACTTCAGATCACTGGGTCCTACGCATGGTGGAGTATGGGTACCACCTCCAATTTATTTCAACCCCACCCTCCCACCCTTCAACCCCATCCCTCTTCAGGGATCCCTCTCACAAGCAATTCCTCTCGCAAGAGGTGTGGACACTCCTTGCCATGGGAGCTATAGAGGAGGTACCAAAGGACAAAAGGGGCAAGGGATTTTACTCCCGTTATTTCCTAATCCCCAAGTCGAAGGGAGGTCTCCGACCTATCCTAGACCTGCGAGGACTCAACCAGTTTATGACAAAGTTGAAGTTCCGCGTGGTATCCCTGGGAACCATTATCCCGTCCTTGGATCCTAGACACTGGTATACCGCCCTCAATATGAAGGACGCATACTTTCACATCGCCATTTTTCCTCCACACAGGAGGTATCTCCGCTTCGTAGCCAACCGTCAGCACTTCCAGTTTACGGTCCTGCCGTTTGGCCTTTCTGCAGCCCCAAAGGTGTTTACAAAGGGTATGGCCGTAGTCGCCGCCTATCTCCGCCGACGTCAGATACACATTTTTCCGTATCTGGACGATTGGCTCATCCGAGGGGCCTCCGAGACACAAGTCACCCAGCATGTGGGCATCGTCAAGGACCTATTCACACGTCTAGGCCTGATGATCAATATAGAAAAATCCACTCTGGTTCCCACGCAGAGGTTAGACTTCATAGGAGCTATCCTGGACTCCAATCTAGCCAGGGCCTGCTCACTGCAGCTGCAGTTTCAGGCGATGGCAACAATCATCCGAGGTCTACAGAATTTCCTGACGACCTCGGCTTGCACTTGTCTCGGTCTCCTGGGTCACATGGCTGCCTGCACGTTCGTAACCAAATACGCCAGATTCTGCCTCCGTCCTCTCCAAGCTTGGCTCAACTCGGTATAACCGCCTGGGCAGGGACCCAATAGACATGATAGTCACCATTCCCCCGAGCACCCTAGGCTCCCTAGACTGGTGGCTGATTCCCTCCCTGGTGTGTAAGGGCTGCCGTTCCATCCGCCGCAGTCCTCAATGTCCCTGACGACGGATGCGGCATCTCTCGGCTGGGGTGCTCACCTTGGACACCTTCGTACTCAAGGCCTCTGGTCATCTCTGGAGCTGGCATTACACATAAATGTCCGAGAACTGAGAGCAGTCCACCTGGCGTGCCAGGAGTTCCAGCAACATTTACAAGGCCGTTGTGTCTCAGTGTTTACAGACAACACAAAGGCCATGTACTACATAAACAAGCATGATCCTCCCCCCTTTGTCAGGAGGCCATCCAACTCTGGGACTTTTGCATAGCCCACTCGATAGCCCTGGTAACGTCCTTTCTCCAGGGGTTCGGAACACTCTGGCGGATCGACTCAGCAGGTCCTTCCTGTCTCACGAATGGTCGATCCGCCCGGACGTTATTCATTCTGTTTTCCAGAAGTGGGAATTTCTCCACATAGACCTGTTCGCTTCCCGCGCGAACAGGAAATGCCAGATGTTCTGCTCCTTCCAAGGTCTCTCCCCGGGATCGATCTCAGACGCTTTCCTGATGCCATGGAAGAGCCAGCTGCTTTATGCCTTCCCACCGTTCCTGCTGGTTCATAAAGTTCTGCTAAAACTCCGCAGGGACAGCGCGCGCCTAATCATGATCGCTCCAGCATGGCCCAGGCAGCACTGGTACACCACGTTGCTCGACCTGTCGATAGCTAACCCAATTACCCTGCCACTCCATCCAGACCTCATAATTAGGACCATGGCAAACTTCGCCATCCAGACCTGCAGGCCCTTCACCTCAGAGCGTGGCTGCTGCGTGGCTAAACCAGTCAGAGTTACGTTGCTGTGCATCAGTACGACAAGTTCTCCTGGGTAGCAGGAAACCTTCCACCCGGTCAACATATCTGGCCAAGTGGAAGCGTTTCTCCTACTGGTGCGAAACGCATAATCTTACTCCCACTGAGGTCTCGATTCCCTCTATTTTGGAATACCTCTGGTCTCTCAAACAGCAGGGCGTAGCAGTATCATCACTGAGGGTACACTTGGCAGACATCTCTACCTTCCACCCAGGGGAAGATGGCCATTCCGTGTTCTCACACCCTATTGTTTTGAGGTTCCTCAAGGGCTTGGAGCGCTTATACCCCCAAGTACGCCTCCCTGACCTGACCTGGGACCTCAACCAGGTTTTAACCAGGCTTATGTCTCCCCCATTCGAGCCGTTAGCAACCTGTTTGCTACTCTACCTGTCTTGGAAGACAGCTTTCCTCGTAGCCATTACATTGGCCAGACGAGTCTCCGAGCTTAGGGCTCTTACGGTGGATCTGCCATACACTGTGTTCCACAGGGACAAGGTGCAGTTGCGGCCACACCCAGCATTCCTCCCTAAGGTGGTTTCGACCTTTCATGTTAACCAGGACATCTTTCTCCCGGTCTCCTTCCCGAAGCCACACTCAACGTGACGGGAGCAACAGTTGCACTCCCCAGACGTCCGTAGAGCACTCACATTTTATATTGAGCGGACAAAACCCTTTCATAAAGCGCCCCAATTCTTTGTCACGATAGCAGACCGAATGAAAGGCCTACCTGTTTCCTCTCAGAGGATCTCATCTTGGGTGACGGCGTGCATCCGCACTTGTTATGATTTGGCTCATATTTCCCCACGCCACATCACCGCTCATTCTACCAGGGCTCAGGCTTCATCTGCTGCCTTCCTGGCTCATGTACCTATCCAGGAGATATGTTGCGCAGCTACCTGGTCTTCGGTCCACACCTTTGCTTCACGTTATGCTCTGGTTCAACAGTCCAGAGATGATGCAGCCTTTGGCTCAGCAGTTTTGCATTCTGCAACATCTCACTCTGACCCCACCGACTAGGTAAGGCTTGGGAATCACCTAATTGGAATCGATATGAGCAAACACTCGAAGAAGAAAAGACGATTACTCACTTTTGTAACTGTTGTTCTTCGAGATGTGTTGCTCATATCCATTCCAAACCTGCCCTGCTTCCCCACTGTCAGAGTAGCCGACAAGAAGGAACTGAGGGGCGGTTGGGTCGGCAGGGGTATATATCCGACCTCATAGCGGCGCCACTCCAGGGGGTGCCCAACTGACCCACCGAGTGTTGCTAGGGTAAAAATCTTCCGGCGAACATGCACGCAGCGCGCGCACGCCTAATTGGAATGGATATGAGCAACACATCTCGAAGAACAACAGTTACAAAGGTGGTAACCGTCTTTTCACACTGTTCCGTACATATTCAAATAGATATTTAGGGTTTTATGCATATGAGTCCTGTTAATATCAATCATATAAATACCTAAAATGCTGTGTGACTCTGAAAATTTAGGGGTGAGAGCATATACTTCAGGGCACAATTTAACTTGCTGTGATCATTCCAGGGGCTAATCACTTTTTGATGTGCATGTACAGCTCTCATAACTAATGGGAATTGCATATTGATTGAAAGCAAAATACACTCCTCTGTAACTATAGTCAGGCTTTGTCTATGGCTGTGCTAGCTGCTATCCTTACAAATTTCATGGACTTTTGTCCATGTACAATGAACTTGTCCCATGACAGCAATTCAGGGTGTACTAGGTCAGTCCACTTTTGGCTGGTTCTTTTACTTCCTATGCATGCAGGAGACTCTAACCAATTTTACACTGACTTGGTGAGGTATTGGGGAGTGAGACTTTATTCTATTCTATTCTATTTTATTCAATGCTATGTAGTTTCTTATCCTGCCCAGCTTGCCATAGTGTCTAAGCACCTTCCAGTAGTGCATTAAGCAATGTGACTAACATCTACCACATGTGGGTTTGATCTCACTCTCATCCTCGTTCCAAGGGGAGAGCTGTGTGTGCAGTGTAGAGTTTTGTTCTTCTTTGAGTGCTTGCTTATCTCCACTCTACATTAGACATGTGTGTGCTGCATGCACTGTTGCAGGAGATTTTTCCCTGAGTGCTGCCTGTCGTGCTGGCTCTAGCGTCCTCTAGAACCACGTGCTCATACACCATTATAAGGAATGTCCCTGGTCTCGCACTCTCTCAGTTCCTTCTTACTGCCTGTGATGGTTAATGGAACAACCCCCCTTGCTTTGGCCAGGCTTCTTCTCAGTGATTTTTGGACTCTGTTTCTTAGCTTTTGTTTTAAACATAGTTTTAGTATATATAGATATTGTAGTTAGTTGTAGTGTAAATAGTTATTGTATATAGTTAGTCCCTATCATTGAAGGACTCTCTTTGCCCCAGGGGCCAGTATGCCCCAGTCCCTGGTTTCAAAACTTGTGCCTTCTGTGGCAAACCTATGCCCATGAGCGACCCACACTCCAGTTGCTAGAAGTGCTTGAGAGAAACTCATATGAGGGACAAGTGCCAGATCTGTCATAAGGACTTTAAATCCTATACTAAAAAAGATAGAGAGTTATGGCTCAAGGCTATCCTAATGGAGGCCGCTCTCAGACCAGACTCAGAGCAAAGCCACTCCGATTCTGCACTGAGCACTTCAGCTTTGGTGTGAAGTGCTCCTCTGGCACCGCAGTCTTCCCAGCACCATTCACCATCTCCAGTGCCAAGGAAAAAGCACAAGAAGTACTGCACAGACAGAGGGCGCTCGATAGTACAGCAAAAGGACAAGCATGGGGAAGGCAGCACAGTGTGACCCACGCCGGGCCAGTCCACCACCCCCGGTCTCATGGTGGCACTGTTGACTCCGCCCAGAGCATGAGTTCGGTGCAGAACCCTCCACTGACACCTGGAAGCCACCACGGTACCAGCGGCTTGATTATCCCTTCAACCCCAAAGGCCTTCACAGTGGCCAGGGACTTACTGTCACTCCTGGTCTCCCCGAATCTGATGGGACAGTCACTGGCTCCAGTGACAGAAAAAGGAGGGAGCAGGGAGTTCTTTCCTGGCACCAGGCCCACTGGCACCTTCTAGAGCTAACTGGCCCTGATCCCATTGTTGTCATGACCGTCTCTAGTCTTCCCCCCTGGACTCTTGATACCGTAGGGAGGCAGCGAGGGGTATTCTTCCACTGTGGTCAGCAAGGGAGGATTCCTTGGTGGTGTCAGAAGGGAATCCCTACGTGCCACCTAAGGGTCAAATTTGGTACCCAACCCACATGCTACCAGACTTCAGTGCAGTTCCACCTGCCAGCACCTGGCCAGCCTGGGAGGAGCCTATGCAATGGTCATACTGGAACCCTTAGGGTTTTTCCCCAATACCAGGTCCTCCCTCCCACTGCTCCTACTAGGTGGCTTTGGAGAGGCAGGCTACCGGTCCTTTCTGCTCGGCACCAGACCCCAAGTCCAGTAATGACATTCAGGATGTGTCTTCTTTGGATGTCATTGGGGCTGAGGAAGAGGAAGGAGCCCCTCATCTGGTGCAAGCCTCCTCTGCAGATGAGGCCATCTCAGAGCCCAGTAGCTCGCTTCTGCAGGGCATATCAGGACCTCCTGAAGCAGGTAGCAGCTAACCTGGGGCTGGAAATTGAGGAGCTTAAGGAAATCTCCCACAGCCTGCTCGAAATTCTGGCTTTAGCAACTCCCTCCAAAGTGGTCTTTTCCATTAATCACACTGTAATGGGTCCACTCAAGGCCCTCTGGCAAATTCCTTCCTTGCCCCAACCTCAAAGAGGGCAGAAAAGAAATATTATGTGCCAGCAAGTGGATTCAAGTACCTGTACTCTCACCTTCCCCCAGGGTCCCTCATTGTGTCAGAAGCCAACGAGTGGAACAGGCAAGGCCAGATGGGAGCTACCCCCAAACAAAAAGACAAAAAAAGATGGGAGAAAGGTTTATTCAGTGGGTAACCTTTAACTGTGCATCTCCAACCACTAAGCTTTGCTGGGGAGATATGATTGCAATCTGTGGGATTCCTTGTCCTAGTTCAAAGACTCTGCCTCAAGATTCAAGGCAGGAATTCTCTGCCTTGTTGGAGGTGGGTAAGAATGTGGCCAGGACCTTTCTACAGGTGGCTCTGGATGCCTCAAATGTGGCAGCGAGGACAAAGGCCTCTGCTGTCACTATGAGGCGTTGTTCTTGGCTCCAGTCCTTGGGACTTCCTTCCAAGGTTCAACTGTCCATTCAGGACCTCCCCTTTGAAGGCTCCTCACTATTTTTGGAGCAGACAAACACAAGGCTTCATGGCTTCAAGGACTCCAGAGTCACCCTCAGGTCTCTGAGCCTCTACTCTCCCTCTGCTTCCAGGAAGCAGTTCAGGCCTCAACAGCAACCTCATTTCTTGGCACTACCTCTGAGACAGAGCCCTAAAAAAGAAAAGAGAGAGGTTATAAGTGGTGCCAACCACTCCCATCCACTTCAGCCTCCCAGCTGGGGTCTCAGAGATGCTCTGGGGGGTCCAAGCAGGCCTTTTGAAGGTGCACCAGAGGGCACTATAACAGTTCCCACTTCAGATCCTGCCTCCTCTTTATTTTTGGACTGTCTGTCCCATTTCAGCCCGACATGGTCCCATATAACATTGGACCACTGGGTACTAAGTACAGTGACAATGGGCTACACCCTTTCTCTTACCTCCCATCCCCGTCCCTCTTCAGGGACTCTTCTCACGAGCAACTCCTCTCCCAGAGATGCAATCCCTCCTAAGCATGGGAACTGTGGAGGAGATTCCTTAAGACTTGAAATGGAAGGGGTTCTACTCCTGATATTTCCTAATCCCAAAGGGGGCCTCCAGCCCATTCTGAACCTGCATTGCGTCAACAGATATCTCAAGAAACTGAGGTTCTACATGGTCTCCCTGGATCCAAGGGACTGGTACACTGTTCTTGACTTAAAGGACTTTCATATTACTATCTTTTGTGGCCACAGAAGATTTCTTGTAAATCAGTGCCACTACCAGTTTACTGCTTTTCCCTTTGGCCTGTCTGCAGCCCCTTGGGTTTTTAGGAAGTGTATGGTGGTAGTAGCTGCCTTCTTCAGACGGTGAGGACTCCATGTCTACCCATACCATGACAACTAGCTGGTCAAAGATCTGTCAGAGACTCACATGCAGAACAGCATCAGCACGGTCCACCTTATGGGCACTGGGCCTGTTGATAAATGAGCAAAAGTCGACTCTTTTTCTGGTTCAGATAATAGAATTTATTGAGGCAGTGCTTAGCCCAACCCAGGCCAGAGCCTTCCTTCCAGTGGCTTGATCCCAGACTATGTTGGACCTGGTATCCAAGTCAAGGTATACCCAGTTACAACTGCCCAAGTGTGCCTTAATCTTCTGGGGCACATGGCCACGTGGTTGGGCATGCAAGGCTGCATCTCAGGCCTCTACAGACGTGGCTAGCATCAGTATACTCCCTGAACAGACACCACCTGGACTCGGTGCTCACTGTTCCTCCCTTGGTCCTCTCCTCCCTGGAGTGGTGGAAGGACCCAAGGCTGATAATAATGGGATACCTTTTGTCGACCCTCAGCTGTCAGTGTCCCTGGTCTTGGATGCCTCAGACCTAGGCGGGAGAGTCCACCTCGACTGCCTCAGGACTCAGGGCCTATGATCCCAAGAAGAACTATCTCTGTACATAAATATCAGGGAACTCAGGGCTGTATGCTTAGCCTGCCAAGTATTCCTCTCCTGGGTCTCAGGCAGAGTAGTGCAAGTTCAGACAGACAATACTTCAGCCATGTTATAGATCAACAAACAGGGAAGTGGTCGATCCTCTGCCTTGTGTCAGAAGGCCCTCTGTCTGTGCATTCTGTCCAGCTGAAGGTGTCACATCTTTTGGGAACCTGAAATGCACTGGGGATCACCTCAGCAGATCCTTTTTCTCTTACCACAAGTGGTCCCATCACCTTGATATTGCCAGGTTCATCTTCCAAAGATGGGGGTCACCCAGGTAGACATCTTCGCCACCAAGCAGAACAGGAAGTGCCATCAGTTTTGCTTACTGTGTGGGCACAGTCTAGGCTCCCTCTCTGACGCCTTCCTGCTTCCGTGGTCACGGCCCCTGCTTTTCCCTCAGTCCCTTTGTTTCACAAGGTCCTGAAAATTAAGTGGGACAAGGTGAGACTTATTCTTGTAGCCCTAGCATGGCCATACCAACACTGGTTTAGCGTGCTACTGAGTCTATCTGTAGTATTCCCCATTCTGCTCCTGATCCATCTGGACCTGATCTCACAAGACCCAACCAGTTGCTCCACCTGAACCTCACCTCCGTTCACTTAATGGCATGGATGTTACATGGCTGAACCCAGGGAAGCAGGCCTGTTTAGAAAAAGTTCAACAGGTCTTACTAGTTGGCAGGAAACAGTCTATTAGGGTTACCTACCTGGCCAAATGGAAACACTTCTCAATATGGGTGTCTCAAGGGTCTAGAGAGATTCTGTCCTCAGGTTCATGAGCTGATCCCTCTATGGGACTTAAACCTGGTCCTGTCAAATTTTACAATCCCTCTGTTCAAGCTGCTAGCATCATGCCCTTTTCTAGTTCCGTCTTAGAAGATTGCCTTTGTGATGGTGCTCACCTCAGCCAATAGAGTCTCTGAAATCAGGGCCTTTACGTTAGAACCACTGTACACAATATTCTTCAAGGACAAGGTCCAACTATGCCCCCACCTGGCCTTCTTGCCAAAGATGGTTTCACGGTTCCATAGCAACCAGTCTATTTTCCTCCCAGTCTTCTTCCTGAAGCCTCAAAGGAACTCTGAAGAGCGGTGGCTTCATTCTTTGGATGTTAGGCATGCCCGTGCCTTCTATATTGGGAGGACTAAACCCTTTTGCAAATCCACACAACTCTTTGAAACAGTAGCAGAAAGGATTAAGAGGCTTCTGGTGTCAGCGTGGAGGATCTCGTTCTGGATAACTGCCTGTATTTGGGCTTGCTACGAGCAGGCAAATGCTCTGTTGCCAACCATCCTAAGTGCTCAGTCCACGAGAGCTCAAGCCTCTTCAGCAGCATTCCTCATGCAAATGCCAATCCAAAACATTTGCAGGGCTGCAAGTTGGTCATCGGTGCATACCTTTGCATCCCATTACGCCATCACCCAACAGGTTCGAGATAACACAAGATTCAGAAGAGCAGTGTTGGAGTCAGCATGTCCATGAACTCCAAGCCCACCTCCTGCGGTACTGCTTGTGAGTCACCTAACATGGAATGGACACGAGCAAGCATTCAAAGAAGAAAAAATGGTTACTAACCTTCCATTACTATTGTTCTTCAAAATGTGTCCATTCCATGACCCACCCTCTAGCCCTCTGTCAGAGTTGTCTGGCAAGAAGGAACTGAGAGAGTGCATGGCCCTCAGCACCCCTTCTACCAGTACATGAGCACGTGGCTCCAGAGGGTGCTAAAGCTGACCCGAGAGATACCACTGAGGGAAATATCTCCAGCAGTAGTGCACGCAGTGCGCACACACCTAATGTGGAATAGACATGAGTAACACATCTCGAAGAACAACAGTTATGGAACGTTAGTAACTGGGTTTTTTTTTGTGCAAATGTGGGTTTGGTTTGTACGGTGCATGAATGCATAAATTTTGCAGGCATAACTTAGGTGTCCATGTTTGTAAATCTGACTCTTTATATTTAGACTTACTCAGTAACAGGCTTACCTTTTTTAATCTGCTATCTGTATATCCTAATACACAAGAAAAAATAGTAAATAAATATGTCGTGGTTCAAAAGAGAAGTACATACATATTCACTCTAGATTTTTTTATAGCTTGATAGAGCTCTTTAAAGCAGTGGTTCCCAAACTTGTTCCGCCACTTGTGCATGGAAAGTCCCTGACGGGCCAGGCCAGTTTTTTACCTGCCGCATCCGCAGGTTTGGCTGATCGTGACTCCCACTGGCCGTGATTCGCTGCTCCAGGCCAATGGGAGCTGCTGGAAGCGGCGGCCAGTATGTCCCTTGGCCCATGCCACTTCCAGCAGCTCCATTGATCTGGAGCAGCGAACCGCGGCCAATGGGAGCCAAGATCGGCAGAACCTGCGGATGCGGCAGGTAAACAAACCGGCCCGGCCTGCCAGGGGCTTTCCCTGGACAAGCAGCTGAACAAGTTTGGGAACTGCTGCTTTAAAGTAAAGGCTTATAAGAATGTCCACTGCATTGAATGCTTTAACTTTACCTGATAGTATGGTAAGTTACCCATCTTTGGAGGTAGTTGACACATAGCCCAGAATGCATTTTGCAATACAGAATGTCAAAGTCAAATTCATATCATCACCTCTCAACAGAATGTTAATATGAAAGTGGTCTGGCAGCCAGTTCCCAAACAATAAGATCAGTGTTAGGTTGTAAAGACTTCATGTAAGTTTATAAACCTACAGCTGGAACATATGGTATTGTCAGTGGACCTGAAACCTGTCATGAATAAATACAAAGATGTACAACAGGAATCAACCTGTAAAACAAGCATCTATTTTCTGAAACCATAAAAATAAATGAAGAACATATTTGCATCAGTGTAATTTCTTTTTTTTTAGCTGAAATATCCGTCAGAGAATGAAGAAATTTTGCTACTAAGATCCATTATAGATGTAAACCTGCCTAAGTTTTTGTCCCATGATTTACCACTTTTTGAGGTAAGAAGTTAAAGTAGTTTTAGTAATGCGATAAGATTTTTATAGATACTCATTGATGTGATTAGCATAAAGCAAGGATGTCAAACAAATGGTCCAAGGAATACTTTAATCTTACCTATAAGCAATTTAAAATTTAGTCTTAACAGTTTCCCCCCAGGCAATGCATTTAGTCCTCTTTCTAGGAAATGCTGCTTCTGGTTTTAATAGTTTAGATTAATGTAAATTACCAACACAATTTTCCAACTAAAAATGATAACATAATAATACATTATAATGCCTTCTATTCGAGGATTTCAAAGCACTTTACAAACAATCATATAAGATAGGTAAGTAATAGTATTCCCATTTTTAGATGAGGAAATTTATTGTTTCACCCAAGATTTTAGTGTAATGAATAGAGAAAAGAGTCAAATAGATTCAGTGGCCCAGATTCTCTCCTGCCCTGAGATGCAGGACTAGGTTGGGGGACATAGCAAGTTAGCTGTAACCTTCTCAGGGTGGAGCTATTGTGCCCCTGTGTCTTAGTGGCTGTTCTAATTTACGCAGTCTGTCTGTGGTCCCTATGGGATCACACAAGATGAATATTAGTGGAGTGCACAAGCATGTTTGTCTCTATTTGTGATGCGACTACACATGCCCCTACACCAGTATTGGGAGGCAGTTGGTGCAGGAGCAGGCTGCAATTATACCAGACTAGAGCTCCCCTGGCTAAAAGAGGAAAAGAGAATCTGAGCTAATGTGTGGTGCTAAAGTGGGAGTGTGCACACACAGACATGGATATTTGTATGCGATTATCCAAAATACAGATGCAAATATAATTTTATCTGTTTGTGATAGGTGTATGTGTCATTTTGTAAGTGCATAGGTTGCATTATGTGGGTGCATTTTCAAACTTTGGCCCATAGCACTTACTTTTGTATTATTTTAGAATTAATTAAAAAGACAGGAAAGTTTTCAGGGTAGGGAATTCATGGAGGTATGAAAGTGTGACAGAGCCATCTCTTAGGAATTTGGGGGCAACACTGGTAAACTGAGGCACAGAGAATATATATTTTTTCTTCATCTTTAGTTATCTAAATTATAAAATCCAGTGGCATAGTACTATAATATACAATGAGAAGGCAAGCAGAACACTTTGGTTCTGATGATCAGGAGAGCAAGCAAAGAGATAGATGACTAATGGAGTCGGAATGTGGGGAAGTACATTTCAAAGAGGAGGAGCTATTCACCTTGGGGGAAGCTTGATATCTCAAATTGTTCTCTTTGTAGGGAGTGTGATTGTCTTTAAGTGAGAAAGCTTTCATCTTCTCCCCCAAGATTCTGCTGTGCTCAAGTGAGGAGGGAAAACTGGTCACTGTCAGTCCCTGAAACCAGGTATCTGCTACAGCAGATGCTGGTAGCACAGGCTACTGTATATTTATATTATTTATCAGGTCAGGATGATATCTTTGTTTGTACCCTGACATCAGTGACTAACAGTGTTCTTGGACATGGTGAAAGAGAGAGGCCACAATAGCTCCTTTTCTAAAATCATTAATAGTGAGTTTTTAAATTGTGACTGGGTATAACATAAGAAGATTGTCATTTCTGAAATAGTGGGTTGGATTCTCTATAGATGTAATTTCACTAAACTTTGTAAATTGACATTGTAGGAATGAAATTATTGCCTGCAGTATCTGTTTTTTCTTTGTCTCTTAAATATGTTCAACATCATTCTTGTTTTGCTTCAGTACTGTGAAGTACTAGAAGTAAAAATGTAGGATCTGCACTTTTACATTAAAATGATTGTTTAAATAATTCTCCACTTACTATGAGGTATTGAGAAAGAAACATAACTGCTTTCTCAACCTTCAAACTGTATATCATACCAACTAGTTTAAGCCTGCTCTGATAAAAGCTAATGTTTATCAGAGAGAAATATATGATCTCATAGATCCAGTTTCCTTTCTGTTGACACTGTTAAATATGTGATGTGGCATGCATGCAATATATAGTAGTAATGAGTTAGAACATCAAACCATTGGTCACGTATATTTTGGAACTGCATCTTCTTCACATAATCAAATATTTTTACTCATTCAGTTGTTAGCAATGAATTGCACAATTAACACTACTGTATCTAGGTATTGTGATTGAGTCAAAGAGTATAAGTACATATTTATCTGTTTAGAGTCACAGGATAAAGGGAGTGCATCCTGAATGTCTATAAAGATAAGTTAAACACACATTGTAATTCATTCTCTGGCAGGGCATTACTTCAGATTTGTTTCCTGGTGTGAAGCTGCCAAAACCGGATTACAATGACTTACTAGAAGCAATCAAAATGAACTGTGAAGCTATGAATTTGCAAATGACCGACATGTTTGCTGAGAAGATCCTACAGATATTTGAAATGATGATTGTGCGTCATGGTTTTATGATAGTGGGAGAACCATTTGGGGGAAAAACATGTGCCTATCGAGTTTTGGCAGCAGCTTTGGGTGACTTATGTGAAAAGGTAACTAAATATTTTGCCAGATATTTTTGATCAAAACAGTTTTCAAAGTAAGCAAATGCTATAGCATATTCAGTACTTACACAGGAAAGTGTTTGGTAGAACAGATGTACTTGTAAACTTGCAGTAAGGTAGTGACACAATACCCACAGGAGGGGAGATGTGGAAGGAAAATTCCATGTCCTTGCCTACATGGAGTTTCCTCCAATTTGTTCCTGCAGGTTGGGTGAAGAAAGAATTGACCTCTTAGGAAAAACCAGGAGTCCAATAACACATCTGTATGGAAGCCCTGTGCCTGTATGGAAGCCACTGGCTTCCTGGCAATGTGGTTCCAATAGACACACATTGTCAAGGATTCCTCATCTGGGAGGCAGCTTCTTTCCTCATTCATCACAAATGGGTAATGCCTCTCATATGTGGAATACAGAGGTACTCCATTGTTGTTACTGGAAGGATCAAGGACTAAGTCCACCCTTCAACTCTGGCACCAGAATATCTGCTTCCAGTGGTGGAACAAATGAGCACTTCAGTTTCTCCCAACTACTTTGTTTTGTAACTTTAATTTTTATTTGCTCTTATATTGGAGCAATTTTGTTTCTTGTTATAGCTTTTCTCTCCTCTTTTGATGTGAGCAATCACCTGAGCACCAAGGCTCTAATACTTTGGTTTCTCTGACACAGCACTTCTTGAGCGGGCTCCCTCTGCCTGCCACCCCAAGCAGCAGAGGAGCCCTGCAAGCATTGAGCAACATCCAACAGATGCCACAGGCAACTTTTTAGGAGCTTCAGAAGGTGAGCTAGGTCCAGCACCTGTGAGCTGCAGACCCTTGCTCTGCCAGGGCATGGGGCTTAGAGTCAGAAAGGCATGCCAGGGCTTTGACCCCCATCTGAAGCTATGATTCTCCCATGGGAATGCTAGACCAGGAACAAGAGGGTTCTCCTCTCCTTGGGAATGCCTTACAGCCTGCTCAGAGGTAAGTCTTGCAAACTCCAGAGACTCCAGGTTCCAAAAAAACCAAAAGGAAATGTCTCCTTCATAAGGCAGCAATTGGTGAGAGGCCTACGTGAAGCTTTTTCTTCTGAAGTGCTCATTGAGAGCCTCCTGAGAGCATGAGAAAAAAGATCCCATCATGCCTGAACAGTTTTCATCTGCTACTGATCCTGTAAGCTGCAGCATTATTAGCTTCTAGGTTAATTCTTCATCAAAGATATCAAACCCTTCAACTACTGAGTCCAGCAAAGCAGTCAAGGTCTGTTCCACCCAGTCATCAGAAAGGGGTAGGAAGGAAGAACGAACATCATTCCAAGAGCAAGCACAGGAACAGGTCACCCATTCTGGTATCTACTAAAGCAGGGGTGGCCAAACTTTTTGGCCCGAGGGCCACATCTGGGTGGGGAAATTGCATGCAGGGCCATGAATGAAGGGCTGGGGCAGGGGGTTGGGGTGTGGGAGGGAGTGTAGGGTGCAGGAGGGAACTCAGAGCAAGGGGTTGGGGGCTCAGGGCAAGGGGTGCAGGAAGGGTGTGAGGTGTGGCAGGTGGCTCAGGGCAGTGGGTTGAGGGCTCAGGTCAGGGGTTGGGGTACTGGACAGGTGTAGGGTGTGGCAGGGAATTGGAGTGCAGGAGGGGTGCGGCAGGGGCCTCAGGGCAGGGAGTTGCGGTGCAGGAGAGGAGCGGCAGGGGGCTCAGGGCAGGGAGTTGGGGTGCAGGAGGGGTGCGGCAGGGGCTCATGGCAGGGGGCTCGGGTATGGGGTGCAGGAAGAGTTTGGGGTGCAGGCTCCGGCCCGTTGCCACTTACACTGAGCAGCTCCAGGGTGGCAGAGGCGCACAGTGAAGCTAAGGTAGGCTCCCTGCCTGCCCTGTCCCCATGCCGCTCCTGGAAGCAGCCAGCACCATGTCCCTGTGGCACCTGGGATGGGCATAGAGGACTCTGCGCGCTGCCTTTTTCTGTGGGTACCTCCCCAAAGCTCCCATTGGCCGTGGTTCTCTGTTCCTGGTCAATGGGAACTGCAGGGGGAGGTACCCACAGGTGAGGGCAGCACATGGAGCCCTCTGCCCTCCGCCCAGGGGTTTAAGGGACGCGGTGCCAGCCACTTCCAAGAGTGGCACAGGGCCAGGGCAGACAGGGCCGGATTTGACCCGTGGACCATAGTTTGCTCACCCCTGTACTAAAGTGATGCAAAAAGTGCACCATGCTGCTATATTATCTCATGTTGCTCAGCTGAAAGACAGTTGATGGCTCACATCAAGTCCTTCCCATACTTTGGCACAATTTGGTCACATGGTACCCATGGTTTCTCTTGAAATAGCAGTTGGCACTTTCCCATTACTGACCCTTTAGTACTGGGGGTAATGGTGACACTGGCATGCTTGGTACCAGTAACCTCAGTGCTCAGGAGTCTGGTGTTGGCCTCCATGTTGCAAATGTTTCTGGCATTGACTTTCTTGGTACTGAATGATCTTGTGGCAAAGATGACTACCAGAGTCATCTTTGCTCTTCTAAGGCCACTGATGGTGTTTCTGTCTTAGTTCCACTCACTACTGATGCCGTGGTATCTATGAGCACTCTTGCTCTGGTTGTTGAGGGGGGATTTGAGAGCACTCTATGATCCCAGACTGAATAGCTCTCCCCTGGAAAGAAGTATCCTTCCTCCCTCTATGAACATTAGGGGGAGGTATTCTACAGTCATTCACCTTACTATTGCAAACAGTGCTGTCTGATAGGGAATCCAGGAATCATCCTTTCAAGAACAGACCTCAGGGATCTTGTGTGGGATATTCACCTTGGTATCCACTCCCATGGACCTCAGTCCCTTGTCTTTACCACATACAATCTAGGCATGATGGGGCTCCTTGGAGTCTGCAACCAACTAGAAAACCTTCCTCCGCTGCCACCTTCCCCTGAATTTGATCTCCCTCCATTACATGGCAGTGTAGGTCTGCTCAAGAAGGTCAGTGTCTACAGTGTCACAGGTAGCACCAACAGGATGGTTGGGGGGAGGGATAGCTCAGGGGTTTGAGCATTGGCCTACTAAACCCAGGGTTGTGAGTTCAATCCCTGAGGGGGCCATTAAGGGAACTGGGGTAAAAAATCTGGGGATTGGTCCTGCTTGGAGCAGGGGGTTGGACTAGATGACCTCCTGAGGTCCCTTCCAACCCTAATAGTCTATGATTCTATGACAGTGAAGAAGAGCCACTTGCAGTACATGGAAGATTGACTGATTCCATCAGCAATATCCTCTTCCTGTCCAGACAAGGAGACTTCTGCTCCTAGCCAGCTGGATTATTTTAGAATTTTTCTAATGTCTTTTACATCACATGGCAGACCCTTAGTAATTGTGATGGAGGGAGTTGAAGAATCCTACAAAGTAGTAGATCTTCTTCATCCTCCATGCTTAATAGGCTTGCCTTACCTATCAATGAATGACTAAAGATCTGTGGCAGACCCCAGCATCTGTAGCACCTGTGTCTGAGAAAGCAAACTGACACTCTCTAGTTCCTTCTCTGGGAGCTGAACATGTCTTCAGTTATCTAGTACCAAGATCACTTGATGCCTGAAAGGCCCAAACAATATACACCTGCAAAAATGATTCCAAGGAAGAAGGAAACTAAAAAACGTGATTTATTCAGTAGGAAGATTTCCTCCTCAGCTAATCTCCAGGTGTGCCTTTTAAATAGATCACAGCAGGCACTTCTGTCAAAGTACAACCATCTAAACTGGAACAAAGTGTCACAATTCATTGAGAAGCTTCCGCAAGATCAAAGGGAGGAGCTAAATTCCCTAATGTCTGAAGGGCAGTTAGTGGCCTGAACATCTCTACATGCTGCTCTAGATGTGTCTGATATGGCAGCATATTTAATGGCCACTTCCATTGAGGTATCCAGGGCTTCATGGCTCCAATATTCCAGAATACTGAAGAAGGTCGAAACAACGATCGAGGACATGCCATTTGAAGGTTGTGACTCATTTAATTCCTGAACTGCTGAAGCTTTATGTTCATGAAGGATTTGAGAGCCACTCTCCACTTGCTGACTGCATATGGAGAAGCTCCAAGGAGGAAGCAGATCAGACGCCATAGCTTCACCTTTACCTCTTATTACTACAATCTACTGTCAAAACTACTGAGGAAAAAGCAGAGGTTCCAGTGTAGGAAGCCCTCACGCTCTTTCTCCTCTGTTGCACACTCTGCACCTATCTCAGAGCAGAAAGTTTGATGCCATTGTTGAGAACTCATCAGAACCATGTCAGGATCTATACCTCCCATCTTCCTTTTGGCAACCACTTCTTTATGTTTGGGAGACCTGGAAAAAGATCACCTATAATCACTGGGCCCTAGAAATTGCAAACAAGAGATATTCTATCCAATTTCAAGCACTTCCTACTTTCCATCCTCCTTCCCCATCTCTTTATAAGGGCCCCTTTAATGAGATAAAGTTGAAACAAGTGGTCAACACCCTTCTAGAACTTGGAGTGGTGGAGGAAGTGCCCCTGGAATTCCGAGACAAGGTGTTCTACTCCTGTTGCTTTTTAATCCCAAAGAAGACCTGAACCACATACATTAGCCTGGGCATCAGAAGAGAAGTATAGTTCTGTAGGCCTTCATTACCATCATTTATGCATTCTGTTATCTAAGAACAACTCAACCAGAAAATTACATTAATTGATTTGGTCAAATTTAATTTCTGGTGTGAGGGGAAACAGGAAGTTCTCTGGATCAGGGACTGTCTCTTTGTATATACAGTGCCAACAACAATGGGGCCTTGATGTCTAAATGATACCATAATACAAATAAATCATCATCATCATCACAAAGTTCTGGTAATTTCAGCTGCACTGAAGTTTCTCTAGTGTGGTTGATTACAGTGTTACTAACAAGCACCATAGAAACATGGGAACCAACCCTAGTGGTGTTCCAGAGATAAGCACATTAGACTTCCCATCTGAGTAGCATCAGGTGTGAAGAGGAATCAAAATGATAGATTAGACAGACCTGTGGCTGGCCTTTTTAATTGCTATTACCTCCAAAATAGGCTTCCATTCCTCTGCAAAAGCTTCCTTTTGTGGGTAGGTGATACTTGTTTACATCATGTCAGAGACAGAAGAAAAGGATCAACTTAAGTTAACCAAAAGTAAAATTAGAGCTCCTTATATTATATTATTTTATTATTATTATTTTTATTATTATTTATTATACTTTAAATAAAAATAGTGCTTAGCCCTTACATAGTGATTTTCATCTGTTGATCTTAAAACACTTTACAAAGAAGGGCACCATTTTCCCATTTGGGAGATGGGGAAACTGGAGCAAAGCGAAGTCAAGGGACTTGTCTAAGGTCATGCAGTTGGTGTGGAAATAGAATCCAGATAATTTAACTCCCAATCTAGAGCCCCATTCACTGGACTAGACTGCCGTTCTTTAAGTTTCGTTTATCAGGATATTGTTTAATTACAAAATTTGACTTCCAGCTCCTTATGATACAGTTAGGGTATTTTTCTTTAAAATATTTTCAGATCATCTTTGAAGTTCACTTTGCACAGATTAGTTCTTGTCCTTCTTGGCCCCAACACTAGGAGTTTTAAGATGTAATTATATAAAATAGGAGAAACCAAAATAAAATAGATGACACTATAAATTAAACTATTTATGAATCAAATACATTTTATTTTTGTGTATCTAGGGGATGATGGAGGAAAACAAGGTTCAGATCACTGTTATAAATCCCAAGTCTATAACCATGGGGCAACTGTATGGACAGTTTGATCCAGTCTCACATGAATGGTCGGATGGCATCCTGGCAGTGAGCTTTAGAGCATTTGCTTCTTCCTTGGTATGCACAAGATTAAAGTATTTTGTGATCTATGTAAAAAAAAATTCTATGATAGACATACACTATTGATGTGTAGGGGCTTGATTGTGCTTTGTATGCATAACCTGTAATGAGACATTGCTACACACCGTTATGGAAGCTTAGTACACCCTGAGCAGCCAGACATGGCCCTGTGACCTCATTGGTCATGCTGGAAGGAGCAGTCTGTGCTCCCTTGACTGTAAGAATTGAGTGCAGTGATACAATTTGTCCTGGTTCTGCACATTCCTAGCAAGTACTTCTTGCACTCCTTCTGTAGTACTCCTGTCGGAGGCTCCTTGCATCACCTCCCATGGGGAGCACACCTGTCTAGCAACCAGGAAGAAACTGTTCCTTAAGAGTAACTCTGCTGTTTAGGAATGTTAATAGATGTTATATATGGTCATTTGTATTCCAATGAATATTTAAGTCTTATACGTGGTATCCCTTAAACTTTGGCAATTTTACCAAATATTGGCTCTACCCCTACACTGCTGAAGTGAATGAAAGTATTGCCGTTGACTCAGTGGAAACAGCTTCATGATCTTTGCCTTGACTACAATGAGAGGTGGATCTGGCTCATGAAGAGCAGGTTATCTCAAGTATCTGCCATATTAGATTCTGACCCTGTATAAACTTAAGCACATCAGAAGCATATTAGTAACTTATTGAAGTTGATGGAACTACTCACTCACGAGTCAAGTTACACACGTGTTTGTGGAAGTGGGCTTTTTGTACTTCCCTATACTTCCCACAGGAAATACCCTGAATACTGCTCATGGTTGTTTACACATGTTGTGTAGTATCTTACTATGGGCCTGATTCTGCACACTTAGTCATACTGAGTATATCTTACTCCTCAAATAGTCCCATTGACACCTATGTGTAAGACTGGGATCTTCTTACTCATGCTGAGTCCGAACACACTCTATTAGTAGTTCAATTGATTTCAAGATGCTGCTCATCATTAGCAAAAATATCAGAATCTGGATCAGTTACACTACTTGAGGAATAATGTACTGCTCAGCCTGAGTAAGAGTGGCAGAATGTAGCCTAAAGGTAGCAAACTTTTAAGGACCACCAGAGTATATGTTTGTAAAAGTTTTAAGACTACATAATATTCATATGTTATGCTCATTTTCCAAGAATGAATTCTGAATGTAACAACCTTGCTTTCAGCACTTTTGCAGAGAAATATGATTTGTGGAAATATACTAGATCTAAAATATTCCAGATTTACTTGGCTAAATAATCTTTCAAAATATTTTCTGTAAACCAGACACCAGACAGGAAATGGTTGATTTTTGATGGACCAGTAGATGCAGTATGGATTGAGAATATGAATACTGTGCTGGATGATAACAAGAAGCTATGTCTCATGAGTGGAGAGATCATTCAGATGTCACAGCAAATGAGCCTTATTTTTGAACCAATGGATTTAGAAGTTGCTTCCCCTGCTACTGTAAGTATCCATTTTTGGAAGTGGTTATCAAATATAGTCTATTATATTTGGAAGCCTTGTGGCAAATTAATATTGTGAAGGAGCGTCTTTTCCAATTTCTTTGCATTAACAATGTCCTGTGTGACAGTTTGTGTTTATGCAACTTTTTTTTAAAAAATTAAACATTTTGTAGCAATTACTCTTAAGCTGTTGATAATGACAAAGAATGTTATCTGAAATAAGTTATGTACGTCCCTTAAAGCATACCTGGAGCTTTCAGGCTCCTTTGAATTTCTGACAGGGAAAAAGAAACAGCAAATCTTTAAATTAACCACCAGGCAAATTCTGGTAAAACCAAAGATCAATGGACCTCTGGCTCACTATCTAACTGCACCTACCAGATGGATAACAGGGGGAGGCGTGAGCTTCCGCCTCATGGCCAGTCTGCAAGTGCAATCAGCTGTAGCTCATATAATGTTGGAGGCCCAACAGGATATCTGGCATAATCAGGAACTTTGATTTAAAATTAAATAAAAGATCAACAATGAGAGAGCAGGCTGGGTGCTACTAGTTGTTGATTTATGCTCTGCTGTAAATTGATTATTGTGGTCTAAATCGGTTGAAGAAGCGAATACTCCTGCTTTCTCTACCAGGTCAGTCAGTGGTGAAGAATTCACCAAAGCACACTCTGACAAGAGGAGTGCTATGTATGTATCTTTATGTTTAGCATAGTATAATTGTAACCAATTTCTAATGACCTCAGAATCTGGATAGTACAACATTTGATATTATTTAAGGCTCTTCTCAGCAGGAAAAACTACAGAGGTAACACAAGGTAATAGATATACTTCTTTTTTTTTGTAGGTTTCTAGATGTGGCATGATTTATATGGAGCCTCATATGTTAGGCTGGAGACCACTGTTGATGTCTTGGCTAAATCTAATGCCACCTGGAGTCAACTCTATGCATAAAGAATTTATAGTAGGCTTGTTTGACAGAATGGTCCCACTTTCTATTGAGTTCATTAGAAAATGTGCAAAGGTAGGGTAAAGAATGCTTTTATGAGATGCAAAACAAATTTATGAGTGCGGTAATTCAAAAGTGTCAAACAGGCAAATGATTTCAAAGGAACATTATCAGCGTATGTTTATTTTTTTTTTTTTAGATAATGTATATTTGGAATTCTGTCCTGTGAATGGTCTTTTTCATTTATATTTTTATTTTGCTCTAGTATATGTTTTTGGCACATACGCCATAGAGGATTATTGTCATGTCTCTACTAAGTAATAAATAAATGTACAATTTTCAATTAGTTAAATATGTGTGCCATAGAGAACATTTCTGTTATTTCAGGAATTGTCTCCTACTTCAGACGCAAACTTAGTTCGATCCTTGATGAATCTAATGGACTGCATGATGGATGAGTTTGCTGACGAGGCCAAAATTAAGGCTATGAGTGAACGTGATGTTTTCTCTTGGCTTAAGGTAGGCAACATTCATCTTTTTAACACATAAACTGGTAAGTCCCAAATTGAACTTTACAGCCAGGAATGGATCAAAATAAACATCCTGTAAAATCTGTCTGGGAAAAATTGTTACCTCCTTATTAGGTACTTTTTAATTAATGCAAATTTTAGTCTTTCATGTTTGGTTTACTGAAATAATAACTATAATAACTATTAATAAGTTATATAGCATCTGGCTCTATATTTGGGACTGTGGCAGGCACCTGGTCAGACTCCTTGTAAGGGCAGGTAGATGGGGAGTTGCCAGACTTGCAGTTCCCATCCTTTGCCTTGTTGTAGACCATATTTAAGTTTTTAATGTGATCCCTTCACTATACAGTAGTCCTCTTGAGCCTCACCTCAACAAACCTCTTTGAGATGTTTTCATACCAGTGATGATTTTGAGTACATCTCTCAAAATCATATTCTTTGCTTAGTCACACCAGAGGTTAACCAGAACCCTGATATGATCTTCTGGCCAGCTAGCAGCATGCTGAGGTGGAAGCTTCTAGAACTGTTTGGCTGAGGTGAGCTGAATACTGCAGAAATAGAGCAAACCATGTGGAATGAAGGGTTAAACACTGATCAGGTGTATATAAACCAGCAGGTAGCTTCCAGTGCACAAAAGAAGTGGGAAATGAGTAGGTAGAAGGGCAGGAAAATGCAGGCTTGAGATCTGTGGAGGACTATCAAAACCTAAGCTTTGCTACCCAGACGTTAGCTTCATCTTGAATTCAAAGTAAGTGTTCAGAGCCTACCTTAAAGGACAATCTAGGCTGTAACCTATGCCCCAGTTCAAAGCACATGTAAGCCTGGGCATAAGGGTTTTGTATGAAGACGGTTTGGGTGGTGTGGGAAGTTAGTTACAAGCTCAGTGTGAGCCCAGGATAATCCTGCAATGTAGACATAACTACTGGTTTAGCTTTCTCTCCTTTCCTTGTAATTTCTTGGTTTTTCAAGCCAATTATTACACATTAGTGAGCAGTTCACTCTTTCTTCCTTTTCCTTCTCTGGAACCAAAATTTTGGAGGTTTAAACAGAAAGAAGTATATAAAATAACATGGGGATCTTTCCTGGAATAGGACCATCTGCTGCACTTCTTTTTTCTGCTTTGCTGGTGGAGGCAGAGAAAATATAACCCTGCAAGCATTCTTTGGGATGAGTGGGTATAATACTCATATAGACAGTGCAAAAATGAGACATCACCTCTCCATCCCAAATCCTGATCACAAACCTACATCACCACTATCTACCATAGTGTCTTTTCCATGCTTTCAGTACATTCTAAATATAACTACAGGTTGATACTGTATTTATAAGTAGATAAGAACCTGTTCATATACTATTCAGTTCTGTGCTACATTGTGCAGTGAATATTACCAATTCTCTACCTCCAAACACATGGATTGTACAGTAGCAATTTTGCAAGATACAAATTGTTTTGATTATGATACTGGACGCTATTACTGAAGATTTTGGCATGAGGTTCTTCCTAGCCATAGAGCTTCTTTGTTGCTTACACAGATGCAATTGTTGTAGTAGACAAAGGGTAAAATCCTCAGCTGATATAAATCAACATAGTTCCATTAACTTCAAAGGAATTATGCTGATTTATGATAGCTGAGGATGTGGCCCATAGTTCACACATTTTTTGTGGTCATGCTGATGAATCTTTTGAAAACGTTTTAATTTATCATTTACTCCAGTTTCCCAGTGTGCTATCAATATTACACAGTAGTAATTAGAGCTGGTTGAAATGTTTTCATTGAAACTTTTTTACAACAAAAAATGGCTTTTGACAAAATGGAAATTTTAATGAGAACATTTCTGTCTGTGTCAAAATTTGTCAGGTTTTCATGGAAATATCAAAATAAAAAAACCAGAAAGTGTTTTTTACCAGCTCCCACCAAAAAATTGATGAAAATTTGAATTTTTTCATTCAAAATAAAATACATTCTTTAACCAGCTGTAATGGTAACTTATTTTTGACAGAATATTTATAAGGATTGTTTTGGCCAGCTGATGATAGATATAGATTGATCTTTGAATGATTGATCCTTAACTAACTAACAAAAGAATTTTCATTATACATAGTGTGGTCTGATATTGAAAATAAAATATGAAAAAATGTTTTCAAAGGTAAATCTATAGTGCCAGGTGCTGGTCCAGGACAGAAGGGCAGCAGCTTGACATTCTCCTATTCAGGGATCTTCTTCACCAAAGATATTTCCAGTAGGGAGCTTTACCCTGCTCTCCAGCCCCTTTGCACCCGCTGAAAGCCTGATTTTGCAAACAATTATGCCCACTCTTGACTTTACTGCTGTGAGTAGTTCTATTGATTTCAATCATGAGAGTAAAGTTAAGCATATCTCTAAGTGTTTGCAGGATTGGGACCTTAGCTGGTGCAAAGGGGAAGTAAGGCAATGATGAATAGGGCCCATAGAAGGCCATCTAGTGAACTATTGATATTGTATTATTTATTTAACAATGTAAGCTCCTTGAGTCAGAAAGCTAAGCTCCTTTATATGTTTTCAGCAGATAAAGAAATGAATTGCTGTTTTATAAGAACAAGCCTATGAATAAATATGATCACATGTTGCATTCCTATAAAAGGCTTTCTCAAGTACTGGAAACTACAAGAGAACACAGATTGAGCTGTCATATCTGTGTAATACATTCCCTGTCATATTTCATTACTTCTGTAATATTTTTATTATATGTTAATTTATATGTTAAGACATTTGACCCAGTTGGCTTCTACCGCAATCAATGGCAAAGATCTCATTGATTTCAGTAGGCAAAGGATAGGCATATTGTAATACACAGCTACTCAAGAACTACTTTATATTCTCTCCACCCCCATTCTAGGGTATTTTCCTGTTTTCACTGATCTGGTCTGTAGGAGGTAGCTGTAAGGAAGATGATCGACTAAAATTTGACAAGATTGTGCGAGAAATACTTGATGGACCAATTAGTGAGGAAACAAGAGAAAAATATAAATTGCTTAGTGGTATTGACCAACTATCTTCAAAGACCTTCACGGTTCCATTTCCTACAGAGGGAACAATTTATGACTATCGGTTTGTCAAAAAGGTGAGGATTACAAAACAAAATGGGGACACCCATTCTGAAGTAATCTTTTTTTGAAGATTATATGGTATCAGTTCTGTCGCACAGATTCTCTCATTCATTATGAATGGGTAACAATACCTCCTACCTGTGAAATTCAGAGGCAGTCCATTGTTGTTGCTCCAGGACTAAGCTCTGCCCATCAACTCAGGTCACCAGAATTTCTACTTCTGGTGGTGGAACAAGTTAGCAGTTCAGTTTGTACCAACCACTTGATTTTATAATTTTTTAATTTTAATTCATTTTCTTGCAGTAATGGCTTCATTTCAGTTCCTGCATCTTTGCTGCCTCTCATCAGCTGAGGAAGCAGTGGAATATTGAGGCTCTAACCCTCTGATTTCTCCAATACAGTACCGCTCGAGTGGAATCTCTCTGCTCCTCATCCCAGCAGAAGAGAAGCCATGCAAACATTGAAACAAGTCCTTGAGGTGCTGTAGATAGCTTTTTGGGAACCTCAGAGGGTGAGCTATGCCTTCCTACTGCAAGCTACTGATCTTTGCTCTGACAGGCCATGGGGCTTGTCAGGATGAACTGTGCCATGCTGCCAAAAGCCAGCAACCTTTTCGAGGTCATGCTGCTTTGAGTTGGAAAGCTGTGCTAGGGACTCAACCTCCCCACCCAAAACCATGACTCCACCATAGGAAGTCTCAATGAGGGCATCAGATATAGCCATTCAGAGCAAAGGTTTCTCATATACTTGGTAAGGGAACCCTTCTTGATGGCAAGCAAGTGGTGGCCATGATCTAGGGCAGGGGTCAGCAACCTTTCAGAAGTGCTGTGCCGAGTCTTCATTTATTCACTGTAATTTAAGGTTTTATGTGCCAGTTAATACATTTTAACTTTTTTAGAAGGCCTATTTCTATAAGTCTATAATAAATAACTAAATTATTGTTGTTTGTAAAGTAAATAAGGTTTTTAAAATGTTTAAGAAGCTTCATTTAAAATTAAAGTAAAATGCAGAGCCCTTGGACCAATGGCCAGGATCTGGGCAGTGTGAGTGCCACTGAAAATCAGCTCACGTGCCACCTTTGGCACGTGTGCAATAGGTTGCCTACCCCTGATCTGGGAAGTATGATCCTTGCTTGGAGTGAGATGTCTTGGATTCTGCCCTGGTCAGATCATGGATGTGATTTGTAACCAGAGCAATGGCTTCTAAAAATTGATAGCTGTAAGAAAACTGTGCTACACCCATGAATAGCAATCAGTCATCCTAAACTGGTATTTTGTGCATCCAAATGTGCAGGGGAGCAGTTTTTTGGGGAAACAGTAGAGAAATTAGTAGCTGAGATAGCAGGAAGCCTCAACCCTCACCATGAAAGCTAGCATAGCAATCCTTTGGTAACTACTAACTCCAAGGGTATCTAAAAAGATAGCTTTACCCTAACCCAAGGGAAAAATCTGCAGAAACTTCCAAAGAAACCCAGATTAAGTTTTCCTTCAAACCAACAAAATCATCATTATGACAAAGACAAAGAGCATTTGTGTCTGAGAGCTCACAGTTCCTATACAAGACTCTTCCCTTTGCTGTATCTTCTGCATCCAGAGTCTTAAGAAAAGGTTCTTAGTTGTTACAGCAAGGCTCAGGTCACAAGTTATGCATATGTATACATTCATAGATAAAATGTCAGTTAGTGCCATGATCAGAGAAACATTCATAATTTTTCAGTGTATAGTTCCAGAAACCTTCCAGGTAAATTCTTCCTTCCACAATTATTGGAAAATAGTTCTCCCATCATTTTATACTGTTGACCCTCATTTTGTACTGTTGACCCTTTTCTAATTGAGCAGTTTGGAATAGAAATTGGTGATAGATATTTTTGATGCAGTTTTGTGTTTACAAATAATGTACAAAGTTCTGTGTCTCTGAACCAAGTAGCAGGAAATGGCTTCTTTTGCTCACTACACCAAGAACACATGTTTCAGCCTACACTGTAACACAAAAAACCTTTCCCCAGGTTTCTTCCAGGATTAGCCACATATTTCAGCTGTTCCTTCATGTGTCTCTTTCAGTCTGTTTTCAGTTTCTGTGTATTCTCTCCCCATCCCAATCCTATACCCACCTGGTCTCAATACCCAGTTGAACCCTTTGCCTAACTGTTGCTAGTTTCTGGAAAGACTCTGTTAGGCTTTGTTTTAGGTGTGGCCCCTAAACTGTCTCTTACAATTGACTTAAATGGTGGATGCATCAGTTTAAAGAGGTTTTAGCTCAAGCCATATTAAGGTTTCACCCAGCTCTTAAGAGTAGCAATCCTTACTACCCCTTAAGAAGGTTGTGTCATAAATAATTATTCCTGGAGTTCTGAAGATATATCTCAAGTGTATGGAATACATTTGCCAGTTGTACCCTCTTCAACTGATTGTGTCCAAAATGCCAGAACCTGAGGGCCTCAAAGTTGTTGCAGACAATCTGTTAAAATCTTGCACCAGTTGGCATGGTAAGCATCTGGGAATCCTGAAGAAGGAGGTAATGCTCCCTCTATAAGTTCCCCAGTGGTACTGTGTGGAAAAGTATATGAACCTCATCTGGGAAAGGTTTGCAAAGTAGGCTCCATTTCTCTGCAGAGGCATCATTTGATAGAAAGGTGTTGTCGTGTGGCTTCACATAAAATTCCTTAAATTGCAAATATCTTGCTCTATATGGGGATAATTCATATTTCTTTCTATTATTCTACTCTGATAATAATTAAAACTCTGCTCATCCTTTTTTTGTCTATTTCTGTGATTCACTATTCAGTGTTTTCCTTTAGTGATGAATGAGGAGAGAAGTTGTGCAGCAGAATGAGAAATTTCTTACCTGACAATTTTCTTTCTGTTAGCAACTTCTCTCTATTCATCTCACTCTGGTAGTCTGGTAAATGTCAGGAATATGATTTGTTAACATATTGAAATCTTTCTCTAAAGGGAGACTTGCACATAATAATTTCCTTAAGGCTAGTCAATAATTACAAATTGTTGTCATAATGACAATAATTGGTTACTGGAGTATTTCTGCACCTTTAACGAAGTCTTCTGGCAGCTTGAGATGGAGGGTGGGGCTTAGTCCTGGAGACTCCAGCCACACTGAACTCTGAGTTCCACAGAAAGGTATCACATATTAGTGATGAATTAGGAGAGAAGTTGCTAAAAGAGAGAAAATTATCAGGTAAGAAATTTATTATTATTTTTCTAGTGAGAAATTGTCCTGAAAAGTTCCAGTAATTGTTTATTTTCTTTAGGACAAAATCTTTATTTCTGTGTCTTTGCTCATATAAGCATCAGCTGGTTCTCTGTATTTAATTGAAAGCACAAAACTGGTTAAGTTTAGTCCAATTTTTGATACTAAAACAAACATGAAAATAACAACTTTTAGTAGTGATTATCCTATAAGTGTTCATCTATAGTACAATTCACTATATTAATACAGACCTTTTTGGTTTTACTGCTTACTATTAAATGTTTGAATATTCATATAATTTAAAACAGGGAGCAGGATTATGGGAACCCTGGGTGGAAACACTCAAATCAGCTCCTCCCATACCTCGAGATATGATGTTTAATGAAATCATTGTTCCAACTCTGGATACTATTCGATACTCTGCGTTAATGGAGTTGCTGACAGTGCATCAAAAACCTTCTATATTTGTGGGACCAACAGGAACTGGAAAGAGTATCTATATTATTGTAAGTGTTTTGTTTTTCTAAACTGAAACTATATATGGTTTAAAATGTGTATGGTGAAGACTAAACTGCCAAAATTGTAGATAAAAGCAAATCGAGAAACAAATTACTGGAAATTCAGATGTGAAATTATGGCTAATATTGGTTTTATTTATTAAACATGTAGATCAGAAAAGTTCATCAGTTTTTATTAAGTTCAAGTAACAGTACTGTGTTCATCCTGTGTAACTGTGAGGGAAAAAAGAAAATCGTTTGCTCCTGATACATGATACACATCTTGGCCTTTGCTGCTTTTAAAGTTTGGTATTCACCTGTAATGACAGCGAGATAAATAATAATGATGTGGTGTGAATCCAGTATATAGAAATATAATTTAAGTTGAAATATACTAGTATGTTATGAAAAATATTTCTGAGCAAAAACATTCAGCCTTGGCGTTCTGCTAAAACACCACTTAGACTCTGATTCAGAAAATCATCGCTATACAGCAAAGAATGTAAGCACATGCGTAACTTTAAGCATGTCTTAAATCCTGTCAACTTTAAAGTTAAGCACATACTTAAGTGCTTTGCTGAATTGAGGCCTTAAGCTCTGGTGTCATGATTTATTGGCATCATCAGAACATGCTGATAAAACTTTGTTTGTATTATTGCTTCTATTGTATTATTCTATTATAACTTTCCTTTTATTATTGTGATCACAAGATTCTTTAAAATTCCAGTGTATGATTGGTGCAACTGTGTAGACTTTACTAATTCACCAAGTAAAGTGAGTGTGCACAGTAGACAGCAAATTCCATCTAACATAATTTTTGGGCATTTAGGCTCACATGAGGGACCCAATGAGAACTTGACTGACAAAAACAGTTTATAATGATTTGTTCCTTGTCAAAATAATCCTATGGATTATTTTTAGTAAATTATATAGTGCTTGATTATATCTCAGATTTCTTGACAAGTCTGTTTTCTGTTTATTGGAAGTTTACAAGGTGGTAAAAACAGTATCTCTTTGTCTATCAGGGCTTCGTTTGTCAAAAATTTTATGTAGCTGAGAGGCAAAATAATGATACACACACTGATTCTGTAATTAAATGCTTAAAATAGAGAATAAACATGGTTTCAAGAAAAAAATGTAAGGTCTTATAGTTGAACTGGTATAGTATATTCAACTTTGAAGAATCTGTCAGTGTTTACTGTGGAAAATATCTACTACAATATATATCATAATTTGTTTGGTATAGAGACAAATTTTGTTTTAAACAAATTATCAGAATGCTTTACATTACTCTAAAAGTTATTATGATTGCTTTGGATAAATATAAAAATAGAATTATTTTCACTATAGTGTTGCTTACCTTTAGGAGTGCAAGTACTAAACAAAAATATCAAAGGATTACTTTTTACCCAGCAAAGCTCCTTTGAGTTAAATTCAATTATCCATGTCTGAGAAGTTCGAGAGAGACAAGATGGGTGAGGTGTAATATCTTTTATTGGACCAACTTTTGTTGATGAAAGAGACAGCCTTGCCTCTCTCACCAACAGAAGTTAGTCCAGTAAAACATATTACCTCACCCATCTTCTCTCTCTAATATCCTGGGACCAACATAGCTACAACTACGTTGCATGAAGTTATAGATTCATTATCTAGGACATGTGTCTTTCTGATCCCAATCAAACCTCTATTAAAATTCTCTGAAGATTTATTGTCAACCTACAAACATTTCTCTCTCTTTCTCTCGTCCGCTCCCCCTACCATAATTAAAGTGTTATTAATGCAATTAATCATTGTGCTAGTGCTATCTGTGATTAGATGAACTGGAGTTATTCAGGAAAGTGGCTCTTTTCATTAGTGCTAATTCTGATTTTTATAAACTCACTATTCATTAACAACATTGGAAAATTAAAATTGCAATTTAGGAATATAGCGGGCTTTGTTTAATTTAACTTTTATGTTGTCATATTGATGAAATATTAGGAAAGTGTAACTGAATAATCAATCAATTAAAATCTCTGTAATATGGTTGCTGAAATTTTCTTACTGGTGAAAATGGAAGTGTAGTATTGTTGTCTAGTGCTGACTTCTACAATTCAGGCTTTTCCAAACAAATTATGCTAATATCTCTCATTCCTGACCTGCATCTGTTATGATGGATCTTCACTGAGTAGAAAATGACAATCCTGCCAATTTACTGAGCTTTCAAAGGGTAAAATTCACTTCATTTTGGGGAGCTCTGTTTAATGTTCTTTGCTCCACTTAAACCTCTTGAAACCCCTCCTCTCATGGTAAGGGGGCTTTGGTAAAATAGCCAGGAGAGGACTTTTTCCCCCCTGTGCTCTGTAGAGATGGGATTCTGCACTAGTCCCAGAATAAGTACCAAAGGGGCCATTAGAGTGGGCTGGGAGAGGAGCTATTGGATGAATGCTTATTCAGATTCAGTAGTCGCAAACCTCTGAATTGGTGGCCATTGTCCCATCCCATAGACCATAATAGCAGCAACAGATGTCCAATGATACAGCCCCTTGGTCCTATCCATGAATTATGGGGAGGTGTATTCTGTCCTGGAATTACGTGGGGTGAAAGTCAATCTAAAGGACTATAATGATATTGTGAAAATAATTTTACAGGTATACAAATCAATACTAGAACTTGAGCATTCTGAGAGGAGGAACAGCCACAATTTTAACAAGCTGTGCTACATAGCTACATTTGACAAATTCATATTTGATTACTATATTTAGGATCTATTCAGCCACATTGCTAATTAACTCAAAAGTAATCTGTTGTATTTGCACACATTACACTAAAATTGGAGCAGTAGTATTTGATACTACATTTCACATTTCATAGCTATTTTGAAAGAACACAAAAGCAAAAGTCTGATATGTGCAATTGAGAACATTCAGCTAGATTTATTAATTTAAAATACAAGTCGGTTGTCTACTCTAATCTTTTACAACCAGATAAAGGAAAAGTTTTTGAAATATTATATGCTTTGCAGAAAATTTATGATGTGATGCTAGAAGAGCAGATTGTGGGGCTGCAGCATTGTACCTCAACAGCCTCCAATTTGAGCCTATAGGATAAAATAGTGGTTACTGGAGATCAGGGGAATCCCCTTTCCAAGTTATCAACAACTCACTTAGGAATCCCCAGAAATTAAATGTTATTTGACAAAATCATGGTAGGAGTGGCAGCAGATAATGCAGGGATACATAAATTCTGTCTTTTAAACCTCCAAACCCCCAAAGGAGTTAATTAAAACATAGCAAAACCATCCTTTTTCCCATGTTCCCAACAAAGATGTCATAACTTATTTCTGTGATTTTTACACAGTAACAAACACTACCGTACAAAATTATTCTGTTTGTTCTTTTGTCTACATTGAGAGTGTTCATACAGATATTGGTGGTGATAATAGCCAAGTTTGAGGGCTGATGGCATTCACCTTTGTCCATTCCTATACCTCAGGAATTTAGGGATGCAACTGCTGACCATTAACTAAGGTTCAGTAACACAGATACATCACAAACTTGAAATATTTTCATATTTCCAGCTCATGGGTTTGCTTATATGGGGGAGTAGAATAAACACTCTCCAAAGCCGAGTCCTTCTTTCCCATGAGAAAGGCTTGAACTTCAAAGTCAGGTTTGGAGAAACAGACCTTCCTCAGTTCACTATTACATTTATCTATTCTGCATTGTGATTACATCTTGTGAAAGACTACATAGAAGCAGATGCAAATACTTATGAAGTCCTTCACTACAATTAACAAACAGAAACAAGTACACACACCAATCCTAGAATTTCTGGGTTGGTGGACACAACAGCAAGGATTGCTGGCTGGAGGAATTTTGACAAAAAGGAAATGCAAGGTGTTCACAATAGATAGTTCACATAAGTATATTGGAGCCTACCTGAAACACCTAATCAATCAAGAAAACTGCTCAAAACACGAAGAGAAGAAACACATTTCCTTGAGCTAAAGGCAACAAAAAAAAAGCACTTCTAGCATTCATGGAACGTTCAGAAGGAGGAAACGATGTTGTCTAAGAAGACACCACTTCAGCAGTTGCGTACCAACATAAACAGGAAGGAGAAAGGATCCAGTCACTGAAATAAAGAAGTAATAGGTGAAATCATGCAAAGCAAATCTAAATTCCCAAAGGACTCTTTACAGAAATCAAAAATGGTAAAGTGGACTGGCTACGCAAAGAGAAAGCAAACCTTCCAGGCAGGTTCCTTCAAATATCAAACAGTTGGAAGTCCCTTGGCTGGATCTGCTCACTACAAGGGAAAATAACTCTACATTTCAAGAGAAGGAGAATTTGGAAGCAAAAGAAATACATGTATTGTTACACAAGTGCCCCAAACTCATGATATGTGTCTTCCCAAATCAGAAAATGAAGAAGAAACTAACCAAAAGAGTAATAGTCGCTGTAAGGATGCCAAGATGACCATAGTTCTTGGATCTAGTGGAAGTATCAGCACAATTTCTATTATTATTGGTTAAACAAGATCTTCTCAGCCAAGGACTTCATTCATGTTCAGAATTTTTAAACTTTATAACCTGTCTTTTGAAAGGGAAATGTCTGCCAACAAGGGATTTTCATCCAGCTCCACTGACTTTGTTTTTTAAAACCTCTTTCTATTCAGCAAATATTCCAGCATCTGAACCAGGCTTTCTTTCTGATATAAGTATAGAAGTCAGGAGTTCCAGCAGCTCTGGAATACTTACTAGAATTACATGGCCTAGACTGAGACCTCAAAAACAGATACATACACTCACTCACTGTCTCTGTATGAGGAGGCAAGCACTCAACATTTTCAAAATGTCCCATGGTGTGTATGCCTAATGATACAGTTTTCAGCTACATGATCTGTATTTTTCCCACAGAACCCCAGCCTCACTCAGTACACAGGATGGACTTGCTCAGGGATGAATCACAGATGTATAGTGGAGAAGATTATCAATAGGATCCCTGCCTCATTTGTTGCAGCAGTTGGAATGTGTAGTGAACAAGGCAGGGGATTGCAAGAAAAGAAAGGACAATGTCACAGTTAATGCAGTTGAGTACTGCCCTGGAGAGTTAGATTCTATCCCTGTCTCTGCCAAAGAGTTCCTGTGTAATGCCACACAAGTCACTTAAACCAAACTTTTCACCGGTGGTCACTAACCAACTAGTATTTCTCATTTTCTTGCTGCCTGACTTGAGACCCTGGGGTCTGACTTTCAGAAGTGCTGAGTGCTCACAGCTGCTACTGAAGTCAATAGGAGCTGTGTTTTGAACATATAAAAAGCTATATAATGCTAAGGACTCTGAAAATCAGGTCCTCGGTATCTCAAATTGGGCACCCAAAATTTGTGGATGTTTTGGACCTCAGTCTCTCTGTACCTCAATTCCCCCTCTGTAAAATGGGATGCTACTGCCTCTCATCTCACAGGGGTGATGTGAAGATAAATTAATTAATGTTTCTGAAGTACTCAGGTATATAGTGATAAATGTCATAGAAAAGCCCGTGAGGAAATTAATAACTGTCTTCAGAGCAGGGTTAGAATAATATGCAGTAAATAAGGAATATAACATAAGAATGGCTCTATTGGGTCAGACCAAAGGTCCATCTGGCCCAGTATCCTGTCTTCCAACAGTGGCCAGTGCCTGGTGCCCAGAGGGAATGAACAGAACAGGTAATCATCAACTGATCCATCCCCTGTCACTCCTTCCCAGCTTCTGGCAGAGGAATCGCTCAGCACGCTGAAATGAAGATAAAACATTTAATAGCTATTCATTACATGGTCACTGTTCTTCCTGTGCACTGAATAAGGCAGGGACTTTTAGTTTTGAGTACATAACTGCCTATCACGTGAAATTAGAGACATAAATAATAGAAACACATTTATTTAAAATAAGTTCCAATGCCCATTCCCCTATCAGTTTCTTTGAGATGTCTTCAAAGTCCTTTATGTCCTTCCAAGCTGACAACCTCTACTTGTAATGTGAGTATCTGTTTTAATATTTAAGAACAAAGTGAATACTTGTGGTGTTAATTACAGTAGTATTTAGTCTGTGATTAAAAATATTCACGGGTTATTAGTTTTATGATGGAATGAAACAGTGTTTGGGAAGTCTTAGTTTTATGGTCTTTAAATTTTATATCTTTCCTCCTTCTCCCTCCATCCTCCCTCAGCATGATAAAATTCACTAAATGATGAAAAGATCCTGCCTCAAGATTAATGGCTTAGTTTTGTTTTGTAATAACTTTACTGAAGAACTTTTGTGAAAATGAAGGGAGACTGTGGCTACATCTACCCTACAGCCAGAATCCACCGGCAGTCGATTTAGTGGGTCTAATGAAGACCCACCAAATCTCTCGAGTTGACCCCTGTACTGTATCCCCAACGAGAAGAGTAAGGTAAGTTGATGGGAGAGTTTCTCACGTCAGCCCCCCATGGTAATTTGACCTAATGTACATTGTGTAGTGTAGGTCGACTTACTGTGGCAGTGTATACGTAAGCTAAGAGTGGAAAGAAACCTGGGTACACCACTGTTTTCTTGAAATGTACATAGCAATATTTTCTACAGAAATTCTTCATCATCATTATCATCATCAAATGTGCATAGTCTACCGAGGACCATTGTGCCAGTCAGAGTGTCCACAGTTAATGGCACCATACCAGGCACTGCAGAGTGAAGGTCTGAGATCTGGCTCAGTCCTGCAAATCTACAAATCTCTGGGGCAGCCCCATGGTGATGCCAGGGAGGGTCAAAGTGTGCACTTCTTCACTTGTCAATGAGAGTCTGAAAGCGCAGTGTGCTGGGGTGTTTTTGTCTATCCTGGCAACGTGGCCAAAAAGTGCGCAACACCACTTTTGAATGTATTGGGCTATTGGAGGAAGGCCATGTCTCTGCGAGATTATGGAATTTCAGACAAAGTTGAACCACTTTGAGCTCAGGATTTAGTGCTGACAGTGCATATGGAATACTTTTAGCCTCTCCAAATCTGCCTCTAAGAGGGTCCAAGTTTCTGACCCAAATGGCAATATAAGCTATACACAGGTTTGATAGACCCTTAACTGTTTCTCAGTACATTTTTGCATCCATAGGAGAGACATGGACTTCATGGAGGAGGAGGTGATACTTAATTGTCATAGGACATCTTATTTGCTGCAGTAATTTGAACGATGCTTGCAGCTGAGGTAGACAGATGCCTCAACATTCTCAACAGTGCTTAATCTCTTCTGCACCAAGGTTTCTGGTGGCCCAGCTCTGCAGTTC
Organism: Gopherus flavomarginatus; assembly: GCF_025201925.1. Taxonomy (NCBI): domain Eukaryota; kingdom Metazoa; phylum Chordata; order Testudines; family Testudinidae; genus Gopherus; species Gopherus flavomarginatus. The sequence continues at coordinate 26,460,400 of NC_066626.1, forward strand.
TGGACCTTGATCTTCAACCCTGTATTATGGGCAGTGTTTTGGAAACCTTGAAGCACAGTGCTGAAATTCTCTAGCTTTTCCACAATCAAGGCAATATTGTTGGCATAGTCTTGGTCAGTGAACACTTCTTGATTAAGCTTGATTCCAATGTGTGGAGTGGCAAGCCCTAATATCCAGTCAATAGCTCAACAGGATAGTGCCAGGGTGAGAATACACTCTGCCACACACCTGAAGTTGTATAGAAATGTGGCAAAAGCCATGAACCAGTGCACATTCTTGCACTGGTACCAGTGTGAAGATAGTGCACTAGATTTAGCAGAACATTTGGGACATCAAATCCTTTCAGTGACAGCCAAAGTGTTGACCTGTAAGCCTAATAAAAAGTTGCTTTGATGCTGTATATGCCATGTGAAGCAGGCAATTAAATTCTCAATGCAGCTCAACCAGAAACCAGAGGGTAAGGACAGCGTTCATTGTTGACCACCTAGGAATGAAACCTGATTGCTGTGGACAGTGATATCTGTTAAGTGATGTCCTACCACGCAGAACAGTAAAGAAAACCTTTCTGGGGACGAGTAGCAACAAGATTGGCCTGTAGTTGCCAAACTTGATGTCAGATCTTTAACCCTTTTATTATGATACCATGTTTCCATTCTGCTAGTACTATGCCTGATGCTCATACTTTCGAAAACATTTGATTCAGGCCAGTGCTCACTGATTCCAAGGAATCTTTGAACTGCTCATATGGAATACCATCAGTTCCAGCAGCACAGCCATTCCATAACTTTTGTAAGACCTTTCATATTGCTTCAAGTGATGGAGGCTCTGTTTTTGTCCCTGGGTCTTTAGCCATACAGTTTGCCAGTTCACGTTGTTCTGGGCAGTCATCAGCAGGTGCATGGTTCTGCACATGTTCATAATGTGTTTTCCATCTTCCCAAGACTTCATCCATTGATGAGCAGGAAGAGCCATTTGGTTTCATCTTGAGACTATTAGAAGGCTGTTTGTGGCTGTCAACCACACACGAGATAGCCCTGTAGATAGGATGCAGAATATTGTGCTTTGGCACATCCTCTGCTTTATTGGTCAAGGAACTGATGTAGACTTCACAGTCACATTTTGATATGGTCTAAAAAATGCCTTTCAATCACTTACATTCTGGGACATCTCCCTGCTTGGATGTTCTGAAATTTTTGCTAATATATCAAAGGCCTCTTCAGAAAGCCAAGGTTTCTGCACAGCCCTCTGAAGCTGATTGTTTCAGTGGTGGCATGTGATATAGCATTACATGTCAACTCCAGGCGATCTCCATGTCATCCAAGAGGGCATCGAGATTACGTATGTGATCTTTGATGACCTGTGTATATTTTATGGCTTCAACAGGGGGCTTGGAAAGATGGTGACGATTACTGTGTGTGGACATCTGGTTTGTGAGGAGTTAGATAACGCAATGAGAGCTCAGCAGCAATTAGTCAACAGTCTGAGTTTGCTGGTGAGATTTCACTATGTGGTCAGTTTCTTTCATGGATGTCCATTGTTTGAAATCCAGGCTCAGCAATGGTTATTGAGGTGCCTAAACCAGGAGCCTGTGACAGAGAATCTCTCAACAGCACATAGTGTCAGAAACTGAATGGTGTGAACATTTGGGGAATCCAAACCATAGTGACGTTTATTGATTTCACACCCCTTTCAACCACAACCAGTTACACCACTGAAATCTCTAATGTGATGGAATTTGAGTTTTGCTGCTAGCTGGTGGTAGAATGCATACTTTTCCACTGGTGATGCATCTTCTGTTGGCCACCGCAACAAATGGCACTGTTAAAACTGAGCAGGAAGTAAGCGTGAGAAGATGTGGTTCTGTGTGGTTAAGTTCTGTGCTAGAGGTTGACTGATAACTGCCACGCCTTGACTACTATCTGGACTACTGGAGTGGAGGAAGGTTGCTGCTTCCACAGTGACTTGATCACTTTATGGCAAGTGAGCTATGATGCCAGTGATTATGATCTTCTAGCAAGTGAGCTCTTTGACAAGGGCTGTCCAGCACTCAGTACCATTTAGTGTTAACATGTTCCATGTGGAGACATGAAATAAGCTAAGTGGGGTTTGGGTCTTGCCCACTATATGCATGTGAAACATGCCCCTTCTTCTGATCTGGCAATAACAGGGGCTTTAACTCTGTGCTGTCATGACTGGCTGCCCCTTTGTTTTGCTTTCCCTATTTGGGTCTTGGGAAACCTAGAGGAGTTTTTCAGAGGGGTAACCATCCCTCTTCTCAGGAATTCTTCTGCCAAATGCTAGGTGGTGTGAATGACCATTTGAAAGATCCAGTTCATTTTCTGCCTTGTACAATCCATGCACCGACAGTCATATCCCATCCACCTTCATCATCATTGGGAAATTTTGCCCTTATCTGCTGGGTCTGTCATTGGCCTTCATTCATTACCCTGAGGCCTTTGTGTGCTCCAGTTGAAGCTGAGGCTCATGTGGGTAGGGATGACTACGCTTTGAAGTAGAGCAGGTAATGCTGCTACTACCTACTGCAGAAATACAAAGAAGTTAATCATAGAATCTCTCTCTCTCTCTCTCTCTCTCTCTAATGCAGTATATGACAAGCTTCTATCTGATAAAGATAGTCTTTAGTTCTGTATCCACAGAGTGATAGGTATGCCCTCCTCCTTTGGGAATTTTGAAATGATCAGAAGAAAAAAGAAAATATGGTTCTTACCCTGCATGAAGTTTATCATCTGCTCAGTCACAATACTCTGTAGTTTCCTTGAGTTGTGATAACTATTTTCTCTGTTATCTTTTATCTTTGTCTTTATAGAAGTTCAGATTTTTCCATCCAGAGTAGAGATTAAATATTCTTTTTGTTGAGTTTATTATGATTTAGATCTAAAAGGTATAATCTGACAAGTCTAATAGCTGTTAGCAGAGATTAAAACAGACATATGAAGCTGTATAAAACCAAAAAAAAATGGTTGGGCTCTTCCAAAAAAATTATATTTCTCATTGCAAACATGTGCAATATAGTTTTTTGCATTATTTGACTACGAAGGGCCAGATTATGTCCTTTTATATTCCCATGGAGGTGTTGAAAGGAGTAAAAAAATCCGCTCCTTTTAACCACATTTGTCAAAGGAAAGAGATTGTGCAAACACAACATTATCCTTTCCTTCTTTGGACTCTGTAAAAGGCCCCTATGCACAATCTTTGTTTGTGTGGCTTTGCAGTTTTGACAGAAGCATGGCTGCTTGAGAGGTGGAACCCTAGGACAACTTTTCACCATGGTTTCATTCTCCCTCTGCCCTCCTACCCCCCGGGGATTTCCCTGGATAAAATGAGGCTTGCCTTGTCAAAAGGATAATATTCTGGTTAAAGAATCTAGGTTCTCTTATTATTTGATACATATTCTGATGCATTCAGAATACCATATTAGAATGGGTTTGTGATGCAGAAGAAGGTGAGGAATAAATGTAAACATGACTAATGAAGGAGCCATTCCACCAGGAAAGGCATGGAAGTAGTACTCTCTCGTTAGAGTTATAGCTTTCTGTGGAAGCCACCCACTACCTGCCTGTTTCATATAGGAGTATATCCTTTTCAGGAGGAAACTATGAAAGTAAAAACTCATGATGCTTCCCACTCTTTTTCTATGAGAAAGCATAATTTCGCCCAAAACAAAGTAGGTTGTTTTGTAAGTAAATTTGGTTTGTCTGTAATTGAAGGAATACGTCTGATTTATGCAACCCTCAAAATTCTTATTCAATATAGAAAGGTAAAGTCTGACTTTCTAGTTTTCATGCATTTTCATTCTAATAATAATATATTTTAAAATTGGAAATTAAGATGGTCTAACGACAGTAGTTACAGAGATTCTAATTTGTAATGTATTTCCTGACAAATTCCTTTTAGCATGAGTAGAGATTGTTTTAGAATAAGATGATATAGTTTCTCATCGATTCATTCATTTTTTTCAATAATTATAGTCCTCACACACCATCCTTTTTTAAAATATATAGATTAGGGCTGTCAAACAATTAAAAAAAAATTAACCATGCAATTAATTGTACTGTTAAACAATAATAGAATACAATTTATTTAAATATTTTTGAATGTTTTCTACATTTTCAAATATATTGATTTAAATTGCAACACAGAATACAAAATGTACAGTGCTCATTTTATATTTATTTTTTATTACAAATATTTTCACTGTAAAAAACAAGAAATAGTATTTTTCAGTTCACCTAATACAAATACTGTAGTGCAATCTCTTTATCATGAAAGTTGAACTTACAAATGTAGAATTATGTAAAAAAACTGCATTCAAAAATAAAACCATGTAAAACTTTAGCACCTACAAGTCCAATCAGTCCTACTTGTAGTTCAGCCAGTCGCTGAGACAAACAACTTTGTTCATAGAATCTCAGGGCTGGAACGGACCTCAGGAGGTCATCTAGTCCATAGCGTTGGCTTTTCTGGATGAATATATCACAATACTATTAATGCCAACAGTAAAACCATACATTTAGATATGCTTGCTTTTCTCACATTAAGGTGTTGGTTCTTCAGATGGAACTGCAAGCACTCATCTTTATGCCTGTATAGAGTTGCTTTGAAGCCAAAGAGACTTCGTGCAGGCATAAAGGTCCACACTTGTGGCTCCTTTTACAGAATTAGTGTCTAGGTTTCTACAAGCAATACTTGATCAAATCATACCTAGTTAGATTATGGAATGTTGTGTTTGGAAAGAGAGGATCATGTACTGAATTTGTGTGATATACTGTAAGTATATAGACAATCTGAGAAAATGTGAAATGTATATGATGAGATCTAGGTGTATATTTTCCCTTTAACAAATTGGGTCCTAAGACTTTGAATTATCCAGAGAATGTTGGTCTATCTCTGGAATAAAAAATTAAAGAGATCTGAACGTTAATGATCAGGGATGAGTTATCATCCCATCATTTTTAAGCAGTGACTTGTGAAGTTGTTGTGAAAATTGTCCCATATTGATGTTCGACAATAAATTTTAGTCTTGTGCCTTAGCTGAAATACTGGAAAATTTGTCAGATTTATGTACCTATGTGGTTTAATGTTTTCCTCTTCACCATCCTTTCAGCATTTTCTTTTAAATAACTTGAATAAAGAAGTCTACAAACCACTCCTCATTAATTTCTCAGCACAAACTACAGCAGCTCAGACTCAGAATATTATCATGTCAAAGCTGGATAAAAGGAGGAAGGGAGTTTTTGGGCCTCCTCTTGGGAAGCGAATGGTAACTGAAATCTATTTTTTTTTTACCAAAATAAATATTTAAATGCATTATTTCTCAAGTAAAATTAAGCAGGAATAATTGACATAGTGTAATTCTAGAGTGACAGAGTTCTAATCCTCCTAATTTAGACTTTTGTGCTTCCTATTCTGTTTATGTAAATGTAAGGGAGTCTATGTCCTCAGATCCAAACTGAGGGAGAGAGGTACTTACTTTCTTCCACCTATCCTGAGACTTTCTCACAGTGTTCCAGCTTCTTGAAGGGATGGCAGGGGAGAGGGGAGGATAAGGGCAGCAGGTGAGTGATATATATCTTGGCTGTTTTCTGTCCCACATCCACAGGAGTAGCCAGTGCAAATAATTGCAAACTGAATCCACAGTACCCAGAATTGTTTCCCCCTCCACACTGTGTAACTTCACCCTCAAAGGCATATTCTGGAGTCATCCATGTTCAGGTCAGCTGCTGGCACTGTAACTCCTGCAGGAGCTGTGATGTCCAGGGTTTGTAGGGATCTGGCAGCAAGATCAAGGCCAGAATCTTCTTTGCTGATGCCCCGGGGTTCTGATGGATCCTTCAAGATCCATGTGGATCTCAGAGTTTCCACAGGTTTAGGGGGCATATTAAAAAGAAATTTAGAAAAGAAAATTTCCTTCATATTTTCATTTTCAGGTTGTCTTTGTAGATGATGTAAATATGCCAGCACGAGAAGTCTATGGTGCTCAGCCTCCAGTTGAGTTACTTCGCCAGTGGTTAGATCATTGGAATTGGTATGACCTTAAAGACTGCTCTATGATTAAACTTGTGGACATTCAAATTATGTGTGCAATGGGACCAGCAGGTAAGATATGTGCATCATACGTTCTTTTATACATGAATAAAATTCTAAGTGCCTATGAGAAAATGTGTTACTTTTTGAATGCTGGTCCATATGTTTGTTGCACTATGTATACGTCTGAGACTGGAGAATTCTTGCAAGTAGTGTTCGTTGGTCCTTGCCTACACCCCAGCTGTCCTCTTGCTCTGCACCAAGAGTATAAGGGGTGGGGCGAACTGACCCCCTCTCTAGTTCTTTCTTACTGCCGCATGATCCTAGTCAGAATCCTCCATTGTCCAGAACTTCTCCTTTCTCTTTATCCTATAAATATATTCAAAGTTATTTTATTCCTAGTTTGCTGTTAGTGTTCTAATAGATAGTTATACTTGGCTAGTGTTAAAATCCCCACCCTGCGGAACACTCCTGGTCAATGTGGGACTTGGATTATATCCAGGATTCTGGGCTTCAAAAATGTGTTTCTTGGCCCTGCTTCTTTTCAGTCAGTTACAGCGTTTACTGCACTGGACAGCGCATATCTCTGCCAAGTGCAATATCTGCTGCTTCTTCCCCAGCTGAACATGGCAGGTGCGAGAGCTCCAACTTCAAAAACACCTTCAATGAGACCTCAGTCAGATCTAGGTCAGGGAGACACTGCCCCCATACATCATCCAAAATCAGCCAAGAGTGGATCCCCCAATTCTGTGTCTAAATCCAGAGAGAAGACGGGCAGAGGAAAGGACCCACCTCACAAGAGCAAAGGGTGTGCTCACAAACACAAAAGTGAATCTCTGAGACACCCATCCCAACCCCGTTTGTTTTTGAGCCTTCACATTCAAGCCTTAAGGATTTATGTTCTCCTAAGCCTCATAGGCATAGTCAAAAGAGATCTCAAATTATCAGGCCCTTCTCTCCAAACATAATTTTCTGGACCACTTTAAGTTCCTAGACTTTAAGAACAAACTGCTTCAGGAAGACAGGGCTAATTTCCTGCTGTGCAAGGTCATGCTGTGTGGAGGATGCCACTGTGTTCTGGCATGCAGAGATTAGCAGGTATATACTGGAAATTAGTAATTGAAATTAGCACATGCAAAAATAAACGGGTATATCCTGGGAAACTCATATAACAGATTCTAAATTTGTCTTACTAATTTCAAGCACACCATGCTCTATAATTTATGTAGTAGATTTTACATTATTGTACTGAAATTCTATCCCAGTCAGAGTATTACCAGGTTTAGGGGCTAGACGGTGACCTTGAAATGGTACTTATCCCTAGGAAGGAATACTGCGGAAAGGGATTTGGGGGTCATAGTGGATCACAAACTTAAATATGAGTCAACGGTATAACACTGTTGCAAAAAAATAAAACATCATTCTGGGATGTATTAGCAGGAGTGTTGTAAGCAAGACATGAGAAGTAATTCTTCTGCTCTACTCTGCGCTGATTAGGCCTCAACTGGAGTATTGTGTCTCATTCTGGGCACCACATTTCAGGGAAGATAGGGACAAATTGGAGAAAGTCCAGAGAAGAGCAACAAAAATGAATAAAGATCTTTAAAACATGGCTTATGAGGGAAGATTGAAAAAACTAGGTTTGTTCAGTCTGGAGAAGAGAAGACTGAAGGGGGACATGATAACAGTTTTCAAGTGTATAAAAGATTGTTACAAGGAGGAGGGAGAAAAATTGTTATCTTTAATCTCTGAATATAGGACAAGAAACAATGGGCTTAAATTGCAGCCAGGGCGGTTTAGGTTGGACATTATGAAATATTTCCTGCCGGGGTATAATAAACAAGGGAGGTGGTGCAATCTCTGTCATTGGAGATTTTTAAGAGAAGGTTAGACAAACACCTGTCAGGGGTGGTCTTGATCAGGGTGAGGAGACTTTTTTATATCAGGGGCCATTGACCCACAGAAATAATCTGTTGTGGTCCACACACAGCCCCTTGGGGGGTGCAAGTTTCGCTAGGCTCCGGGGTGGGGCCAGAAATGAGAGGTTCAGGGTGCGGGAACAGGCTCTGGGCTGGAGCAGGGGGTTGGGGTGCAGGAAGAGGTGCAGGATCTGGGAGGGAGTTTGAGTATGCCAGGGGGCTCAGGGATGGAGGTTGGGTTGTGGTTGGGGTGCAGGGTCTGGAAGGGAGTTTGGGTGAGGGAGAGGGCTCAGAGCTGGAGTTTGGGGTGTAGGTAGGGATGTGGGGTCTGGGAAGGAGTTAAGGTGCAGCAGGGGGTTTGAGGTGCGGGCTCTGGCCAGGTGACTCTTACCTAAGGCGTCTTCCAGTCGCTGGTGGAGCGGGGCTAAGGCAGGTTCCCTGCCTTCCCTGGCTCCATACTTCTCCCAGAAGTGGTCAGTGTGTCCATCCACTGGGTGGAAGGGTGGCCAGGGGCTCTGCACAGTGCGTGGTGCCCATGCCTGGAGCTGCCACCCCTGCAGGTCCCATTGGAAGCTGCGGAGCCCATGCTGGGGGCGAGGACAGCACCCGGAGCTTCCCTGATCACCCCTCTGCCCGGGAGCTGGGGGAGGGGGAAACCCAGGCTCAGGGCTTGCGGCCCGCGGCGCAGAGACTTGCTGTGGGCCAGATTAAATTAAGCAGCGGACTGGATTTGGCCCGTGAGCCAGAGGTTCCCCACCCCGGATCTAGATAATATTTAGTCCTGCCTTGGGACCTTTCCAGTCCTATACTTCTATAATTCTGTGAGAAATGCCTTTTAAAGTAGTTTAAAACTTACTTAGAACAGGACAGGTTTAGCCACTTCAATATGCATTTTATAGACTATTCTCACTTTCAGAAAGCCAGATTCTGATGCTCTCATTCAGGTTGCATAGTACCTTATTCTGCTAGTAGTCCCATTGCGGTCATTGGGACTGTTCTTGGAGTTAAGATACTTTTTAATGTCAATCAGGCTGGTAGAAACTGACCCAAGATGATTAGTAGAAAAGTGTTAAATATTTATAGTTTAATACTAGTTTCATCATTTTATTTTCAGTAATTGTGCTTTCTCATTTTAGGTGGTGGCCGAAACCCAATAACTCCTCGATACTTGCGACATTTCAATACGGTTACTATTAATGAGTTTGATGATGATTCCATGTATACGATTTTCTCTAGAATTTTAGACTGGCATCTCTCTACTTGGTAAGTAACTTTTGTATATTGCAAATGGCTAAAGTAGATATTTAAACTGTCTTTGGGAATCTACCAAAATACTTTTCTACGACCCTGTTCTTGAGCAGAATTGAGCATCTGTGGGTCCCACTGATTTGACAGGTTTTCAGTATTTCTTGGAACAAGGCCTCTTAATAGGGAACTGCTTTGGAAAATAGTTCTGTTTCATAAACCTAAGCATCTCACAGTGTGTTAGAATTGTTCATGTTGCTTCAGTTAATTCAGATGTTTTGAAAATATTATTTCAATGTAAAGTAAATAAAAATACAGCCATATTAGTGACTATTTTAAGAACCAAGGATTTTCTGTAATATATTATACTAGTCATCACCTTTGCTTACCACTCTTAGCAAATTATAACTTAGAATACTATTAGCTTCTTCCTCTAATATTTTAGTATCTGTCAGAAGTTAATAAAAATAGAAAGTTAGTCAATTGGTGGAAAATAGTATTCTAATGAAAAATTCATCTGTTAATTGTCATTACAGTATACCTTTTGATTAATTAAAGTAACTATAACAAATCACTTTTGAATCTGAATTTAATCTACTAGTATCTCATTTACATGCTGTCTAGAAAAAATTGATTTTTGTTTTGTTTTTTGGGGGGCTTTTTTGTGAAAGTATTTTTCTTCTTTCATTGAATTCAGGTCTCTTAACACTAGACCTGTGTTTAAGTACCAATTTTCACTATGGACCTGAGCCTGAGCACTCACTTCTGTGGGAATTGAGGGTTCTCCTTTGAGATATGTTGTCCATACACATATTCCACTTCTGGTGGTGTGCATGCACTCAGTGTGCTCCAGATCAGAGTCTATTGGCCAGTACTGTCAGTGTTGACTGTGCATGCTGAGTCTCTTTGTGTCTTGTGTCAAGGGCATATAGACCAGAGTGGACAAACTGCCATTCAGGTCCTTCTCATTGGTTCAGGCTAAAAGACAAAGCTGCTTGCTGACCATTTCCTACAAATTACTAGCTTACTTACCTTAATCTTGTTGTGACGGGATCTCTGGGGTGCAACCTGAGACTGTGGGACCACTGTGCTCCCTTAACTCACTAATCTGGGATGTCTCTCACAATGCCTTACTGGTGACCAGGGGCGGCTCCAGGCCCCAGCACGCCAAGCGCGTGCTTGAGGCAGCAAGCTGCGGGGCTCACTCTGCTGTTGCCGTGAGGGCGGCAGGCAGGCTGCCTTCGCGGTTTGCCTGCGGAGGGTCCGCTGGTCCCGCGGCTTTGGGAGGTCCGCCGAAGCCGCAGGACTAGCGGACCCTCCGCAGGCAAGCCACAGAAGGCAGCCTGCCTGCTGTGCTTGGGGCGGCAAAATTCCTAGAGCCGCCCCTGCTGGTGACAAGTACCAACCCCCTCCACGTGCTGTTACCACTCAATATAACCCTATGCGGAGCCCCACACCCAGCTAGATTGCATGAATGCTCCCAGAGCCACTCACAAATCACACAGAGCAAGGCACCAGCCATATTCCCTCAGCTCCCAGCCTTGTACCTCAGGAATATGCTGTCTTACACTGCTCAAGACTTTTTTTGAGCATTGCAGGTTTATTAAATGGTTCACCACTTCATCAATGGAAAGTGGATATACATGAGCCTTTGTAACCTGAGCAGATTTACCAAGCACTTCAGTCAAACTCACTGGTAAGGATAAACATTAGAGTAAGTTTATTGATTACAGTAGATGGATTTTAAATGATTATAGTGAAAGGCAAAAGTCAGAGTAGTTACCGAAGGAAAATAAGAGATAAGCACACAGTCTAAATTCTCAACCTTAATAATCTATGCAATATCTGGACTAAGCAGTTTTGCTCACTCCTCTGGATACTGCAAGGTCCCTGTTAGCCTGGGGACCAGTCTGCTCAGCTCCAGTATCCTCGTTGCCTTCAGCATACGTGGGGGAAGAGACAGGACCAACCATGTGACCTCTGTCCTCTATTTTATATCCTCATTCCATGTACTTGGAGAACACAAGTTCCGGCATGTCTTGTGGGCGTTGCTGAGTCTTGTGGGCGAGGCTGAGCAATTCCCCTGGTGTGTCCTTGTGCAAGTGAGTCATGGAATTGTAACTCCCTTGCTGGACAGTGGCTGTTGATGGTTGTTTGACACCCACCCGAGCATTGGTTACCTCCTTTGTTATATCTGGGGATCTAATACCTGGGTGATTCCCCAACTCAAAGCATATTTTAGTGACAACCTTACAACACAGTCTCATAATTTCATATAATATACATGCTTAGATAGAACAATGGCTTTCAGCAGATTATAACCTTTCCCATGATACTTTACATGTCATGCTTTATATGAAATATCACAATTATATATAAATGATGACTATTGGGGTTACAGAGCACTCCCCCTAGGTATAGAGTGTCACACTTGTAAATACTCCTATTGCCGTAGTCAGTTCATAGTTAGTAAGATTGCCTACCTTATTTATTTGTAATTTATTTGATAGGTTTACTTTCAATGAGGAATTTTAAAAAATCCTCTCCTGGTACCAGGGGTTAGAGAGGGCCAATCCTAAATCCCCCAGATCATGCAAGGGTGCAATTAACATGTACATACTTGATCTATTTTTTTTGTTTGGTGGAGTTGCACATCCCCAGTAAATGTGCAGCAGAGAGGTCTGGGTACTTATGGGTCCAGAGTTGAGGAGGAGGAGTTGTGAATTGAAAAACCCAGAGAAGAAGAGGAAGGAGGCAAAAGGAATTCTTTTAGAGAATTGGGGAAAAGTGTGTTATCACTGTAGAAGGCCAGGACATATAAAATGAGACTTCCCTAAGGTGGAATGTGGGTTTGCTGAATTATGCAAATGGACTCGGACTGTAAGGGAAGGAAAAAAAAGAAAACAAATACCGTCGCTATAAAGGTGAGAAGGAAGTGTCAAAGGGGAATCATGGATGCTTCCTTGCAATGTTTGTTGATCCAGGGGAATTTAGTGAAGCTCCTGGGGGAAAAGGTAGAATCAGAATGAATTAACGGGGAGAAAAAAACCCTGGCAGTTCACCTGACTGTGAACAAGTTTTTGAGGGGTTGGGTCTTGTCAAGATTTTTCTGTCAATCAGAGAACTACTCTCTCTATGAGACATTAACTTGGCTTTATCTGCCCAGGTGGGCCCACCACTTGAACCCATGGCAATATGTGCTTTGTTACACCTGTCTATGAAACTGGAATTTTAATTTCAATCAAATAAGTGAGGAGAGTTGGCGAAATTCAAGTCTTTATGGCAGAGCCACCAAATACTGTTTATTATGCAGACCTGGTATCTCTGAGAACACATCCGAAGTGCCTTCCTGAAGTCATCACTAATTTTCGTCTCAACCAACAGGTCCTTTTGTCTATATTTTTTTCCCAAGCTTCACTCTTCCAAGGGAGAGGCTAAGCCTTGTACTTTGGACACCAGAAGGGCTCTTGCATTTTATTTGCAAAGAACAAAGCCATTTAGGGCTACACTGAGATTATCCATGGCAGTAGCAGAGAAGTTTAAATGAGAGTAAATGGTGGGTTCTCTGTAACTTTAAGTTTTTAAATCATGATTTGAGGACTTCAGTAACTCATCCAGAGGTTATGGGTCTATTACAGGAGTGGATGGGCAAGGTTCTGGCCTGTAATGTGCAGAAGGTCAGACTAGATGACCCTGATGGTCCCTTCTGGCCTTGAAGTCTATGAGTCTATGAAACAGAAACCTGTTTCTACTCAAAGACTACCTAGATGGATGTCAATCTGTGTGAGAATCTATAAAATGGCAAAATTGGATCCTCCTCAGAGCTCATGCCACTATAGCTCTTAGAGCATCCTTGAGAAATATTTCCATCATAGATATTTGCAAAGTAGCCACCTGGGAGTCTGCACACATTCATGAAACGTTGTTCCATTATTGAAACTTCTAGATTAGATGATACATTCAGCAAAACTGTGCTTCGGTCTTTATTCACTTAGGCTCCAAGCTCCCATCTCTTGTCTAGTGTTTGTGAATCATCAGAAGTGGAATGTGTATATGGACAAGAGAAAGAAAAGTTACTTATCTGTACAGTAACTGGAGTTCTTTGAGATGTTTCCCATGTCCATAAACATTCCACAAAGTTCCCTCCTTGCCACCTGCTTCTGAGTCCTGTAGCCTTCAGATTCTGTGTTGGAGAAAGAACTGAGGGGCAGTTGGCCTACTCCACTCTATATTCCCTCAGCAGAGCACAAGAAAGACATGTGTGGCAGCAATGGACACTGCTGACCAAAAGACTCTCATCTTGAGCATACAGTCATCTGTGTACAACTAGATATGGAGACTGTATATGGACAACACATCTGTACAAGTAAATAACTTATTTTTTGGGTACTGCACAGTCTTGCAGATGTGATGCAAAATGAAAATATATAATATTCACAAACAAAAATAACCCTCTGGGGCTAAAATGGAAAACTTGTTTTTCTGGGGAAAATCTTGAATTTTTCAAAAAAATACACTAGTTTTCTACCTCTAAAAGTTCTCTTTAATTGTCTTTGCCTTATAAGCAAGTAAATACATTTATTATTTTGGAGGTGAGATTTACTTTTCTTCATGTAAATAGCCTGATAACTTCCAGTGGTGCCTTAGTTGTATCAGAGAGATGTCAGATAATCATAGTAGGTGTCATTTGCCTGTTTAGGAGAGGGATAGCTCAGTGGTTTGAGCATTTGCCTGCTAAACTTAAGACTGTGAGTTCAGTCCTTGAGGGGGCCATTTAGGGATCTGGGGTGAAAATCTGTCTGGGGATTGGTCCTGCTTTGAGCAAGGGGGTTGGACTAGATGACCTCCTGAGGTCTCTTCCAACCCTGATATTCTATGTTTCTTAAGAGCTCAAAAACACTTGGTGCCTGCTTCTTCAGGACTGCACTTTCTGTGCTGGGTGCCTTGGAAGTAGCAGCACAGAAGCTGCCCTGGCACTTTGAGCACTTTGTTCCCGGGAGGAGAAGCTCATTAGATTGTTACCATCCTTGAATCTGATAAGTTTAAAGGATTTTCACATATACAACCCAGGTTGAAGTCTCAAACTCCAGGGCAATTTATAAAAGTTTCAGTTAGGTGCTATTTGAAATACCAAGATGTACTGTAAATTTGGGAAAGCCCTGATTATAATGGTGCATTCAGCACCACAATAATAAGAAGAAGAAAAAGAAAGTGGTTGAATTCTCAATATTTTCTACAATTATTAGTTTTAATTCACGACCTAACTCGACTGGAAACTCCATTAATCCAGCAAGAGCAGTGGAATTTATAAGGCTGTCTATAAGAAAGTATCATCTTGAGACTTAAAATTGGCATTGAAAAGTGAAATCAGTATTTAAGTATATAGTTTTAGTATGATGGAACTGTGAAAATCATTTTATTCTTAGCATTTTCTTTAATTTGTCAGTTATAACTTCACATCTGAATATTTAGACTTGACTCCACAAATTATTAACGGTACCATGGTGGTGTATAAAGAAGCTATGAAGAATCTGCTGCCCACTCCAGCCAAATCTCACTATTTGTTCAACCTCCGTGATTTCTCCCGCGTTATTCAAGGTGTTTGTCTGTCAAGACCTGAAACAACAGAATCTGTAGGAATGATAAAACGTCTTTGGGTTCATGAGGTAAATCTCATATTAGTAATAAATTCTACATGATATTTATAATAAATAATTGAAGAGCCAAAGTTGGATTTAGACATTTATTTTTCTTTAATAATATAATTTAGTTGAATTATCTTATATCGTAGCCATGATGTAAGAGCTATGACTAATAGCTATGTAATGATGCCATAGTCATAAGGTGTGACATTTTTGCTAGCTAGAAATAGGATTTTAATTATGCATACTTTAAAGGCAGAGGTTCTCCAACTTGTTTGAAGTGTGAGCCACATCTTAATGGATTGTGGGCTTTTTTCCTTCCATTCACAATTATCCAGAGTAAATCTCCTGCCATAAGTGATCCCACAGTGCACCTACCTCCATTTCCTCTCCTCTCCCTCCCAATGGCAGAACAAAGAGTCAGTGGAGAGAGAGCCAGCAGTGGGCCAGGGTCATTGGAAGGTTGGGTGGGGAATGAACATGGTCTTGTTCTCTCTCCCTGCGGGTCCTCTTTGGTAGGAACTCCCGAGTCTTCAGTATTTGTGACTACCTCTCCCCTAAAGATAACATCACAAGTTAAATGATTAGGGGATTGGCGTTAACTCATCTACAGTAACTCCTCACTTAAAGGCATTCAGGTTAATGTTGTTTCGTTGCTGATCAATTAGGGAACATGGTCGTTTAATGTTGTGTAATGCTCCCTTCTAACATCGTTTGGCAGCTGCCTGCTTTGTCTACTACTTGCAGGAAGAGCAGCCCGTTGCAACTAGCTCATGGGGGCTTGGAACCAGGGTGGAAAAGCAGCCCCCCTATCAGCTCCCCGCTCCCTTAAGTTCCCTGTGCAGCAGCTTCCTGCAGTTCAGCTGTGTTCCTCCCCACACTGCCATGTACTGCTCCTGCCCTCTGCCTTGGAGCTGCTCCCTGAGACTCCTGCTTGCTGTGGGGGGGGGGAAACAGGGGACTAATGTCAGGGCGTCCCCCTATCCCCTGCTCCTGCACCCCGCTTACTCCATCTTCCATAGAGCAGGGGGGACACACCAGAGCTCAGGACGGAGGGAGCTTGCAGCAGCTGCGGTCTCAGCAAGCTGATCTAATTAACAAGGCAGTGTACTTAAAGGAGAATGCGTGTATCTCCCTCCATTCCTGCCGCCTTGTAAAGTGAGAGAGTTAAGCCTTGAGGGCTCAGCCAATTGCTAGTTCATCATTTAGCAGTAAGGGAAATATCCCACCCTCTGACTCCTCCACCTCAACCAAGCTTCACAATCATCATCACTGTGTACCAGTATTAAATTGTTTGTTTACAGGAAGAAAAAGCAAAAATGTACCAAGTCTTGTCATTCATTTATTCTGACTTTACATAAAAGTAAGGATAGCGATACCTGCCACTCTTTACAAAATGTCTTCAAAATACAATAAATATATTTAAAGTATGCATACAGTATGTGCAAAGTGTGTTATTTTCCCATATGGAGCTTAGCTTTCATTTAGAAGATAAAAGGATCAACTGTTCCAGTTGCTTCTGAACATTTATTTTAATGTTCATTGTACTGGAATGTAAGGGAATTTGCACTTTCAAGCCATTTTTTCATACGTGTGCGTGTGTGTGTATAATCAAAGTGAAACATATATATAATGTCAGTATAAAATGAACAGAATGCTAGTATCACCTACTAAACCTATTATATTATTTATTATGCAGGTTCTTAGAGTGTACTATGATCGCTTAGTGGATAATGCAGATCGAGCCTGGCTTGTGGGGTATATCCAAGAAGTAGTGAAAAGTCATTTAGATGAAGACTTCCACGAACTTTTCCAGAGCCTGGACTTCAATTTTGATGGCAAGGTAGAAGAGGATGACTTACGTAGCCTAATGTTTTGTGACTTTCATGACCCCAAACGAGAGGACACCAACTACAGGGAGGTCAATGATGTGGACACATTGAGATTAGTTGTAGAGAGCCACTTGGAAGAATTTAATAACATGAGTAAAAAACCTATGCAACTTGTCTTGTTCCGATTTGCTATTGAACATGTCTGTAGAATTTCACGGATCCTGAAACAACCTCGCAGCCATGCCCTTCTGGTTGGTGTCGGAGGCAGTGGCAGGCAGTCCCTCACTCGATTAGCAGCACATATGGCTGATTATACACTTTTTCAGGTTGAAATATCTAAGAGCTACGGTAACAATGAGTGGCATGAAGACTTAAAAGTCATCCTAAGGAAATCTACTGAGGGTGAGATGCAAGGAGTTTTCTTATTCACTGATTCTCAGATAAAGAAGGAGTCATTTTTAGAAGACATTAACAACTTACTAAATGCAGGGGAGGTACCAAACCTCTTTGCACTAGATGAGAAACAAGAAATTTGTGAACGAATGCGTCAGATAGACCGCCAGCGAGATAAAATAAAGCAAACTGATGGTAGCCCCATAGCTCTTTTTAACATGTTCATTGATCGCTGCCGAGACCAGCTCCATGTGGTATTGGCAATGAGTCCCATTGGAGATGCTTTTCGTAATCGCCTTCGAAAATTTCCAGCTCTTGTTAACTGCTGCACGCTTGACTGGTTTCAGGTACAGTTATTTACTATGTACACATTTTCTGATGGAAACACCACAAATGCATTATTCAAAATATGGCCTCAGTTCTTTTCATGTCAAATAATTTGCTCTTTAAATCTGTTAATTAACAGTTAAAATGTTTTCTGGATTTAGAATTAGATGATGGTACTCTGCCCTACTGACTTCAGAGGGGTTGCGCAGGATGTAAATAAGGGCAAGATTGTCACAATCGCTAAGATTAATATCTCAGTAAACACAGAACTGTAGATATTAGAGAATGAACTATCCAATGTTCTCTGCTTGCAAAATCTCAGTGATGATTTGCAAGATACCCCCCAAAAATTGAGTCTGGCATGGATTGGCAAGGACAAGTAGAGAAATCTCCTAGTCCCAAGCATGACCTTCATCCCTACTAACTTGCAAACTACTATATCTATCTATATGTTATGTACAAAATACTTACATTATAGTAACGGTAAGGTTCAAAATTTAATCACACAAGTTAGGAAATTCAGACTTATGCTGCCCTTAAAATGCATTGCTATAATTCTGAGCTTCATTTTAAAGAGAAGAAGGTAAGTTATAACTGGTCTTAGCGTACGCGCAATGCGCCTCAGGTGGCACATGACTGGGATTCATCACCAAATTTGGTTGGATCATTAGCTTCCCCGGCTTGGACCAGGTACTGATGGGGAGTGCAATGTGAATACTGATCCAGAACTGTTACCAAGGGTTTTCAGAACCCCCAGCAGTGGTAACTTAACTATTTCACTCCAGGCGGTGTCAGGAATAAATAAATACAGCAATTCCATCTGATAAAAGATTCATGCAATTAAGAGTGCTCTATCTAAATCTGCAGTTTGTTAGATTTAAGCACGCACAGACATAAGCAATTGGTTTAGAACATCCCAGATATTTACCCAACATCTGGAATGGTGTAACAGGGCAGGGCTCACCCCTGCAGCACCTCCTGCTGGTCGTCTCAGGGAATTAGTGTTTCCAGTCTCCGGAGCACCCTCTGCAGGCCAGTGTCCTGCTGCCGCCGGGCCCCCATGTCCCTCCCAGGACCCAGTTCCCCTTGTCTTTGGGGTGCTGCCCTTGGCATTACCTCCACAGTCTCAGGGTCACCCTACCCAGGGGAACCCTCTATCCCCACCTTGCCTCAGTCGTGGGCTACTGCCAGTCACCATGTAGCCCCCGCTCACTGGGGCAGACTGTAGTGTAAATGCCACTCATCATAGGGAAGGGGGGTTTGGATCTGCTGCCTCTGCCTACCTGTGGGCTGCCCCCTGCAACACCAGTACCTAATTGACCTTCCACTAGGCTGCAGCCTAAGGGGTTTCCAGGCCAGAGCTCCCCAGCTCCAATGGCCATCCCCTAGCCCTGCTCCACTGTGGGTACCTTCTCTCAGATCGTTGCAGCCAGATCCCTCCCTCTCAAAGCTAGAGAGAGTCTCTGCCAGCTCCTGGCTCACTGGCCTTTTATAAGGCCAGCTGTGGCCTGATTGGGGCGTGGCCACAGCTGTGGCTGTTTCCCCAATCAGCCGAGGCTGCTTTCTCCCAGCCACAGCCCTCTCCCTGGGCTGTTTTAAGCCTTTTAAGGCAGAAGCGGGTGACCACCCTGCTACACACGGTATTGAGTAATTAACAGCGGGTTCACAGTGGCCAGTTGCTCACCCACCGGGGAGAAAAGGTGTCAGGAAAAAGGTCTCTCAAGATGGCTTCAGAGGACTGTTACAAAGTACACTCTATTATCTAAACTTTTTATAGCTAACTTCTAGAAAAAACATAGGTCATAATGACCCCTACTGGAGCATCTCTTTTTCTAATTTTCTATAAGCTTCTAATATCAGAGGCGTCTAGACGCAAGGTTTTCATCCACTTATCTTCTTTCATTCTCAATTATTTACTTTTTTCTCTCATCCTCCAATACTGATTAGCAGAAACTGCCAAATAGTTTTCACCTTGCATCTAAAAGTCTGCTTTCTAATTAACCCTTAGCTATTTTATTAATTCATGGTGGCAAAATGCACATAATAGGGTTGCAATTTGCTTGATCATATTCTGGGGTACACAAATCCCTCAAATCCAGGGCAACATAACCAGTAAGGGTATATTTTAAAAAATGTATCTGTACATATATACAAAGGGAAGAATGTGAAGGTTTCCCATAGTTCCCCTCTGAGAAATAAACCCTACTTCATTCTAATGACATTTGAGAGAAGACTCTTGAACTTCCTCACAGTAATAGATCATCTGGCCCCATTAAGGCTGTGTTCTTCCAGCAGAAATGGGGGTAGAGACAGTATGATAGCCATGTGTGTATCTCAGAAGACCAGTAGTCAGGGGGCAACACCAATACCCATCCCCAAAAAGATAAATAGGATGAGGCCAGGTAAAACTCCCTTCTCACATGCTTGTTTATCTGTTTGGAGGAGGCTGTGAACAAACATCCACACTCCATAAAAACATGCCATGGTTCCAGCAGGGAGGGAGGCTGGAGGGAGTGGACAGCAAGAGCAGCAGCCCATTTAACTGCTTGTGGAAACAGTCTGCCTGAGCTTCGATCTACCTTCTTCGTCTTTACTGCTCTACGTAGGGCTGCTGCTGCCGTCCCTGCTCCCTGCCATGTAGCCCTTTGGTGGCATTTGGACGGAAGAGAAAGAGGAGTTATATAACTACTCAGCCTCTCTGTTCCCCCACCAAGTCCCTCCTGGAGCAAAGGATTTTGCTCCCCCAAAAAGGGTCGAAGGAGAAGGAAGGGCTGGCTAGATACAGCTCTTGTTTCCTGCCTCTTCTTGAGAACATGTGAGAGAGTTCCAGGCTAGCTAGAGGAGGGAGAGAGCTCATGCAAATAAGCTCCCATCTTTCACATTCCACAGCTCTCTAGCCTGATCCTGCCCTTTCTCCAGCTTTGAAGCTCTGCAGCCTTCTGAAGTTTCTCCCGTCCTTGGGTTATAGTAACACATCTGTACAGCTCAAAGGGAGAGGAATGGTAAACTCTAGGCAGCTTTTGACTAATCTTTCAAAAATATCAAAATCCTGTTTTTATTTGGAGGTGGATGATTCTTTCACCTTGAATCCCAGAGAAAGTTTAGTGGCAAATTATCTTTCAAAGTATCTTTTGAAGTGGTGAAAAACAATTTAAAATGAATCAAATAATGGATTCAGTTTGGTGAGTAATTAAAAAGACACTCAGGATGTTTACTACAGTTAAATTTAAGTGTGGATAAAAATGAAGATATTTCTTTATCTTTCCAGTTTTTAGCACCAGTTATTTACACACATAGATATATAGACCTTTCTGCAGAATCCTATTTACCAGCACAAAGTCTTACTGTTGGTAAGGAACAGAGCAAGTACAGTGATGAGTGCACTTAAGTTGAAATCATTATTATTAATTTTACCAGCCTGCAGTCAATTGATAAATCACATATTAATATCTGAGAAGTGGTTTATGAATTTTGGGAAGGTATGAAATTCTGTAAAATGCTTACTGATATTTGGATATGAATAATTTTTTAAATGTGTGATATTAAAAAGCAAACCAACAAAAACAAATTGCTGAATATGTTTTTAATGAGTACTGTGCTGGATACTGACAAACTCAACATGCTTCATTTATCACCTACTGTGTTCTAAGAAGCAAAGAATCAGAGTTGTAATCCAGAATTGATTGTTGTAACTTTGTCTTGCAGATCTGCCACTGAAAACATATTTTTAAATATTCACATCAAAATACTTTTTAGTATTTACATCTCTTTAACTTGTGACTGCAGGGTGCATGCACATATAGGCCACAATCCTGAAAAGACTTACTTGACACACACTTAACTTTTTCTATGTGAGTAATCAATGGAACAACTCGTGTAAAGTTAATCATATCAGATAGTCTTTTCAGGTTTGGAGCAATAGAAAATTCTGTAAATTCTATGTACGCAGATACAAGTGAGGCATAAATAGTGTGTGATCATTCACACATCCTTCTTCCACAATCTGTAGAGCAAAAAGTGTAAGCACTGATTGATATAAGCGTGGTAAGTTCCTCTGAGATTCTTCATTTTGCTAGGTAAGCACTGGGCCATCTAGAAAAGTTAAAAGTTTAGTTTTCTCATGATAATAATGAAATTAAAAATAAATCTTAATATCCAACTTCAATATACTCTGAAAGCAAGACATATGTTTGTGTAATGCAATACATTTTCATATTTCAGTCTAATAACTGAATGTATTAGTATTATTGTGTACATTTTCTTGTGCAATTTTGCCGTTGTTAGTTTCTGTTTTAAGTATGATTCTGTTCTGAAAAGTAACTGTAAACATGACAGCTCTTTACTCAATAAGCCATTTCCCCATATGTCAGTCATATCTTTTGATTGTAGTAATTAAAATAAGATTGTACTACTTTTTACACCTTTTAGCCATGAAGAGTTAAAACTACTAAGAGAGTATTATTCCTTCTTGTGCATTCTCAGCAATATTGTTTACTAAGCTCCAGTTGGTGATACCTCTGGAAACCCATTAAAGGTTGCAAAGAGGTAATTTGAAAAAAATGGGGTTTACTGAGAGCCCAATTTGGCTAGCAAAATCTTTATTATAGACAATGATGTTCAAGAAGGAAAAAACCCAAATGGACTTGCAGGGCCCAAATTGAGTTTGTAGTGTTAGCATTTAGAAAAAAGACAATTTTTTACTTGTAAATCAGTGTTGGTAATATGGAAATCAGTGAAAAACAATTAACCAAGAATCCCACAATGACACTTCTATGGAGTCACTTTTCAAAGTGCAGCAGTATTTCAGAGTTCTTCTGTACCCCAGTTTACATTTGAATTCTGTTTATTTGCCTTATATCCAGCTTTTAAAGTTTTGAAATAAATGTTAAACTAAATATGTTTTTAAAAGACAGTTTTACTTTTTATAGAAACAATGAAGCAGTTTTTCTCTGCGGTAAATTTTGTTTAAACAAAATTCAGGATTTTGTCCCCAAAATAAGCTTTCATTAGGCAATGTTATAGCCATTCTTTATATGGAAAGTTTATGGAAAGAAAGCATATACGTGTTTATTCTAATAAAATTCTAACAAATTGGTAACCTACTGTGCATCTGCGTATTGGACGATTTGAGGGAAAGTTTGCCCTTTGTTGAGCCTGGCAACTCTGACTTTAATGGTAGTTGTCCATCATGCCCAAAGACAGAATTTGAGTCTTTTTATTTTTCACAATAAAGCCCCAAATATCTGATTTCTATTTAATCAAAGGTTGGTCAGATCTTTATGGCAGCACTGTGTACCCTGCATTGCATTCACCCTACTTATTTGGAGCCCCATTTTTCTGAATTTTCATATTGAGGGAAGGCCTTTCAGAAAATTAGAGTTGTTCTATATTAGGTTTTCCTTTTTTATGTGAATGTAGAAATGAAAAACTCTCCATGTAATACCTATTTGTACGATAGGTGAAGTAATATTATGTTTATTTTAAATTTAGACATGGCCTGAAGATGCATTGCAAGCTGTTGCCTCTCGCTTCTTGGAAGATATTGAAATGTCAGAGGCAACACGTGAAGGCTGTATTGATATGTGTAAAAGCTTTCACACTTCTACCATTGTTTTGTCTGACCTGTTCCATACTGAGCTTCAAAGGCACAATTATGTTACACCTACCTCATACCTGGAATTAATCTCCACTTTCAAAACCTTACTGGAAAAGAAACGCACGTAAGGATATATAACATGCACTTTGCTAGGGGAGCCCAAAGTTCCCTTAAAATAGTATTTTCTACATGTAATTAATTTGTGTAGCTAATCTAATAAAAAAGTAAAGTATACTCAGATTGCCATTTCTTGGATACATCTGCACCCAGTTTATATTTGGTATCCCATTAGGCCAGTTCTAATATTCATTATTCTAATATTCATTATTAAGTTGATGCCTACTGATACTTTAAAATATCAGTTCTTTTGATGCAGTCGCAGACCCTAGAAGTTACACCTGTTCTGCAGGGTGAATACCACTGAGTTGCTGTATAAAGACACTCCCTTCCTTCATGATGGGTGGAGTTTTAGGTCTCTGAGACTGTATGTAAGCGCTGAGGGAAAATAAAAGGACTCAGGGACTTAGTATAGTCATGCAGAATCTAGGGATATTCCTCTAGGTCACCAGTGTGCCTAGGTCAGTAGTGATTGAAAGTCATTACCATCTGAAGACTCTTTCTTGTCTTAGTGAAAAGAATAGGAAGTTTCAGTTCCTACTTGTCCAGAACCTCATTATTTCCTCTTGACTAGTGCAACCTCCTCTTCTCTCACCTTCTTGATGCACAGATTATCCCCTCAGTTCCATATAAAACATAGCTATTAAAATAATATTCCTGATCATGTAACCCCCTTCTGTGTCCTTCTACTGGCTCCTCCTCCACCACATCACATTCCAACTTCTCATCCCTAAGGGCCTTTGTAACTTTGCACCCATCTACTTTCCCACCTTTGTTTTTTATCTTGTCACCCCACCTCCTCATCTGTTCATACAGTAAATCCAGCCTTGATCACTCACTTGTCATTTTTTGTACCTTTAAGGCACTTTTACATTACTGAAGTAGCTTAAAGGAGTCTGAGGGCAAATGAGACTCAGACACGAGTACTATATTGCACCATCTGATGGGCAAATAAAACGAGATGGCATGGTGTTTGAATTTTAAGAATGATGTGAAATTAGAAATTTGAGAAATGGGGCTAAGAAAATATCTGTAAAATTAAGCATTGCTTGACATTACTTTTAGTGAGGTGATGAAAATGAAAAGAAGATATGAAGTTGGCTTGGAGAAACTGAATTCTGCTGCATCACAGGTGGCTTCGATGCAATATGAGCTGGAAGCCCTTCAGCCTCAGCTAAAGGAAGCTAGCAAACAAGTTGATGAGATGATGGTGGTTATTGAAAAGGAGTCTTTGGAAGTAGCTAAAACTGAAAAAATAGTGAAAGCTGATGAAGCTGTGGCGAATGAGCAAGCTATGGCTGCAAAAGCAATCAAAGATGAATGTGATGCTGATCTGGCACAAGCCTTGCCGATTCTGGAAAGTGCTCTGTCTGCTCTTGATACTCTGACTGCACAGGTAAAGCTAACTTTACGTATTTATACATTGGCCAGGTATTCAGACTAACAAAAACGTAGCATGTCTGCCTTCAAAGAAAAATTGAATATGCTGCATGGCTATTAATTGTCAGATTTCATGTTATTACTGAATTAAAAGTTGCGTAATTTTGTAGCATTTGAAATTTCTTAAAACATTTAGTTTCAAAATCGAAGGCATTATTTTATTTTCATTCCCTGTGTGGACAGCTATAACATAAGCTAGTGAACTGTAACACTTATATGCTCTGGAGGTATAAAATCAAACATTTCTCACTAGCTATTTTAAAATTCATAAACATCATAATATTCTGAATCAACAAATGACAAGTTAAAAAGAATCTGCTTCTTCCTGCTTGCTTCCTCAGCAAAACTACATATTTACCATGTAATTGTTTTGACATATTCACATAGATATCTGTTCTTTCACAGACTAGAAACAGAGGCTGAGATTCTGTGCTGCACCTTTAACTTGCAGCCCAAGGGAGGTACTGAGGGCTAAGGTGGCTTTATGCCACCCTTATGCTCTACCCAGCTGCTATGATGCTGGAAAGAAAGAGGTCCCAGACATAACTTATATAACCCTGCAGGCTAAATTCCCCCTAAGCTGCGCAGCTGCAGCCTATTTAGCAGCACGCAGGTGCTCAGGAGGCCACCTAGCCCAGCCCCCAACCTGCCACGGCCGGGGTGCCCCTCTCCTGGCCCCAACTCTGCTGTAGCCCGGGGCTGCCATGGCGGGGCGGCACGGCATGGCCCCCACCGCAGCCAAGGTGCCCCTGCCCCTCCCCCTCCCCAGGCCCCTCCTCCAATCCCAGCATGGATCTGCTGGGGCCAATGGAGGGGCACCTATCCTGCAGCCCCAGCCCCAGAGCTGCCGCGGAGGGGAGAGGCATTCCCCCTTTCCCCCCCAGCTCAGGTGCTGCTGTGGGGAGAGAGAGCCGGGGGGAGCCCTGGAGCACCCTCCTGCACCCAAATCCCTCATCCCCAGCGCCACCCCAGAGCCTGCACGCCCAGCTGGAACCCTCACATCCTGCACCCAACCCTCTGCCCCAGCCCTGAGCCCCCTCCCACACTCCGAACCCCTTGGCCCCAACCCCACCACATGAATTTTGTTGTGTGTACCAGTATGGAGACGACACATCACCTCCATATTGTTATACATAACAAAATTCATTCTGCACATGAGTAGGAAAAATTAGAGGGAACACTGCCTGGGTGTCAGTCTAAATGACAGCAGTCACTCTATGGCCACAGCTGTGTCTGTCATTTCTACAGCACTACAGGCAGTGGCTCTGCCTCCAGTACACACCCTTACTATGCCAGGAATTGCACGAGGACTCTTGGAGGCCAATCTTCCACAGTGCCTGTGCTAGGGGAATCCTCTTCCAACCAGAGCTGGGTCTTTTCATGCCCCTTTACAACACTCCAGACCTTTTGCCCCGTGGACTGAGTGGGGAAAAGGATCTCTTACTTTCAGTGTCAATATAAAGGTTCTAGTGAAAGCCATCCTTCCACAGTAGACCCATATGGCTGAGAATAATTCCAAGAAAACAACATTATTCTTTGAGTGCTGGTCCTTATGTGTATCCCACTGTTGGTGCACTTTGTGCTCCATGTGTCTGGAATCAGAGAATTTTGAAGCAGCATTTGTTAGTCTGCACATGTACCCTTGCTCTGCTTGTGTCTCCAGCTGAGGAGATAAACGGCGGAGTGGACCGACCACCTCTCTCGTTCCTTCTTACCGCTGCATGGCTTGGGTTGGAACCTGCAGTGTCAGAAGCTTAGTCTTCCTTTATTCTTCAACCTGTAAATATATATGTAAATATTTTATAAAATAGTTTTTAGAATTTTATCCGTTAGTTTTAGCTAAGTTTTACAGTTTGATAGATTCTCCATTGTGAGGAATTCCACCCTCACATACACATCTTGATATGGTTACTGGACTATGGCCAGGACTCTAGGCTTCAAAACTGGTTTCTTTCACATGCTCTTTCCAAGTCAGTGACAACCATCAATGCTGCCTGTATTGCCTTGTGGAAGCTCAGATTGCAGCAACGTGTGATATCTGCTGCTCTTTCCCCAGTCATACTTTAAGAAGCACTTAATGGAGAAGGCCATGAGGCCGCACTTGGACCCAGGCCAGGGTACCCTCCCACCCATATATTGGGCTGACTCAGCAAAGAGTGTGCCTCCTTATGCAAGGTCTGACTTAGCAGTGAGGAAATCTAGCCATACAGATCCCTCACTAGGTACTTGTCATGAGGGCAGGGAGCACTCTCATAAACACAAGAACAAATCCTCCTCTAAATCTTCTTCAAAGAAGTCAGATACAGCCCTGCCTAAGTTGAACAAATCCTCCTGCTCCTCCCATGAAGACTTAGAACGTCCTAAATCTTAGGGTCTTGACAAAAAACCCCTAAGTCGGTACCAGACTATGCTCTGGCAGCAATGGTGCCACTGATACCAACTAAGTCTAAACTCTGGAAACCAACAGTACCACCAAAAAGCAGCCATTGCAAGCTTCAATCAACAGCTGTACTGGGTCTGCCTCATGCAACTGAGGCACAAACTATGTCTGCTCTGTTGATCTGGGCTGATAGGACCTCCTCACACTCCAGGGAGAGCAGAGTCTTACATTCCACCTGATGCCATCTTTCCTTTGCCGGATCCCCAATCATCCTCCTTGCCCCCAACTGGCCCATACAGTTTTGGTTCCCGAGTCTCCTATATATGTCCTCTTGGTCACTGATCAACCCTCATTCCTTTTCCAATCACCTGACAAAGGGGAAGGGCAGAATCAAGCATCTCAGCCTCCTACTACTCTGGCTCGGGGTAGTTTTGGGTGGCCATTAACTCTAGAACATTCATGCTCTGAAACCATGCAAAACATTCTTACTAGAAGTTGAAAGGATTCTACTAGGAAATGTTACATAGCCAACTGGTGTTAACCTGATTCTTTCCCTCAGAACAGCTGGTCTTTCCATCAACTCTTTATGGGTTCACCTGCCAGCAATCAATGCATACCACCCACCTTCACATGGTCACTCAATTTTTGCTCACTCACTGACTACCAGGTTCTGGAATTGCCTAGTTAGAACTTTTCTGGCAGTAAGAAAACCTTATCTCAATGGTACTTAAATCTTGTTCTTTCAGTGCTCACCAAGCTGCCCTTCAGACCACTAGCTACCAGATGTTCCATGTCTCTCCCATCTATTAAGGTTGCATTCCTCATAGTCATCGCCTCAGCCAGAAGGGTGGGTCAGCTTGGAGTATTGATGGTGGGATCTGCCTTACATCATATTCCACAGAGACAGTTTCATTGTGTTTACATCCTAAGGTCACTCCCAAAGTTCTTTTAGAATTTCACCTAAATCAGTAAATCCTCTTACCTGTGTATTTTTCCAAAACTACATGCATCTGAAAAGGCGGGGAGACTTCATTCCATTGACATGAGACAAGCCTTAGCCCTTTATCTACAAAGGGAAAAACCAGTCAGAAAATCTCCCAGGTAGTTTATCACCACAGTGGAGTCCATGGTCAGGCTCTATCCTCTCAGAGGATCTCTAAAATCGATCTCAGGCTGTATCTTACCCTGCTATCAGATGTCGCATCTCCCTCCCCTTTTGGGGTAAGAACACAAGCGACGTCAATGACATAACTTTAAAAAGTACCTCTACTTGACATTTGCAAAGCAGCTATGTGGAGTTACTTCTGCTGACCTGAGGCATGATGCTCTAACACAGGACTCCTCCACTGATGCATCCTTTGGAACGGTCTTTCTTCAAATGGCTCAGCTGCTTGCATTCTTGCAGCCTCTTCCTACTTGAGTAGTGCTTCTCAGTCACCCAGAGTGGAATACACACAGGGATCAGCACTCGAAGAAGAAGAGAAAGTTACTTCCGATAGAGTAACTGGAGGTTCTTCAAGATATGAGGTCCCTATCTGTTTCCACTACCTAATTCCCTTCTGCTTTGCGTCTGTGACCGGAGTTCCAGGGGAGCCATGCTGAGATTGCTCAATCAGGGCAAATTGCAAAGAATGGGGCAGATGATCCCCCAAACTGGTGGCTATTCTAATACTTATTCACCAAGCCAGCAACAAAATAGCTTCTACAATTCCTTACTGGTTACCCAGAAGCCAGAAATACAGTTCCCTTAAAGCCACCCAGCCTTGGGCTCCTACCCAGACAGTCACTTCAAATATGATGAGGATTACTGAAAATCTTGTTCATCATACAAAAAATTCTATCAGTCCCAAAGGATTGGATACATTACCCATCAGGTCAATGAATATTTCAGATATTACCTAAATACACACTTACAGCCATATCTTATTAACTAAACTAAAATGTCTTAAAAAAGAAAAGAGAGCGAGCATAAGTTAGAAGATCATTATACATACAGATATGAATAAAGTTCTTAGGTCAGTTTCATAGTAGAGATGGTGAGCTTCAGAGGTGCAAAAAGTTCTTTCAGAATCAGTTCTGTAGGTTATAGTCCAATGTCCAATATCAGGGTGATCCACACTAGAGTTGGAGACCTCAGTCTTGTGACTCAAACTTTCTCCAGCAAAGCTTAAGTAGATCTGAGATAACAGGATCAGACCCAAGAGTTCCTTTTATAGTTCTCTGCCAGCCTCTTGAGAGTGAGTGCTGCTTGGGTGTCTTTGAAGTAAAACTTCCTATTTCCTAAGCACCACCAGTGATTAGCTACATTGGTAACTGCCCATCAGTGGCGCTAGAACCTTTTAATAGTGGGGGTCCCCCCAGCCCCCATACCCCTGTCTGCGATGCCCCCAGCTAGGGCTGGGAGCAGTGCCAGTCTCTGGGAGTGGGGGGACCTGGACAAGGATAAAGGGAAAAGGCTGGGGGTGGGCATGAGGCCAGGAGCAGAGCCCCAGGCATGGGGCCCACAGCCTGGATCCTGTGTGTGAGGTCAGTAGCAGAGCCCCAGCTGCTGAGCTAACATCTGGGACCCTGAAAGTGGACGGTTGGGTGCAGGGCCCTGGGCACAGGGCCAGCAGCCGGGAAGCAGACTGTCAGCCAGGACCTCAGCCCAGGGCATAGAGGCAGAACCAGCTTATGGAGCGGGGGAGGGGTGGAAAGTCTTTTTCCCATTGTTCAGACCCAGAGCTCCTTTCCCAACTACACTTCTTTGATTCACTGCTAGTTACTTCCCATTAGTGATGAATGAGAAGAGAGGCTGTGCTAAAGAATGAGAAATTTCTTACTTGATAATTTTCTTTCTGTTAGCACCTTCTCTCCTCATTCAGCCTACCCTGGTAGTCTGATAAGTGACCACAATACAAATAGAATTTTTTTCTCAAAGGAGAGACTTAAAAATATAATTGTCTTAAGGTTAATTAAGACATTATATCAAGTTGTTGTCTTAGTGCTAATAATAGGTTGCTGAAATGTTTCTGTCTCTGGAATAACTCTTCTGGTGGCCTGAACCAAAGGTTGGAACTTAGGCCTGGAGCCTCCAGCAACAATATTGGACTGCCTCTAAATTTCATAGGTATGTGGGTAGGCATTAAGGATTAGTGATGAATGAGGAAAGAAGCTGCTAATCCAAAGAAAACTCTCAGGTAAGAAATTTCTCATTCTCTAAACTAACTGTTGATTAGATTTCAAGTTTGATCATCTTTGTTTAAATGTCAGTATTTTTTTCAACCCATGTAGTGCCATAATGCATATTCTGGAAGAAGGGGCTAAACAGACAAAACACTGTTGTCTTCCTATACTTAAAAATGAAAGATTTAAAAGGCAGATACTACTAACAATTAATATATAGTATATTTGTACAGTGTACATTAATTTTTGTCTGTGATCCTGAGATCACATTGAGTTTAAAATACCAAGTATGAGTCTAGCAAACATGTATGGAAAAATAGTACTGTAACATACATAGAATGATTGTGATATGTTAGAAAAGGAGTCTAATGCTATTTCTGAAGCAGTAATATTTATGTCATTTATTTTAAGGATATCACAGTTGTGAAGTCCATGAAGAGTCCTCCTTCTGGTGTCAAGTTAGTTATGGAAGCTATATGCATCCTGAAAGGCATCAAATCAGATAAAATTCCAGATCCATCAGGCTCAGGGAAAAAAATAGAGGATTTCTGGGGTCCAGCAAAGAGACTTCTAGGTGATATAAGATTTCTGCAGTCGCTTCACGAATATGATAAGGACAACATTCCTCCAGCTTACATGGCCATCATCAGGAAACAATATATCACAAATCCTGAGTTTGTACCAGACAAGGTTCGAAATGCTTCCACAGCAGCGGAAGGTCTGTGCAAATGGGTCATTGCCATGGATTCCTATGATAAGTAAGTAAGCAAGCATTTGTGTAAAAATAAAATCCAAGTGAGTTTAGTCTGTTCTAATACTAAGAGGGATTTAAAGTTCATTGGAAATTCTAACTGGCCTGACATATTCACTGGTAAAGATTATGAGGCAGCTATTTAAAAGGACATATAGGGTCTGATTTTCAAATGTGGGTACATTGGATAGGATGAAGGAGGCAATATCCCATCTCCAGTAAGCAAAGAGTTAATTCTGATTTCTCTTCCCCATCCTTGTGGCACAGGTCTTCAGCAGAAGGGTATTAGAATGCCAGCGGGAAGGAAGGGCTCATCATTTAGTTTCTGAGGACTGGGTTAAACCCCACATTGGAAATTGTTTTGTTTGTATTTGCTTACCCTGATGAAAAAAAACCTTGCTGATTTCTGCCATATCTTATTTGTGCTGAGTCACCCTACCAATTTACAGTGTCGCTATAACACATCCCCAGAGCCTGGATAAATCTATCAAATCCACACTTAGGTGCCTAAACTCAGCCTACAATCTGAAAATAAGTAGCAAAGGCCTGAGATGATAGGAATCTTTCCACTAAATGTAACAAAATTTAATGTATTATTACATATTCTTCTTCGAGTGTTAGCTCATGTTGATTCCAAGTAGGTGTGTGCCGGAAGGTTTTTCCAGTGGTACCCATTGGGTTGGTTTAGGAGCCTATGGAATCATGCCTTCATGGTGCCGTATATAGGCCCTGCCAACCCACCGCCTCTTCGGTTCCTTCTTACTGACTGTGACAGTTGGTTGGAACGCTCGTTCTCTCTTGCTTTGGCAAGCCCTTTCCCTAGTGATCTTCTGATCATTCCCTGTAAATAGTTATAATAGTACTAATTGTCTAGATAGATAGTTTATGTATATGTAGTTCACAGGGTTATCCCCTTCCTACCACCCACCCCCCGGGGCATGCTTCGGTCTCCGGGGTTTAAACCCTGCACAGCTTGTAATAAACCTTTGCCCAGGAGCAACCCTCACACTTCTTCCCTGAAGTGTCTGGGGGAATCTCATCAGAAGGACCATTGTAAAATCTGCAGGGTATTCTGCCCCAGGACCTCAAAACAGAGAGATCAACAGTTGAAAATTTTTCTGATGGAGGCCACCATTTGTCCTCGCTTGGAGCTGAGTTTATCCGAAATGATATTTAGCACGTCTGCATCAGTGTGGAGCATGCTGGCATCGACAAGGGAGGCCTCAGCGCTAAGAAAGGACTCCAGTAGAGACTCTCAGCACCGGGAGAGCTCTCTGTAGAGGGGCTCGGCTCTTACTAGCGTGCCTCACTGCTCCCAATCTCCAGTGCCCCATAAGAAGAAAAAGAAGTCGGACACAGGGTGCTCACCCACTCCAAAACTGAGGCGAAAGGACTTGAGTGCAGTTCCACTCCCACCGGGCCACCTAAGCACTGTACCACCTAAGCTTGGCACTGTTGACTCCTGTCCCAACAAGGGGTCAATTGAGTCTGAGACCGATGGATTCCCCTCTTCAGGAGAGCCGTGGAGAGGCTTTAGAGTTGCCCTTCATGTCTGAGACCTTTGAGGTGGCTAGAGAGCTTATTGCCTTCACGGCACCATCTTCTCCAACCAGGCGAGACTGGGCCTGAGAACACTGGCACCACAGAGATGCTTGGCACCATCCCTTGGCAAACTGGTTATGGTACCGTGCCGGTCACCATCACCTTGGCATCACTCCCAGACCAGCAGTGCTGCCACACCAGTCCCCTGTTTCTTGGCACCACTCTCCAGCACTGACCGGCACCACTCCCCCATGCTCCTCAGATAGTGAGTCCTCTCCATTGGACTCAGAGGCGGAATTGTACACATTGTAACAAAGTTCCTCCTCTGCTCTAGTGGGTCCTGTGCTTATTGGCAGATTTGCTCGCCTCAGAGATTCACGGCAGCCCTCAGTTTGGCCACTTCCATGGCTCAAATCTGCCATTCACTCAGCTAACCTCATCACTGGCCAGCATGGGGAAAAAGAAGAACAATCCTCGCAGTCTCTGATGATCCACTGAGTGGGTTGGGAAACAGACCAGAGACCTTCCCCTCTGGTGGTACCCACAGTCCAGGTCAATTCCTCCTATGTCTGATCAGGAGTTGGGAGGTTTGGGGGAAACCTGGGCCCTCCCTCTACTCCGGGTTCCAGCCCAGGGCCCTGTGGATTGCAGCTGTCTAGAGTGTCTCCTGTAACAGCTGCATGACAGCTAGAACTCCCTGGGCTACTTTCCCATGGCCTCCTCCCAGCATCTTTACTCTCACCACAGGACCTTCCTCCTGGTGTCTGATAATGCTTGTACTCTTCAGTCTTCCAGCAATATGCCTTCCCACTCTCAGTTCCTAGTGCCTCTTGCTCCCAGCTCCTTGCACGCACCTCACTGACTGAGGTGAGGTCCTTTTTAAATCCAGGTGCCCTGATTAGCCAGCCTGTCCTAATTGATTCTAGGAGCTTCTTAATTGGTTTGAGCAAGTTCCTGCTTGTTCTGGAACTGCCCCTATTACCTTACCTAGGGAAAAGGGATCTGCTTAATCTGGGACTAATATATCTGCCTTCTATCACTCTTAGCCCACCTACTTCCTGGATACCAACAGGATCACTCTTCTGTAGCCATCTGGCCTGACCCTGTCACAGTATCCAGACTGAGCCAACATAGGTCAGAATGGAGGTGCTCAAGGTTAGACATGGGCCAGCAACAGCAGTTTCCCCTATGCCGTGGCCTGCACAGTGGCAGGTGCAAGTGCAATGGCTTTTTGGACACCATGAGTGTTCCACCAAGCCCAAACGTCCTATTCCAGGAGGTCAGTGTCAGCAAGCTCAGAAATCTATGCGCCTCCCCCACCTTCTTCAGTGCAGGACCAGCTGCTCGACTCCATACCGGTCACCACACCGGAAGAGCTGGCACTGTGTGACCCTCTCAGTGAGGAAAGGAAGAAGCACAAGCACAAACCAGTTCCTGTTAGAGCCTCATTCTCCTTGTCGCTGGATGAAGTAAGTGCAGGAACGTCTTCTACTCCAGTGCTCGAGGATAGCAGGGTCCACCAACAGCTCCTAAAGAGAGTGTCCCAGAGCCTGGGACTCCAGGTTGAGGAAGCTGCCGAGTCCTTGGACCCCATGGTAGACATCCTAGCTCCCTCAGGTCCATGCCAAATTGCGCTGCCACTCATTAAGACAACTCAAGACGCCACTAAAATGTTGTGGTAGACCCCTGCCTCTCTGCCTCAAATCACGAAGAGGACCACCGGGTGTTCCACACGGTAGAACTGGAATATTTTCTCCAATTCTCCCTCCCATCCCCCTTCAGGGACCCTTCTCATGAGCAATTTCTAATGCAGAAGGTGCAGATGCTCCTAAGAACCAGGACAGTAGGCGAAGTTCCTCGGGAACTAAGGGGCAGGGGATTCTATTCCTATTACTTCCTAATCCAGAAAGCCAAGGGCAGTCTCAGACCCATTTTGGACCTCCAAGACCTCAACAGGTTCATGAAAAGGTCTCCTTGTCCTCTGTTATCCCCTCACTGGATCCAAGCGACTGGTATGCCATCCTCAACTTCATAAGAGCATTGCTAAATTTGAAACAAGCCAGGGCATTCCTACCAGAAGCACGGTTCCAGATACTTTGTGGCATTACAGAGGGTCTCAGACAATACCTTACCACTATGGCATGGAATTGCTTGAAGCTCCTTGGACACATGGGTGCCTGTACGTATGTAGTACAACATGCCAGACTGAGGCTCAGGCCCCTCCAGGCTTGGTTGGCATTGGTGTATTGGCCAAGCCTGGACAGCCTGGATAAGATAGTCACGCTTTCCCTGGCTGTGCTTGAGTCTTTCTTATGGTGGCTCAACCCGCAATGTAGAGAAATATGAAGTAATGCACACTGGAAAAAATAACTCCAACTATACATACAATATGATGGGGGCTAATTTAGCTACAACGAGTCAGGAAAAAGATCTTGGAGTCATCGTGGATAGTTCTCTGAAGATGTCCACGCAGTGTGCAGAGGCGGTCAAAAAAGCAAACAGGAAGTTAGAAATCATTAAAAAGGCTGAGAATATATTATTCCCCTTATATAAATCCATGGTATGCTCACATCTCGAATACTGCATACAGATGTGGTCTCTTCATCTCAAAAAAGATATACTGGCACTTGAAAAGGTTCAGAAAAGGGCAACTAAAATGATTAGGGGTTTGGAGAGGGTCCCATATGAGGAGAGATTAAAGAGGCTAGGACTCTTCAGCTTGGAAAAGAGGAGACTAAGGGGGGATATGATAGAGGTATATAAAATCATGAGTGATGTGGAGAAAGTGGATAAGGAAAAGTTATTTACTTATTCCCATAATATAAGAACTAGGGGTCACCAAATGAAATTAATAGGCAGCAGGTTTAAAACAAATCAAAGGAAGTTCTTCTTCACGCAGCGCACAGTCAACTTGTGGAACTCCTTACCTGAGGAGGTTGTGAAGGCTAGGACTATAACAGCGTTTAAAAGGGAACTGGATAAATTCATGGTGGTTAAGTCCATAAATGGCTATTAGCCAGGATGGGTAAGGAATGGTGTCTCTAGCCTCTGTTTGTCAGAGGATGGAGATGGATGGCAGGAGAGAGATCACTTGATCGTTGCCTGTTAGCTTCACTCCCTCTGGGGCACCTGTCATTGGCCACTGTCAGTAGATAGGATACTGGGCTAGATGGACCTTTGGTCTGACCGAGTAAGGCCATTCTTACGTTCTAAGGCATGTGCACAAGAGTATCTTTCTCCAGGCCACAACCCTGGTCATGGATGCATCAGTGGTGGGGTGGGGAGTGCATCTTGGAAGGCTCATAACTCAGGGCCTCTGGTCCCAAGCGGAACTCACGCTCCACATCAGTTCGTCTCGCTTGCTAGACCTTCCAAGTCCACCTGAAGTGGAGATGTGTATCAATGATAGACAATACAGCAGTGGTGTTTGATATAAACCTACAGTGGAGCACAGTCCTCTCTCCTATGCCAGGAAGCTCTGTATAACACTCCTGGAGGCATCCTACCTCCCAGGTTCTCAGAATGAGTTGGTGGACCATCTTAGCAGATCCTTTCACAACCAGGAGTGGTCCATCCACTTGGACATTGTGAACAACATCTTGCAGTGGTGGGGAGTTCCCCAGAAAGATTTGTTTGTGATGAGGCACAACAGGAAGCATCTGTAGTTCTGCTCCTTCCTGAATAAAGCTGGGGCTCAATCGTGGATGCATTCCTCCTTCCCTGGAAGGGCTCTCTCTTCTATGCATTTCAACCCATTCCACTCATTCACAAGGTGCTGCACAAAGTGAGGAGAGATGGATGTTCTGTGATATAAATAGCTCCAGCCTGGCCCCATCAACATTGGTACACCATGCTCCTGGAATTGTCAGTGGAAGCTCTGGTTCTTCTTCGAGTGCTTGCTCATATCCATTCCAATTAGGTGTGTGCGCGCCGCGTGCACGTTCGTTGGAGACTTTTTACCCTAGCAACATTTGGTGGGCCGGCAGGTCGCCCCCTGGAGTGGCGCCGGCATGGTGCCTGATATATACCCCTGCTGGCCCGCCCACTCCTCAGTTCCTTCTTACCGCCCGTGTCGGTCGTTGGAACTGTGGAGCACGGCTAGCTGTTCTCCACCTCCCTAGCGTTTCACTCCTGTGTAGTATCGTGTATATAGTTCTTTTATTGTAGTTGTAGTTAGTGTTTAAAATTAGTAATTTACAGTTCTGTATATAGTTATAGAGGATCGGGGGTTCACCCCTTTTCCTCCCCCCGGTACCGGGGCCCATGCCCGGTTCACCGGGTTTCAAACCTTGTGCGGCCTGTCATCGGCCAACGCCCACAGGAGACCCGCACAACTCCTGTCTGAGGTGCCTAGGCGAGTCCCACCTTGCGGACAAGTGCCGGATCTGCAAGGGGTTTAAGCCCCGGACAAAGAAAGAGCGGGACAGTCGCTTAAAGCAGCTCTTGATGGAGGCAGCGCTGACTCCCCCATCGTCGGCACCGACTCCGGCACCAGGACCAAGCGTTTCCTCCTCTCCGGACCGCCCGGCACCAACAAGGGTTTCGCTTCCCCGCCCTTCACCGGCCCAACACCCCAGCCGGCACTGCTCCCTCTCCCCGAGGAGCAAGAAGCACAAGGCTCCTGCGGCACCTACAACTGCACCACAGTCGTAGCGTACTTCCAAACCAGACCGCCTGGCACCGTCATCTGCTGCGGCACCGAGTATCGCTGCACCATCGATTCCAGCTCCTCAGGAGCCGTTGAGTCCGGTGCCTCTCAGCTCCCCAGCACGACCTGCGGTTGAGCTCGTCGCGCCCTCCACACCGGAGACCTTCTCCGTGGCACGCGACCTCATCGCTCTCACAGAGCCCGAACTGCCCCAACCCCCGGCACCGCCGGTGCGGGTTATTCAGTCGATGGGCAAGCCCACCATGGTGCGGCCGCGTTCGCCGGGCACTACCGAGCACCGTCGGTCCCGCTCCAGATCGAGAGACTACTCTCAGCATCGTCGCTCAAGATCCCGGCGCCGCTCACAGTCCCGGTACCATTCCCCGCGGCACCGGTCGTACTCGCAGCACCGCTC
The DNA here is from genome assembly GCF_025201925.1 of Gopherus flavomarginatus. Taxonomy (NCBI): domain Eukaryota; kingdom Metazoa; phylum Chordata; order Testudines; family Testudinidae; genus Gopherus; species Gopherus flavomarginatus. The sequence continues at coordinate 26,497,857 of NC_066626.1, forward strand.
GAGATCCCGGTCGCCGTCGTACTACTCTTGGCACCGGTCCAGATCGCGGCACCAATGCTCCTACCACAGCCATTCCCGGCATGACAGCACATGGCACCGGTCGACCTCCCGGCACCGAGCTGGTAGCAGGTCCCGGTCCCTATCGAGATACCACCACGACTCCCGGTACCGCTCACCGGCACTGTGTAGAGGCGAAATCTATGGGTGCAGAGGCCTGGCACAGTCATCGTCAGCTCCTCCGTGGCGTTCACGTCACTCGTCCTCCTCTCCACAGGCGGACGGCGCCTCCTACGGGGGTTCTGATGCACAGGCCCACCTGGACCATGGACCACCGCAGTGGTCCTTTTGGACGCCTTGGGCCTACCACCAAACCCAGGGCGAGCCATTGGGCCCAGCACGCTCCAACCATTCGGAGCACCGTGCACCAGAGGCCACAGTCAGCCGGCCTCCCCCCCTTGGGTACGGAGGAAGACCCTGCGCATCCCCTGGCACAGCAGGATGTCCCAGAGATGGAGATCCCTCAGGACGAGGCTTCCGTACAAGAACCACTCCTCTCTGGGGTATCTTCTTCCTCTTCCCTGGATGAGGCGGTAGCGGGCACATCATCATCGGAGCCCCCGCCGATTGATCTCCGGGCACATCAGGACCTTCTGCGGCGCGTTGCCCAAAATTTAAACCTTCCTGTAGAGGAAGTTCCTGAAGTGGAGGACCCGGTGGTCAGCATACTCTCTGCAGAAGCACCGACCAGGGTGGCCCTCCCCTTCATCAAATCCATCCAGGCAAAGGCGGACACTATATGGCAGTCTCCGGCCTCCATCCCACCCACAGCCCGCGGAGTGGAAAGAAAATATATGGTGCCATCCAAGGGGTATGAGTACCTCTACGTACACCCCGCCCCCTGCTCGTTGGTGGTACAATCAGTTAACGAGTGGGAGCGCCACGGCCAGCAAGCTCCTGCGCCAAAATCCAGAGAAGCTAGGCGCATGGACTTGCTGGGCAGCAAGATTTACTCTGCGGGAGGCCTTCAGCGCTGTGTGGCGAACCAGCAGGCCCTCTTGAGCCGATACAGCTACAACACCTGGGAGGCTGTCGGCAAGTTCACTGAATTAGTTCCCCAGGACTCACGCCAGGAATTTTCAGCTCTCCTGGAAGAGGGGAAGAGGGTCGCTAGGACCACACTGCAAGCATCCTTAGATGCCGCAGATTCGGCAGCCAGAACGCTGGCATCTGGTGTAGCCATGCGTCGAATATCGTGGCTTCAGGCTTCCGAACTACCGCCCGAGTTGCAGTATACAATCCAAGACCTGCCATTCGACGGGCAGGGTCTTTTCTCTGAGAAAACAGATCCCAGACTACAGAGTCTGAAGGATACCCGGGTTATCATGCGTTCACTGGGAATGCACACACCTCAGACTCAGAGACGGCCATTCCGCCCACAACCTTAGCGCCCTTACCCCCCGCCTCGACCCAGACAGGATTTTACCCGGAGACGAGGCCGCCCGAACTGCAGACGTCAGTCGGGTCCTCAAGGGGGTAACAATTTTGGGTCTGCCAAACCACCGCAGGGACCCAAAGCAAACTTTTGAGGGTGCGCCCGAGAGCAGTATACCAATCCCCTCCCTGGATCCTCTTCATTTTCTCAACCGCCTCCACCCCTTCCTGCCGGCGTGGTCCCAACTGGCCTCGGACCGTTGGGTCCTACACACGGTGGAGTTTGGATACTGTCTTCAGTTTATTTCTCCACCCCCCTCCCATCCTCCCTCCTCGTCCCTCTTCAGGGACCCCTCTCATGAGCAACTTATCATCCAGGAGATTCGCAAGCTCCTATTCAGCGGAGCTATAGAAGAGGTGCCGGAAGAGTTAAGGGGCAAGGGGTTTTATTCCCGGTATTTCAGGGAGCTGTTTGTGAGTCTAGGCTTGACCATCAACCCAGACAAGTCCACTCTGGTGCCTACACAGAGTTTAGAGTTCATCGGGGCAATGCTGGACTCCAACCTTGCGACAGCCAGTTTACCCCTGCACCAGTTCCAAGCCATAGTTTCCCTGGTCAAAAGTCTACAAGCCTTTCCGACCACTTCTGCTCGAACGTGCCTCGCTCTCCTGGGGCACATGGCGGCATGCACCTTCGTCATGAGGCATGCAAGACTGCGCATGCGCCCGCTGCAGACCTGGCTCGCGTCGGTCTATCAGCCAGGCAGGGAAGCCATAGACACAATCATAACGATTCCACCGAATGTTCTAGATTCCCTCGGCTGGTGGACAACGTCCTCCCAAGTGTGTGTGGGCCTACCGTTTCACCTCCCCCCCCAGCCCTCCGTGTCCCTGACAACGGACGCATCCTCGCTGGGCTTGGGTGCCCACTTGGGGACCCTGCGCACACAGGGTCTCTGGTTGCCAAGGGAGCTAACGCTCCACATCAATGTGCGCGAGCTGCGGGCAGTCCGATTGGCATGCCAAATGTTTCAACGCCATTTACACGGCCGTTGTGTTGCGGTGTTCACAGACAACACAACGGCCATGTATTACATCAACAAGCAGGGCGGGACTCGGTCCTCCCCTCTGTGTCAGGAAGCAATACGCCTGTGGGACTTTTGTATAGCCCACTCTATACATCTAGTGGCCTCCTTTCTCCCGGGAGTATGGAACAACCTCGCGGATCACCTGAGCAGATCCTTTCTATCCCACGAATGGTCCATCCGTCCGGACGTCCTTTATTCAATTTTCCGGAGGTGGGGGTTTCCCCGCATAGACCCGTTTGCCTCCAGATCGAACAGGAAATGCCAGGTGTTCTGCTTTCTACAGGGTCGCTCCCCGGGCTCCCTGTCGGACATGTTCCTGATCCTGTGGATGGGACGTCCTTGTTACGCCTTTCCACCCTTTCCTCTCGTCCACCGAGCCCTGATCAAGCTCCAGAGAGACAGAGCCCACCTCATCCTGATCGCTCTGGCTTGGCCACGGCAGCCCTGGTACACCATGCTGCTCGACCTGTCCCTGGAAGACTCAATTCCCCTGCCTCTTTGGCCGGATCTGATCACGCAGGACTTCGGCAGGATGTGCCATCCGGACCTACAGTACCTCCATCTGACTGCATGGCTCCTGGCTGGTTAAGCCAGTCGGAGTTGCGCTGTTCCGCAGTAGTACAGCAAGTGTTGCTGGGCAGCAGGAAGCCTTCCATGCGTTCAACCTACCTCGCGAAATGGAAGCGCTTCTGCCACTGGTGCAACCAGCACGGCCATTCTCCACATTCCGTATTAGTCCCCGCTATTCTAGACTATGTGTGGTCTCTCAAGCAGCAGGGATTGGCGATCTCCTCTCTACGAGTACATCTCGCGGCTATATCCACCTTCCATCCGGGCGAGGCTGGCAAGTCAGTTTTTTTCCCACCCTGTGGTGTCAAGATTCATAAAGGGCTTGGAGTGACTATACCCTCAGGTCAAACGGCCTACCCCTACTTGGGACCTGAACCTTGTCTTAACCAGGCTCATGGCACCCCCCTTCGAACCTTTAGCCACATGCTCGCTGCTGTACCTGTCCTGGAAAGTGGCCTTCCTAGTCGCTATCACCTCGGCTAGACGAATCTCGGAGCTTCGGGCACTGACTGTGGACCCTCCATATACTGTATTCTATAAGGACAAGGTACAGCTGCGACCACACCTGGCGTTCCTCCCTAAGGTCGTCTCCGCCTTTCATGTTAACCAGGACATCTTCCTGCCAGTCTTTTGCCCAAAGCCGCATTGCTCCAGACGGGAGCAACAGCTCCATTCTTTAGATGTCCGAAGGGCTCTCACCTTCTACATTGAGAGGACCAAATCCTTCCGCCGTTCACCTCAATTGTTTGTGGCAGTGGCGGAACGCATGAAGGGCATGGCAATCTCCTCCCAGCATATCACATCCTGGGTAACATCCTGCATTCGGGCATGTTACGACTTGGCCCATGTTCCGACGGGTCCTCTTACCGCCCATTCTACCCGGGCTCAAGCTTCATCTGCTGCGTTTTTGGCCCATGTTCCCATACAGGAAATCTGCCGCGCGGCCACCTGGTCTTCCGTACACACCTTTGCATCACACTATGCACTGGTCCAGCAGGCTGGAGACGATGCCGCCTTTGGCGCAGCGGTTTTACATTCTGCAACGTCTCGCTCCAACCCCACCGCCTCGGTAAGGCTTGGGAATCACCTAATTGGAATGGATATGAGCAAGCACTCGAAGAAGAAAAGACGGTTACTCATCTTTGTAACTGTTGTTCTTCGAGATGTGTTGCTCATATCCATTCCACACCCGCCCTCCTTCCCCACTGTCGGAGTAGCTGGCAAGAAGGAACTGAGGAGCGGGCGGGCCAGCAGGGGTATATATCAGGCGCCATATCAGCACCACTCCAGGGGGCGACCTGCCGGCCCACCGAGTGTTGCTAGGGTAAAAAGTCTCCGACAAACGTGCACGCGGCGTGTGCACACCTAATTGGAATGGATATGAGCAACACATCTCGAAGAACAACAGTTACAAAGGTGAGTAACCATCTTTTACCCTGCCTCTTCTTCCAGACCTAATCACCCAAGATCATGGCCGCCTTCAGCATCGCAACCTTGAGTCTCTCGACCTCACGGCTTGGAAGGTTCTTGGCTAAACCCATTGGAGCTCACTTGCTCGGTTCCTCTTAGGGAGGTCTTTTTTGGCGGTAGGAAGCCATCCACTAGGGCCACCTACTTAGCCAAGTGGAAGAGATTTGTGATTTGGTCCTTACAGAAGCACACTTCTTCTCTGCACTCATCAGTACCCTTTATCTTGGACTATCTCTTGCACCTGAAGCAGCAAGGTCTCTTGGTGTCGTCAATAAAGGTTCACTTGGCTGCCATTTGTGCATTTCACCCAGTGGTTGCCAGCTGATCAGTCTTTGCTAACCCAATGGTCGGCTGATTTTATTAAAGGACTTGACAGGTTATATCCTCAAGTATGACAACCGATCCCTGCATGGGACCTCAACCTGGTGCTTTCGAGAGTAATGCCCCCCCCTTTGAGCCCCTAGAGACATTCTTACTACTCTGTCATGGAAAGTGGCATTTTTGGTGGCAATCACTTCAGTTAGGAAGGTGTCTGAGCTTAAAGCCCTAACAGCCGAACCTCCTTACACAATCTTCTGTAAGGACAAGCTGCAGCTTCAGCCTCATCCAGCCTTTCTTCCTAAGGTCATCTCTCAGTTTCATGCCAATCAGGACATTTCCCCCTCCCTTTTTTTTTTTTTTTTACTTTAAGCCACATGCTAACAGCTAGGAACAAAAGCTCCATTCCCTGGACATTTGGTGGGCGTGGGCCTTTTATATCGAATGGACGAAGGCATTTTGGAAATCGAACCAACTGTTTGTCACAGTAGTGGACAGGATGAATGACCTCCCAGTGTCTTCCCAAAGAATTTTATCATGGATCATGTCCTATATCTGGGCATGCTATGATTTGGCAAAGATATCTGTCCCTGCACTGACAGTGCACTCCACAAGGGTGCAGGCCTCCTCAGCGGCATTCCTGGTGCAGGTCCTGATCCAGGAGATCTGCAGGGCTGTGACATGGTCATCAGTCCACACCTTCACTTCTCACTATTCCATTACTCAGCAGGCCAGAGACAATGCTGCATTTGGCAGAGCAGTGCTTCAGTCAGAAAATCCATGATACTGCTTGAGAGTAACCTACTGGGAATCAACATGAGCAAGCACTCAAAGAATTAAAAATGGTTACCTACCTTTCGTAACTGATGTTCTTTGAGACATGTTGCTCATGTTCATTCCAAGACCCGTCCACCTATCCCTCTATCAGAGTAATCCATCAAGAAGGAACTGAAGAGGTCCTCTATATGGTGCCATGAAGGTGCAACTTCAGAGGGCGTCTAAACCAACCAAATAGATAACGCTAGGGGAAAACCTTCAGGCAACTGTGCATGTGGCATGCACACATCTACTTGGAATTGACAAAAGCAACACATCTTGAAGAACAACATTATGAAAGATAGGTAACTGTTTTTTACTGAAGCTTCCTATCAGAGTGTGACATTCCCCAGGGTATAATCTGGACTGTTGAACAGCTGTGTTCCTTCAGTTCCCCAGCCTTGGGTACCTTTTCTCTGCTTCTCTGGGTGGTCTGCTCACACACAGCCTCCAGCATGTAAATAACTCCCAGTTATCCTGTATGAGTGCTATAATCAGCCACTCTTGAATTACACTGAAGAGCAAAACCAGAAAATTCACAGTCTCCGACTTTTCTCCAGAAATGTGGGTTTTACTGCCCAGCCGCCTCCTGAGCAACACAAGCAAACATAAAAGTCCATCATTTTATTAATAGAAAATGATATCCACAAATCCTGTTATCTCACATGGCGTTTCCCCAAACACACTAGTTTAGATCAAACAATAAAACAAATTTATTAACTACAGAAAGATAGATTTTAAGTCATTACAAGTAATGAGACGTAAAAGTCAGAATTGGTTACAAGAAAATAAAAGTAAAATGCAACTAATACCTAACTTAACATGCTAAGTGAATTCAAAACAAAAGTCTCTCTCACCACACACTTCAGTAGTCTTACTGGCTTAATTCCTTTCATACAGGATCCCTCCCTCAGTCCAGAGCTATTTCTTTGTTCCTCAGGTGTTGTGGCTGCTGTGAGTAGAAAGAAAGGGAGGAATAACTTGGGGCATCTGTTCCCCATTCTTACACTTTGAGAATCATCTTCCTCTTTGACAATCATCTTCAGCTGGAGTTCAGGAGACAGAAAGTCTGCGGGGATGGGAACCTCCAGCTGTTTCTTTGCCAAGATGTAAATTTCTCGCTCACACTCTTTTTCCTGCTAAGGAATGGCCACTTAACCAGGTGATGGTCCTTTTGATTTTCTTGACACCTGGCTGAGGCATCAGTTTGCCTTTTGTCTCTGAGGAACTGGTTTGTGGCTGCTTTTCTTGGAACATGTCTCAGTAATGTCATACAGTAGAACTTTATAACTTTATATATAATATTTGCCACACATATTTTACCAGAACAATAATGATCAACAAATTATGAGTTTTCAAATGATACCTCCCAAGGCATTCTTTGTACAAAATGTATGATAGTTTTGTAAAAGGAGTGAACATACAGGTACATACTGTCACACCAAGGAACAGCTGTATACGTCATAAATGTCTACAGACAAACTGTAGGTTAGCTAAAAAAAAACAAAAACAAAAAACCAATGGGCCAGGTCCTAGGCCTGTGGTATGTAATGGACGTATGCTTCTTTACACCAACTGAGGATCTGACTTAGTACGATTTTGAGGGGAATAGTTGTAAAATACCACCTACTGACTGTCTAGCTATTACTTGAAAATACATGGATCACTTTTGTCCATTTTTATTTTATTTTGCAATTGTCCATTGTTTTTTAAAATTATAGGGCCACATTTTCAGTAGTCTTCAAGCTAATGCACAAATGCACAAAAATGTGTGTGCAATTATTTTCAGTTCTTAAAAAAAAAAAATTGTCCCTGCAGATAGATCTTTATGTGTGAAAAGCAGATAAAAACTAACTGCTTTATTTGTGTACACAAATATCTATTTGCATGTGTAAATCACCTGTGAAGATAATCTTGTAAATGCAAAATATTTTTAGGCACAAAATCTATAGTGGCTTTTAAAAAATTGGCTCAAAGTGTCTAATATTTGTAGGTGTATATTGCCTCAGCCATCTCATATTCTGGATATATGATGAACATGAATATATGCAATGATATTTTTGTTGTTTTTTTTTTTAAAATTGCCGGTTATTCCAGGAAATATTGCAAAAATTGTTCTAAGTCAGTTGATGCTGTTTTAGCCAATCAAGATTGACAAAAATAGAAGCATATAATGAAATCTATGGTAGCAGACATTTAAAAAGTTAACATTTTCTGACAAACTGTTATTTGGTATACTGCAGTTTTCTCTATTTTGGCACATGTTGGGGTTTTAATGGCAACTCTGGTCTGAGTGTATGTGCATAGGTATTGAGATATATTCATACACAGTATAATTGTGATACATTTAATTTACTAATTTATTTTATTTAGAGTGGCAAAAGTTGTTGCCCCCAAAAAGATAAAGCTAAATCAGGCTGAAGGGGAACTGAAGATTGCAATGGATGGTTTGAGAAAAAAACAAGCAGCCCTAAAGGAAGTTCAGGACAAATTGGCTATACTCCAACAAACTTTGGAATCAAAGAATCAGGAGAAGGCTGATCTGGAGAATCAGGTATATAATAGACGTAGATAAAACTATTGCTAATACTGGGGCATTGAAAAAGTTGTTTAAAAATAAGAGGGTTTGCCCACCACATTTCTGCTTTTAATCTTCAACCCTGCCACAGTTTAAACAAAACTCCCAGTTTTAGGCTACCATCATTTTTGTTCACTCTCATATTGGTTATTAAACCATAGTGTAGGCGTGGCTTGGAGAATAAGTATGTGATAATTATGAGACTCATAAATGCAAAATATCACATTATATTATATCCTGTTTATCTCCAGTCATATCTGACTTGAGAATACAGAAATGAAAACATCAGGTGATCTAGAAAGGAAATCATTAGGTGATAAATTTTTCAACACTGCCCTGGCAATTTTACTTTACATTAACCTGGACTGACCACCTCTAGACTGAGGTGAGTATAGTTAACTATTCATAGTTATTCAGCATTGCAAGTTAATGTCATATGTGGTTGTGGGTTTTGTGAATTCATTGCTTGTCCACTAATGTCACTAAACAGACATCAGATATAGAAACTGGTAATGTTTAGAATGCAGTACTCTTTTGTCTAGTAAGACCAAATTCTAAAGCTTGGTTTCTTTCCCTTTTCAGTAATTCAATACTTTACAAAATTATCTGTCCTCACTTTAAAAAAGAAGTTTACATGCGTATTTTTAAACAACAGCACAAAAGTTCTTCAAGTAGATGTAGCCATATAGTCCATGTAGGTGTATGTATGCCCAGCACATTGAAGCCACTGAAGAAGTTTTCCTAGCAGTATCCATAGGGGCAACATTCACACCTTGTGGCTGTACCCCCTCCTCTCGCTATATAAGGATGGCACTGCCCTGACCCCTCTCAGTTCCTTCTGACTGCCCGTGGCTAGAGTCAGAGCTTGGTGTGTTGTTTTTACTTCAAGTGTTCAGTCTCCGTTTTCTGAGGTGGTTTTGTTTGTTTGTTTGTTTTCCTCTAGATCAGGGGTCAGCAACCTTTCAGAAGTGGTGTGCCGAGTCTTCATTTATTTACTCTAATTTAAGGTTTCGCGTGCCAGTAATACATTTTAACGTTTTTAGAAGGTCTTTTTCTATAAGTCTATAATATATAACTAAACTATTGTTGTATGTAAAGTAAATAAGGTTTTTAAAATATTTAAGAAGTTTCATTTAAAATTAAATTAAAATGCAGAGCCCCCCGGACCCAAGCCAGGCCCCAGGCAGTGTGAGCGCCACTGAAAATCAGTTTGTGTGCTGCCTTCGGCACACGTGTCATAGGTTGCCTTGCCCTGCTCTAGATATTAGTTAGTTAGAAGCATCTTAGGTTTAGTTTAGTGTTAGAGTAGTTGACTGCCCTGTGTGATGACCTCACCATGGTTCAGCCATTGTCTGTTGTTTGGGGGACGGGGAATCCCTAGTACTGATCCACATACAAGGTGCTTGTTGTGTCTTGGTGAGGAACACATTAAGGAGCAGTGCTCAATCTGTAAGTCATTCTAGAAGAGGATTCAGGTGGCAAGAGACTTCTGGCTGAAGCAGCACCTTCTGGAGCAGGCTGTGAGGCTTGCTTCAGTACTGAGGCCCTTGTCTGATTGGCAATTGCCTTTGGAACGGACAAGTGTTGTCGCTGTATGTTCAGACCGTGCTGTCTCTCGCAAGAGGAAGAAGAGTCATTTCCTCTTCTCTAGTGCAGTGAGGAAGAGGTTCCAAAATCTAATTGGAACTGTTCCAGGCCTTGGAGAGATTCTTCCTCATATTTTAAGAGGAGGTACCATACACCTTCCAGTGCAAGGGTGGTTTGCCTAACCACTTTCCAGTACTGCACCGAGATCAACGAGGGCCCGTAAGGATAAAGAGTCCAAAAGGCGGGACTTGATGTGGAGGAAGATTTATACCTCTTCCCTGCAGATGCACAGGTGTTGCTCTCTAAATACTCTTTATTAATTGAATAGCCACATCTAAGTTTGCGGACACTTTACCAGATGCCTCCAGGGAAGAGTTTAAGGTATTTGTTGCAAAAGGCTATATGGTAGCCAAGACTCTGTTACAGTCAGCTCTGAATGTGGCGGATGCCTTGACCAGAATTCTGGCATCAGTTGTGACCATGTGCAGGGCCTCATGGCTGTAGATTTCAGGTATTGTGCCCAATGTGCAGCAGATCATTGAGGACTGACTTTTTATTATAAGATTTTGTTTTTTAAAAAGACCGACAAGACCCTGCACTCTTTTAAGGATTCCTGAGCTACTTTGTTTATACTCAGCTGTACAGAGACCCCACTATAGTGGTCATCAGCAACAGCAGTGATACCACTCACAGCACTTCTCTGGGCAGTTGCCCTTTCCTGTAAGGCAGCAGGACTGCCTCAGGAAGTGGCATAGATCCCAGAGGTAAAAGGCCTCTGGTTCTGGATTTAACCAGCAGGTTCATCCTCCCCCAGCATTCAGCAAGCAGCCATTTTGACTTGTGTGTCCCAGGCAGTGATCCAGTGGTGACCTCCTCATCTTTGGCTGGCTTGTTTTTACAGTGTTTGGGACTCAGTTGCCATAGACAGGTGGATCCTAAGCACCACCAGATTAGGTTATGCCAGACTATTCTTCTCCATCCCTCCTCCCCATCTCCTATCTCATCCCTCTTCAGGAGCGCTCTCATGAGACACTGCTCTTCAAGCAAGTTCAGTCTCTACTGGCTTTGGGGGCTGTACAGGAGGTTCCACTGAAGCATTGGGGACAGATTCTACTCCCGCTATTTTCTGGTTCCCAAACCCAAGGGACGATTGGGACCTATTCTTAATGTCCTTGACCTCAACGAAGTCATCAGATACATGAGATTCTGGATGGTCACACTAGCAACTCTTCTCCTGCATTAAATCATAATGGCTGGACTGCTACCCTGGGCCTTCAGGAATCAGGATGCTTATTTCCATGTATCAATTCTCCTGCCCCACAAGAGGTTTCTCCAGTTTGTCATGGCAGACAGGCAGTATCAGGTCACCACACTCCCTTTTGTCTTCCACTCCCTGGTACTAAGTGCATGATTGTAGTGACAGTGTACCTCAGGAAGAAGGGAATTAATATCTTCCCATGTCTGGACAACTGGTTATGATGGGAAAAGTTCAGAGTAGAAGTCCTCTCTCATGTTCAGTTCATGTTATGCTTACTAGACCATCTAGGTCTTCTCCTAAACAATGAAAAGTCAACACTAGTCCCAAATCAAAGGATCAGGTTCATTGGGATCCTGATAGACGCTATGAGTTTGAGAGTACTTCTGCTGACTGACTGATTCCATGCGATTCACCTTCTATGTCTGGAATTGCAGTGTCTACCCTCAGCCACAGCCCGTGTGTGCCTGAGGCTGCTAGTTCATGTGGCTGCATGCACACAGATTGTCCAATTTGCCAGACTGTGTCTCTACAAATGTGGCTGAAGTTGGTCTGTCATCTGAATTGTCATGTCTTGGACACACTGTCTGACTTCCTCCACTGATCCTGGACTCCTTATGCTGATGGACGGTTCAGGGCAATGTATCCAGGACATGCCCTTTGCTTGGTCTCCAGCAATCAGGACTGTTGTCACTGATGCCTTCTTAGTAGGTTGGGGAGCTCACCTGGAGTTGCTGAAAGTTCAAACTCTGTGGGCAGAACATGAAGCTTCTCTTTATATTAATGTTCTGGAAGTTTGTGCTATCTACAATGCCTGACAGGCCTTTCGAGATCATGTCAGGGACTCAGGACTTTACTGACAATACTACCATGATGTATTATGTGAACAGATATGGGGAGCATACGCCAAAGTACTGTGTCATGAGGCAGTCAGGTTCTGGCAGTGTTTTACTGGGGAAAACATTATGCCGGTGACTGATCATTTACCTGGGATCCAAAATCATCTAGCAGATCACCTCAGCAGAAATTTCTCCCTGAATCATGATTAGTCTCTGAAGCCCATAGAAAGGAACAATGAGTTGCACACATACAGAATGGGAAATGACTGCCTTGGAAGGAGTACTGCACAAAGGGATGGGGAGGGGTAATAGTGTATCACAAGCTAAATATGCGTCAATAGTGTAACACTGTTGCAAAAAAAGAAAACATCATTCTGGGATGTATTAGTAGGAGTATTGTAAGCAAGACACAATGCATAATTCTTCCATTCTTCTTTGAGTGCCAGTCCCTAAGTGGATTCCAAACATGAGTGCGCATGTGCTGTAGCCAGAACTGTTCATAGTAGTGTCCGTTGATCCACGCATACATCATGCATCGGCCATGAGGCTTAAAGAGGCTGCACGAGTTGATGTCGCTCCAGTTCCCTCTTACCAGTGCATGACCAGAGCTGGAACCCTCTGTTCTTCCATGCTCTTAGCCACCTACGAGTATTGTGTTCAAACCTTTCATTGTATTTATTTTCTTATCTAGTTAGTTAGTTGTCCGTTATTCATCATTGTTAGTTAGGTTCTCTCCGTGGATTTTCCTTCTTGGGGACTTCCCCTCACTTCTGGCATTGGGGACTATGCCCCATCAAATCAGTTTAAAAAACTGTGCCTTGTGTCCTTGCTCCTTCTCAGTGAGCGACGAACACACCCATTGCTTGTACTGCCTGGGTGACGCCCATATAAGTTCCTGCTGCTCCATCTACCACTCATTCTCATCGCAGACTTGAACAGCTTGTGAACTTCTCTTCTGTAATTTTTTAATGGAGGAGGCAATGCGCCCATGTATGCAACTGGACTCTGCTCTGACAGAACCACCGGAGCAGCGCCCATCACCGGCAGTGAGCGCTACATCCACTTAAGCCCCATTGCATGCACAAGAAGCATGGGCACAAAGGCATCTCCCTGATGGGAACTGCCTCAGAACTCGGAATTATCTCCTTGAGCTGTGATAGGTTGGGTGAGAAGTTGCACATCACAACAGAAGATTCAGCTTCGACTTCAGTTCCAGTCCTGAAGAGAGCGCCCATGGAGCACCACATCAAATGCTGTCACTCACCATCAGCCTCACCTTCTATCCCAAAATCGGGGCCTTCTGCTTCACTCCTAGCACCATCAACTCCACTGGGACCCTTGGACTTGACTCACGTAGTTCCACGCACTCCGGGCTGTTTATCACCTTTGATTCCATTGTCAGAGCTTATGTTGCCCTTTGTAGGCATTCCACCATGCACTGGACCTCCGACTGGCTCCAGACTTCTTTCTCCAGCCGATGAACTCCTCATCCTTCATCATTCTCTTCTGGCTTCAGTGACAGACAAGCCCCTTTTGCTCATCAACTGCCGTGCTGCTCCACGCCTGCCACTGTCAGTCCTGCCAGCGCCAATGGCTCCTCCTTTCCTGGACCCTTCAGAGTCTGACTGGTCTTCCAACCTGGACACAGTCCTTTCCCTGGCTCACTCCTATACAGCCTAGATCCTCTACACTGGCCTTATCCTCCAGATTGTGGTCCTGTGGCTGATCTATCCAGTATCCACGGGCACTGCTGATGCATGGTGACCCCTACTCCTGGCCTTATTGGCCCTCAGGGAATCCCTACCATCATCGCAGTATGCATCATCTGCATCGCTCAGCTCCTGCTCCTACCAACACCCTCTGGACACTCACGCTCCATCTTCCCCGGCTGCACCATTGGAACCAATCGTCCCTACAGGCTCCTTGTCATCACCGGACAGCAGGGGCGGTTCCAGGCACCAGGGTGCTGGTTGCTGTGAGGGCAGCAATCAGGCAGCCTTCGGCAGCATGCCTGCGGGAGGTCCGCCAGTCCCACGGCTTTGGTGGCAATTTGGTGGCGGGTACGCCGAAGGCACGGGACCAGCAGATCACCCGCAGAAATGCCACTGAATCTGCGTGACCAGTGGACTGCCCACAGGCATGCCACCAAAGGCCACCTAACTGCCATGCTTGGGGCGGCAAAAAACATAGAGCCGCCCCTGCCGGACAGTGCCCTTATTCACCTTTCCTGTCACCATCAGATGACCATGCACAGTGTCAGTTCCTGCTCCGTTGCATGGCTACTGCTCTCAGTCTTCTAGTGGATGATATTCAGGACCTCACGACCAATTCCTGGACATCCTTCAACCTCCTGGACCCTCTTGTACAGCCTTATCCATCCACAGTACAAGCGGGCCATGCAATGTGGCACACGCCACCATCCTGTACCCCTACACCAAAAAGGGAAGAACGTCAGTTTGTCGTTCCCTCTAAGGGCACTGATTTTATTTTTACCTACCCACCACCTAACTCCCTGAACGTGCCCATCAAGAACATTTCAAATCTACCCCCTACGATGCGCTGCCAAAAAAGACGACTTGATGGGTTGCAAGGTTTATTCTCAGCATGATTACAGTTCTGCATTGCCAGCTACCAGGTTGTTTTGCCAAATATGACTTCCTGTCCTACTCTAAGCTGGCAGACTTCCAGGACACTCTCCCACCAGAGTGACAGCAGGAGTTCTAACACCTGCTAGACGAGGGCAAACTGGTAGTCAAGGTTGCTCTCCAGGCCATGATTGATACAGCGGACACTGCATCTCACTCCTTGCTGTCAGCATAGTTCTCTGTCATGACTCTTGGCTCCAGTCTAGCAGCTTACACAAAGTGGCGTAGATGACCTTCAAGGACTTCCCTTTCAATAACAACAAATTGTTCAGTAACAAAACAGATGAGTCCTTTCACTCCCTTAAAGACTTTTGAGCTACTCTCCCTTTTCTGGGCATCTATACCACACCTGCCAACACCAACATCTATCCCTTCCACCCTCGCCCTCAGACCACTTACTAACGGTAACCCCAGCAACCACTTGACCCACCTTATTGCCTCCCTTGCTCCCAGTGACCCTGACATTCCTCTTCTGCCGCCTCTGCCACCTTCACCTCTCACCAACCGTTGAAACAACCCTTTTGACTTTTCCCTCGAGATCCATGAATCGTTCCTGGCCCCTCCAGCTATACCACAACTTGTCTTCAGTGCTCCTCTTGCCCTTTTTGCCCACAATTAGGGCAGAATCACCTCTGATGGTTGGGTATTGGACATCATCCATCAGCTCTACCTCATCAAATTCCTTTCCTACCCTCCTCGCCACCTACCCAGTGGCCACCCTCCAAACCTTTCTCAAGACCATCTCCTCCACAACGAAGCCACCGCACTCCACCACAAGGGTGCCATAGAACCTGTTCCATGACGCTACCATGGTCGTGGCTTTTATTCCCCCTATTTCTTCATTCTGAACAAAGGGTGTGGTCTTTTCCTCCTCTTGGACCTCCGCTCCCTTAACAAGTTTATTCACAACTTTCATTTCCAGATGGTTACGCCTCCCTCATTATCCCCTCCGTCCCCCATGTCTCTCCATATGAAAGATGTATACTTTCACATAGACCTCCACTGTGCTCATCACAGATTCCTTCACTTCATAGTGGGTGGTGCCCATTATCAATTCTGCATCCTTTCCTTTGGGATCGCTGCTGCCCCACCTCCCCTTCTCCCCCCCGCTCTGTGTTTTCACTTTGATCTTTGTGGTTGTGGTGGCCCACGTGCGCTGACTGGTCCCTACCCTTTTTCTTTACTTGAACAACTGGCTTCTCATGGCACCTTCTTGCTCTTGCCTCCTTGCCACCATACGGACTCTGTGCATCTTCCTCCACAGTGGGGTATTTGCATCAATGAGGAAAAGTCGATCCTCATCCCTACCCGCACACTTACTTTTATAGGGGCACACCTAGACTCTCTTGCAGCCCATGTCTTTCTCCCCAAGGATAGCTTCGCTGCCCTCATTTCCCTTATTGCAACACTCCGACACCGTCCACCCACACGCGTCTGTCAGTGCCTCTTCCTCCTGGGCCACATGGCGGCCTGCACTGCTGTTATGCTGTACGCCCACCTCCATATGCGTTGCCTTCAACACTGGCTCCACAATGTTTATGATCTGCAGTTGGACCACCTAAACAAATTGCTTGTCCTTCCCTCACCTGGTAGTGCGATCCATCCATAGTCCTAGCAGGCATACCGTTTGCATCCCCCACACCCACCATCACCCTTACTACAGATGCTTCTTTGATGGGCTGGGGTGCCCATCTCAGCAATCACATGCCACAGGGCCTTTGGTCACAATGGAAAGTCTGTCTTGCCTGTCAAGCCTTTCTACTCTCCTTCCACTCCCACCATATTCAAATACTGTCAGACAACATGACAGAGGTCATATACATCAACAAGCAGGGGGGAGCCTGGTCCCCTGATCTTTGTACAGAAGCCATCCGCCTTTGGAACTGGTGCCTTCGACACAAGATCATCTTACGGGCTTACCTTCTGGGCACCAACAATTCTCTGGAGGACAAACTGAGACGATCCTTCCACACAAACCACAAGAGGGAGCTCCACAACCCCACTCTCCAGTCTCTCTTTCATCAGTGGGGCCTGCCATACTGGGATCTCTTTCAACACCAATAAACTGCAAGCTTCTGTTCTGATCCCAGGAGGATGTGGGCCCAGGATCTCAGGGCGATGCCCTACTCATTCCCTGGACTTCGGATCTTCTCTACATCTTCCCACCCTTTCCCCTTTCCCCCCCAGGTCCTACACAAGGACCAGGCAATATTAATCTTTGTAGCTCTCTCCTGGCCTTGCCAATGCTGGTATACTGATCTTCTCCACCTTTTTATTCACCCCCCGATCCTCCTCCCCACCATCCCAGATCTCCTGACACAAGACCACAGATGACTGTGACAGCCCAACCCATGCCTTCCTCACCTCACGGCCTGGTATTTGGTTGGGGATCACATATAGACCAGGTCTGCTCTATGCCCATCTGCGAAATCCTCACTAACAGCAGGCACCAATCCACTTGCACCTGTTATGCTGCTAAGTGGCGAAGCTTCACTGCTTTGGCACATCACCACCACATCTCAACAGACATCTCCATTCCTATTCTCTGAGACTACCTCCTCCATCTCCACCAATTGGGCCTAGCGTACTCCTGTAGCCTGATTTGGGGTGGGTTATTGGTGTTGATGTAATTTATCCACTTAATTTAATTTTATTTGATTAATTACTTTTAAATTAATTAATATTAATAATTATTGAATATTAATTAGTATGGGTTTGGCTCGCCT